>NC_090449.1:879774555-880097055 GCF_031143425.1 Pleurodeles waltl
CTGCTAGCGAGACCTACGCACTTCAAGTGGCAAGGTCATCGGCGGAGATACAGTCCCTTTTGAATACTAACTTTCCGAGTCACTTCGGTGAACTTGTGGGACGTATATTTAATGCATCTAGCACTGCTGGTATTGCTCATTTTTTCAAAGCCGTTGGTGTTGGTTTCGTTCACACCTTCTCTTCCGTATTCGGTTTGATACCTTCGGCTATACACTCTATTTTCGGAAGCATTTTTGGGGGTTTCCCAATTACTTTGGCTTTATTTGCTGGAGTTTTGCTATTGTTGCTATTTTTTCGCAATGGCTGTCCCGCCGCAACGAGATCCTGTATTGCTGCTCCCGTCAGCGCAGCTATGTCGTGAACGCTTGATGCAGCGTTTTGGAGCAACACTCCTGGCTCATTTGGAGTGTGACTGGTCTTTGTCGTTCCGACCGGTTTTGGATTGTGTGCAACCCGTGTTTCGGTGCCTTTGGTGCTCGTTTGAACATGCACTGGCTTTCTGTCTCTCACTGCAGCGCTCTCCAGTGGTTGATTTTGATCTGTTGATGTTCCCGATTAGGGCTCATTCCCAGACTTGTGCACTGCGGTTGCGTTTGCTTCGTGAAGCGGATTATGAGATTCACTTCCTGGAGGAAGATGGTTTTGTCTCTTTCCGTGGCACTACACGGGGTGCCGCCCTGAATGGTTTTGGGGCTTTGGAACACACCTGCTCCATGTACTTTGTGGCGTGGATCTTCCGATATTGACATATCTCGAAGTGGAGGAGCTTCTACGTTCTGTTTGACAATTGGATTTTTTTTTTTCTCTCTCTCCCGACTAAATTGACACTATATTGCAATTCGCTCTATTGTCACATGTTTCCTAAATTTATGACTTTGTTGTCTTCTCATCTTGTCGAAATGTTGGGTTTAAATTTAGGTCATGTTTTTTTTTTATGTTGTTGGAACCACTTGCTACCGACAAGGGGAGGGTGTAGTGTGGTCAGTTTTACGTATATTTTACGCATTAGCTTCAGGCCTTAGGCCACTTTGCCCTAAATATATTTTATTCATTTGCTAACAGCTTAGAGCCTCTGTGCACTTTGCTCTAAATGCTTTCTATTAGGCTTCGTACTGTTATTTTACAGAATAGCCAGTTCTACGGTGTTGTTTTTTATTCATATCACACTGTTTTGCCTACTTCAGCACTGGAGTTCTTCATAACATATTCACTCTGTGCTTTAGTCAAGGATACAGTCTGGTACATTGCCGATAGACGTGGTAGGAGTCTAGACTTGCCATTCCTGCGTAGGAACATTTTGTGATCACGATGACATGTTAGTTATAAAATCACTTCCTTGTCCCAATACATGCAAGAGGGAGATTCCGACCAGGGAACCACAACTAGACGCTGACTGCCTCGTTGCAGATGCTGAACCAGATCACAGGCCTTTGCTCAGGTATGAGTGTGTCCGTCTCCCTAGTGATACAGAAAGGCAAGCTGAAAGCTTAACATGCTGTGCTCTAAATAGAACAAGCAGAGGGAGAGTAGAAACGGTTAGGAATTATGATAGCTTTATTTCTATGTTTTACTCTCCTGGTTACTATATCAATCCTACTATGTTGTATTGTTCTGGTTATTGCGGCTCACGCCTTAATATCTAAAATACAGTTGTTTTATTAAAACATTATATAAAACGTATACTGTCTTTGTCATTTGTATATGAGACCATATTGTGAATGAGAGAGTTGGTTTGGATCTGAGTGACCACGACTTCCCTGAGAAGTTCCAAAGATGTCATGCGCTCGGCTGCCCAATCATTTTTTCCCCGTGGGAGAAATGAGGCACTGCTAGTTAGCCGGAGCAACAACCAGATTTAGGGTGACAGAGTTCCTTACACGTGGGTCAGACTCAGTCCCCCACACCGTTATCGATCCTGCTGCCTAGAAATCCAGTAGTCTCATTTAGGATAATGAGAGCCCACGCGACAGGATGACCTAACTCACAACTGTAATGCTCATCATAAAATTTAGCCTACAGCACTGCATAATGTGACATTATTATCATCCATCACATGTCTGTCTCCTCCAGTTTCCTACAATAGGCCCGCACCAAACTACATAATTTCAAGTTTAAGCCAGCCAGCAGACACACACACAGCAGCATTGCATTTCCCAAATCAAGTAATTGACGCACCTCTCGCCACCAGTCCACAGGTTTGAGTAAGCCTCTTAGACTCCTCCTCATATCACTCCTGTTGATTTCCGCGAAGTTGATAACTTCCTTCTTCTGACAGTTGTTTAATTTGTCAAATCACACTCTGATTCCTTCCATCATACTCAAGTCTGGACTCTGTTTAAAGATTATTTTATGTCCAACTTCAGTCCATATCAACTGCTATTGAGAGTCACAGTCTCAGTCAGGCCCCAATTGAGATAGAGCGACCTGTAACTGTTTAACAAGAGAAACATTGAGTATTTTTTATATACTGGATTAGAATTTTGTTTGTTAGCTAAATGGACTGGTCGGCTTTGCTTTGACAAATGTGAACCAGAAAGCAGAGCACCAGAAAACAAACGTGTGAAAACACCAGCAAATAAATTTCGATAAGTGTGAAAAGGAGAAGGAAAAAAAAAATCACCTTAAGAAAAAAAAAAAATCACCAATCATTATTTTTATGCTACCAACATTGTAAATCAATCACAACACAAACACAAGCCAGTGTAATATATTTAACCAATATAAACACCCAGTCTCACTATCTGCCACCACTAGACATGATGAGTCACACCAACCATCTCAGGTCTCAACATTGAAACAAGTATCCCTCATATTGTTAAGGCATAGATAGCATTACTTACCTCTTCCAACCAAGCATAGTGGCACATTGCTGATCCTCCTTGATTCAGGTAACGAGACACACATTGGACAGTAAGGTGTAAATCAAATATCTGGGGCAGCCCCACTAGGGAATAAAAGAAAGGATGGGCACAGAATGGAGGCAGGCATTCTCTCTCAAATCTACTTGAAGTGAATTTGGTGGGTTTGGGGGCTTCTTCAATGCACACTGGTCCAACCCCATTCGGCCATACATGTGCCTAAAACAGTTGCAGTTCATTAGTCATTTAGACAGAAATAAACAATATGCACTAATAAGGTTCCCACAGCTAGCAATTTTTTTTCTCAAAGCTGTTAGTAATAGAAAGTAGAAAGCTCTATGGTGCCCCAGGTCTAGTTAGGGAAGTAGAGTTTGTCCTCAAACTCAGGTGTTTCACCTAGAAGTTGGTCAGCTAACACACTACCATGACCTGAGTCCAACAAATCATCACACTCATCCACCTCCTGTTGTACTTTAGATCTGCTGTAATTTGGTGGCATAAAGTGCTGATTCATTTTGATCATGGTCAATCTCTTGACATTTTGGGGTGAGAGACTGGTCCTTCTCACTGTCACAACTGTACCAGCTGCATGCTCAGTAGACACACTGGCTACAGGGCACTTTATTGCCAGCCTGCTGAGCACTGTCTATTCGTACCTTTTCCCATACCAATATACCAGTGGGTTTTGATCCAGATAGACATCTGTTAGGTCATCCAAGTATGCCTGGACCATCCTCTCAATAGTCATTGGTGCTCACCTTGCTCGAGCTCTGGTTACCTTCATCTCTGTACTGGACTTAAACCCTGCCTTTTGAAACCTGTCAAATTCAGATTTTGGGGCTGCTGCTCCTGTTCTTGTTGTTGTTTATGCTGGTGTTGATTTTTGCTGCTGTGAGCCAACAGGTTCTATGGAAGTTGTAGACTACACCACAGAACTTCTGCCCATGAGTGGGCCTCTAATTTCTAGCCGTTCTTTTTCTAGGCCTCTGCTTTGCTAGCAATCGAAGTTTTGTAAGTTGAAACATCCCCATGAGAAAAAGTAATGAAAGTGGGCAGTATTTTTTTTTTTACCGTGGGTCAAGAACTGTGGCACAGATGTAATGTTTGGATGACACAATGTCTCCTTGAAGCCTTGTATAAATGGATAAACGAAGGATTAAGCTCTCCACCAACTCCTGTGCATCTGTTTTTTCATCCACACCTGTGAACGTTTAAGATACCTCCTTCAGCTGTTTCTGCAGCATCTGCACCAATGGGATAGCTTAACCAATAGTACAGTCCTCCTTGCTGACTTCCTGTGTAAAAATTTCAAAGGGAAGCAGCATCTCTGTCAGGCATTTGAACAGTCCCCATTGGCCCATCTCAGTGATCATGTCTTTCACAGTTGTATCCCCTCTTTGCATGACAACTTCATTGGTCAGTCTATACTGCTCAAACAGACATCGTAACATGTAATAAGTAAAATTCCAGCATTTTGGCACCTCTTGAATGAGGGCTTTAACTGGCATTCTATTATCATGCTGGATAATCCTCAACAGCTTGTGGGCTTTAAAAGAATGGCTAAAATGAGTGCAGATTCCTTGCATGTGGACAGTAAGTTACTGACTGAAGGTTCTATTTTGAGAAAGTCCTGTACAATGATGTTAATGCAGTGCACCAAACAGAGGACCCTGTACTAGCCATCATCTGACATGGTCTTAACTACATTACTGCCATTGTCAGTGGCAACAAATCCAACGCTAAGCCTTCTGGGCCGCAGCCATTCAAAGACCTTGGCGTCATTATGAACACAATGGTAAACACCGCAGACTGCCGTGGCGGCGGTGAAAAGAAGACCGCCATTGGCAGTGAATAGAAACCCACCAGATAATTAACCAAAATCCCGAACCCACCAAAAATCACCAGTCCACCAGTCACCAGCGGAAATGCTGGACCTACCACCCCACCACCCCCGAGCACACCCACATGCCGCCCTCCAAATAATGATGCACAAATCACCTTTGCGGTCAGTGGAAGTCGAACGACCATTGGAAGTGCTGACCACCATGGGCGGCAAGTGGATCCAACAGCAAGAACTGCACACATTGGATAAGCTGGAAACCCACATACCTGACACACAACCACAACACCATAAAACACTCTCATATACACCCCACAATCCTTTGCAATGAAACTAGGCCAACGAAGACAGAGAGCAGCAGAAGCAGACACCGAACGCCACTATACACGAGACCCACACCGACCCACAGAAGAGCACCCTCACTGCGATTCCACCCCAACACCATTCACCACACTCACTGTGTCACCCCCCAAACATCCATGCTTCACAGAAAGGGAGCTAAGGACCATGGTGGATGAGATCCTGAAGGTAGAGCCACAACTATTTGGGGCTCAGGTGCAGCACACACCCATCGCCAGGAAGATGGAGCTATGGCAGACCATTGTCAACAGGGTCAATGCAGTGGGACACCATCCACGCACCAGGGACGACATCCGCAAGAGATGGAACGACCTGCGGGGGAAGGTCAGGGCCATGGTATCTAGGCACCACATTGAAGTCCAGAAGACAGGGGGAGGACCTCCACCAACACCACCCGACTACACCGACTGGGAGGAAAAGGTACTGGCCATCCTGCACCCTAAGGGACTCACTGGACTCACTGGAGGAATGGACTTTGGTAAGTCGTCTACATTTCCCCCATATACATCACACCTGGAATGCATGCACCACCCCACCCCACCAACACCCACCAGGACCACTACCCCACCCAGCCCACAGCCACTGAATCCATTCCCCGTATGCCCACAAACCCACTAACAGGCCCACATCCCTCCCCCTGTGCACATCCACCTACCCCTGCAAGGATTCACAATGGCACTACACCACCCACAATTCAACTTCACATCCTAAGCAAAATGCTGTGCAAACCTCACAAAGGCACCCTGCATGGCCCCAAAAAGTTACACCTGCGCAAAACAGCTCAGCCCTGTGCACCCCATCCGATCATGCATTTGTGAAAGACATGTCCATTTCCCCCAACAGGCACCACCACCCATGCTACCCTGACGGACAGGACAAGGAGTGACAGTGCCCCCCAGGGAGACAGAGGCACCACACAGGACACTGTGGATGGATCCCTGGACACTGAAGAGCAGGCTGGCCCCTCACACAGTCCTGGACTGTCACCATTCAGCAGCCCCACCGAGGATACCACTGACACACCTAACACCCAACCAAGAACATCAGCCCAGGGCAACCATCCCCACACCAGTGTATCTAGGCAACAGACTGGTGGAACACAGGTACAGAGGCCACAGTCACCCACTACCAACAGGCATGAAGACGATGGCCCCAGTACAAGTGGTACCACCAGACCTGTGCAGGGGACATCGGCACAGGGGCCTAGGCCCAGTAGTAGGACCTCAGTGACCCAGGGGGGAGGTCACAGGATGGATGCTGCAGCCCAGGACGTGATCTCTGAGGTCCTGGGGGCCTACCAGCATACCTATGACAGATTGGCACCGATAGTATCCACCCTGGAGCATAGTCAGAGGATGCAGCAGGAACACCACCAAGAGGCCATGGAGCAGTAGAAACAGCACAATGCCACAATGGCCAGCATAGCAGGAGCACTGCTGCAGCTGGTACAAACCCAGTCCGAGACCCACACAGGACGGGAGGGCCCCACCACAGCACTGGAGACAGACTGGACAATGACAGCATCAGCAGCAACATTCCACGAACTAGCCTCAGAGGAAACACAAGGAACAACCATGCCTCTAGGTCAACAGCAGGCACCCAAACAGACCCTCAGGCCAAGATATGGGACTGGAACCCCTGCCAAAAACAAGGCCCCCTCCAAGAAGTAACTCTGCAACAATCTGCCCACCAACCATCCCACACAATCAACCACCAAACAGTGCTTAAAATCAATAAGAACTCATGTAAGCATTGATGGACCCATCAATACTAACAACAAGGCTGCCACCATGTTGGCATTGAGGACAACCACCCATGACCAACTGCCATCACTGTAAATTGCACTATTCAATCCCTGCCACAAATAAAACACATATCACACCTGTAGCACTGTTCCCTGTCATAATGTGTGAACAAAGTGAAGTATGGATGCAACTGGCTGATAACTAATTTATTGGTAATGTGTAGCAGGAAAGTACACCTGTGTGACTAAATGTTGTAAAAAAAAAGCTCTAAATTGTATTTGGTACCATGCAGACCTGGACCCAGTTGCAAATAGTAGATTCAAACCACCCGTAGATGACAAAGCACACTGACAGTATGTGTCACAAACACCAATGTCAGGCCTTAGTCCCACTTAGTTACTGAAAGTAGAGTTGTATCAGTTGGGTCCTGGAATTGACATCTTCCCCTTCCTCATCATCACCATCGCTCTCACCCTCTCTATGAGGAAGCTGGTCAGGATATACAGCACCATCCACCTCCAAGAGGGGGAAAGAATTCCTCACAGCCGCTTTGTGCAGCATGCAGCAGGCCACCACTATTCTACACACCTTTTCAGGCCCATAGGCCAGGGAACCCCCAGAGATATGTAGACAACGAAATCTAGGCTTCAGGAGACCTATTATGCGCTCTATCACCCTCCTAGTATGTCCATGGGCCTCATTGTAATTCCTCTCTGCATCTGTCCCAGGATTCCTCACTGGTGTCAGGAGCCAACGCAAGTTGGGATAGCCAGAACCACCTAGAAAAAGGTGCACAACACAACTTTAAATGACAAGCCTCAGAGGCAGACAGGCTGGCTGTCTGCTAGGTGGCAATACGTGACAGAAACACATACCTATGATCCACCCTCTGTCCTCTTGTAGTTGTTCCATCATGTGTGGCACAACACTGTTCCTCAGCACAAATGAATCATGGGCTGAACCAGGGAACATGGCATTCACATGTATGATGTACTGGTCTGCAGTACATACCAATTGGATGTTCATGGAGTGAAAGTTCTTTCTGTTCCTGTACACCTGTTCACTGACTCTTGGGGGTATTATAGGTATGTTGGTGCCATTGATGGCACCTATCACATGGGGTATGTTTACAAACGCATAGAAGTCAGATTTGATGGCAGGGAGGTCAGAACTTTGGGGAAACCACACATAGGACTGCAGGTGTCTTAAAAATGCATTTAGAAATCTTGTCAGTATAATGCTAAACATTGGCTGTGAAAATCCTGCACCCATGCCCACTGTCACTTGAAATGAGTCCGTGGCCTGGAAATGGAGTGCAGAGAGCACCTGCACTTCAGTAGGGATGGCATGCTGATTAGAATTTGCCGGAGTCAGTGCAGGATCCAGTAATGCACAAAGTTCGAGAATAGTTGCACGGGTGAGTCTGTAATTGATTATGATGTGACGCTCCACCATGGTCCGCAAATCAACAAGTGATCCATACACCGATGGGGCCCTTCCCAGTCACAAGGGTTAGTACCTAGGAGGGATTTGAAACATGTGTGAGGAACACACATACAGGCACACATTGTCATTCATTGTGCGCTGCTTACTTGATTGTAGGATATCTAAAGTAACATTTTCTAGACAGAATTTCATCTAGACCCTAATGAGTGAATAGGGTTTGATATGTGTGGTATGGTTAATGGTCACATGCATAGGTGTGTTAGGTGAACAATAGGGCCTGCATTATGCAAATATAATTTTCATTAATGCGTAGTTAAGGCCAAAATGTCTGCCCTCTGTAATCCAGAACTGTCGTTGTGGAAGTGACCTCATACCAATAGAGGTTGATGTAATAGCGTAAGGCAGTGTTCACCGCCGTTCGCACCATCATTGGTTAACATGAATGCCAATGGGGAATCCTGGCATATTATGATCGCCGCCGGCGGTGACGGTGCACACCGCTGCGATATGTACGCAAATTCGTCACTCCAACTTCACTTGACTCCCTGAACACATGCGAGCAGGTACTCCACTGAGTGTACTGCTGTGTCCTGCCTCTGGTCATGGAAGTGGCTCATGTTGCAGGGAAAGGGCCCCAGCCTTCACCCAGGAGGAATTGGAGAGGCTAGTGGATGGGGTCCTGCCCCTGTTTGCAGAGCTCTACTGACTGCCAGAGGTACAGGTGAGTCGGGGGATTGGGGACACTATTTGGGTGTAATGGATGGTGTTGTAAGTACATATGTGTGCACCTCTGAGGCTGCATGGGCGATGGTTCATGCCATGCTGCGTGCATATCTCCTGTTAGTCTGTCAGTACTGTCCGTCCAATAGTGGACGTATAGCTAGCTGTACATATTTTCCAAGTGCCTGACCTCTGTGTTACATTTCTGTGTCTCCCTTTTAGGTCAGCGCCTATCAGAAGAGGGCACTTTGGCATGCCATCGCCAAGGAGGTGCGGACCCTGGGGGGTCTACAACTGGCGGAGCACCCACTGCAGGAAGAGATAGGAGGACCTGCGGCGCTGGGTGCAAAAAATTTGTGAGGCCCAGCTGGGGAAGTCCTCCCAGCGTGGAAGGGGTGCCCATCAGGCACTGACCATGCTACGCATCCTGGCGGTGGCGTATCCAGACCTGGATGGGGGCTTGAAGGCTGCACAGCAATCACAAGGAGGTGAGTACTCATGTCACAAACTTAACCCTTGATGGATGTCTGTGTGTGCATTAGGGTTTATGCCGCTTAGTTGCAGGGACTCTGACTGAAGTCCATCTACATGATGGCCCCCGTAGGGTGTAGGGGTGTTTTGGTCAGGTCTCCTACATGTCGGGTCCTTGGGTAGTTCAGGGGATGGGTGTAGAGCAGGTTTCTTGTCACTAGTCAGGGGCATGGCCATGGGCCTAGGGGAAGGGGCTGCCTGTTGGGGGGGTCTTCTGGGTGGGTGTATGTCTGGCCACTATGTTCATTCCTTTCAGCTATTTACAAGTGTCTCTCCTGTTTTGTCTCCCAATCCCTGTTCTCTTGTGTTGTTTGTATACATCAGCATCATCTGGCGAGGGTGCTGAGGCACCGGCAAGTGGGGATTCAACGGCCCACGGATCCTCAGAGGCAGAGTCATCCGACGCCAAGGGGACCAGTGGGTTGGTGGTGAGGGGAGTACCACGGGGGAGGCAACTACCACTGGAGGTAGTGACTCCGATACCTCCTCTGATGGGGGCTCCCTGGCGGTGGCAGACCCTAGTGGGCACACCCATACAGTATAATCTTCCCCCACCCCCATCACATCACTGCCCTCCCTTTTGCTCCCCACTGAGTTGCCCATGCCCACTCACCCAGAAGGGTGGGTGTCTCCTTCGCCCCAGGCACCTCCTCCCCTGCCCCAGTCAGCCCTGCTGCCCTCACAGAGGAGGATATTGACCTCCTGAGAACCATCTCTGTAGGGCAGACAACCATTGTCAATGCCATCCAGGGGCTAGCATCAGAGGTGCAGCAGACCAATGCCTATCTGGATGGCATTCACGGTGCCGTGTCTCGCCTACAGAGATCTTTTCAGGCTCTGGCCTCCTCTTTGACAGCAGCAGTTTCCCTGGTCATTCCGTCCCACCTCCAACCTCCTCTACCCCTTCCAGCACCCCACTCCCTTCCCCCATCCAAAGCACACAAACTGACACCCAGTCAAGCACCTCAACACACAAAAAGCACATTTCTAAACATAAGCACCACACCTCCCACCCCAAGCATTAACACAGCCAACATACACATGCACACACAGCAACATCCACATCCCCTAGTATGCCCACCTCTTCCGCCTCCCTGTCTGTCCCCTCTACAGGCTCACCCCCAAGCACTCCACCTTCAGTCACTGTTGCTAAGCCTAATCCTGCACTCACTACAATAGCAGACATACATACATGCACCCCAGACACCACACCTGCACTCACCACAACTACTGTAGTTGACACATGCAGCACACTCAGCAGACTTGCAGACACCCACAGAACATTCATCCACACTGGCAGCCTCCCACTGTGTCCACCCCCTCCTCCAAAAACACACAAATGCACCAAGACACCCACCCATCACTCATCCACCACACCTCAGCATACTGTCCAGACACCTGCACCCACAACACGCAGCCCTACACCACTTACGTCCACACCCTCTGCCTCCACTCCCACGCCCTCCTCCAGGCCCAACCCAATTGCACCAAAATAACTTTTCCTCTCCCGTGCTGACCTCTTCCAACCCACTGGCCCACCCCATCTTGTCCCTAAGCGTGAGCACCTCCTTGCCCTTTCCACTCCTTCCACTTCATAGCCTGCCCCTGTCTGCCCTTCACATTCCTGTGCCCCTTCCCCAGAGAGGAAGAAGCCCCGTGCAGAGCCAATTCCATCTGGCTCCACCTGGTCAAAGCACACACCCCCACCTTCCAAAGCCAAACCCAAACCCCCTCCACCTTCCGAGCGCAACTCCAAGCCCCACCCCGTCACAAATCCCCACCCCCACAACCCCTTGCCCCTGTTCACTGAGGTGCCTGGATGCCCCATTGTTGCCCCATTAGGTGGAGTACAGTGCACTTTTGGTGAGTCAGGTTGGGGCCATTGTAGCCCAAACACGTCTGGCACTATGGACTGGCCATTGGCCTTGTTGTGAATAGTTAGCTCTGTGAGCTGAAATAAATATTTATGTGTGCCCTGTGTTTTGGCGGCACACTCTTGTACCCTGGTCTCTCTTTTCATTGTTTGTGGGTGTGGGGCATTTGTATGTACTATGCTCAGGTTGGATTTGCCTTGTGTCGGGTAAGTACCTCTTGCTGTGGGGTGTATGGGTTGTGCTGCTGTGGAGGGTTGTGGGAGCGTTGCAGGGTGGGTGGAGTGGGTGGGTATGTAACTGTGCCCTTTCTTCCCTTATTTCGTAGGTTGCGGTACTTACCGTAGTCATGTTCGTCTGCGGTCTCTGTCGTGGAGGTATATGACAAGGAGCAGGGCTGGCATGATCTGCAGCTCTCTATCCATGTCTGTTTCGGAGCTGTGTGGGCCTCCGGTGAGTGTTTCCTTATATTAGGTTAGTTTCCGCCTGGCTTTGCGTGGCGGTGGTTCCCGCCCCGGAACTGACAACGGTCTAGTGGTTCATTATTTGATGGGCGGGTTGGGCCTTTCCGTCGACCTGTGGGCGGACTCTGCCGTCGGCGGCGGCACTCTTCTACTGACGGTGGGTGGTTTTCAGGATGCCTGTGTTTCAGTTGGTTCTTTATTTGGCGGTACGGACCACTACTCTGTTGGCGTTTTTTACCGCCACCGCTGGCGGCGCGGTTTGGACCGCTGTGTTCATAATGAGGGCCCTTGTTGTTAAAGTCCTCCAAGATGTTTGCAGCTGTATGGGATTTCGCCATGGCAAACATAGCTACTGTGGCATGCTTCTGAGCACCATTAAAGATTTCAGCTTTGTCAACACCTGCAGATTTCATGTCTCTAACCCCCACAAAAGCGATCCAGTGTGCAGTGATGCACATGTAATCAGTGGCTTGGCAACTGGTCCACATGTCTGTTGTCAGGTGGATTGTCTGGACAGCACTCTGTTGCAAATCTTGTCCAATCAATTCCTGCACATCGTGACATAGCACAGGAACAGCAACTAGGCCAAATAGGTCCTGCTGGGAATCTTCCATTTTGGGCAGATATCCACCACAAATTAAAAAAACACACTCCATTCACAAAAGAAAACGGGAGGAGGTCCAACGCTAACATTTCAACCAGCTTCCCATTGTAAAAACATGCCATTAGGTGGTTGCGTGTGTACTGCCCCTCCTCCCTAAAGATGGCAGTAATAGTAGCCTGGATTATTTTCTTGCTGGTGCCACTTAAGCAGGTGAATTAGAAGGTGGCGGTAGGCTCAATGTGCATCTCAGGGGGGCAGCCATTGTAGGTACTGGCCTGTTTCGACCGGACTCTGAGTCTTTCTGTGCCATTGCGAAGTTGCTGATGTGGCTGACAATACTACTGCATTGCTGGAAACAGGGCTGAATTCTGTAACAAAAGGTCACCCTCTTCTTCACCTTCCACCTTCCACCATGATCAGATCAGATTCCCTGCCTTCACTAGCACCACTTGCAGGCTTTTCCTTTTGGCCGCTAAGATGCACCTCCCAGCAGATTGCATGGTGTTTTCCCAAATGGGTTATCTCCAGTTCCATAGTTTGTACTAAGCTTACCCCGACCAACACTTGCTCATCAAATGGAGCATATGGCAATGTTTGGCTCCTTTTCACTAACCATAAAGAAGGCCCAAACTGGGGAGGTCAACTTTCTAAGACTGGTGCCACTGCCAATGTCTGAAGAAGTGGCAGCAGGTGGATGTTGTTTTGATGATGTTTGCCTCTCTGCAGTGCCTTCTTCTACTGAGGTGGGTGTGGATGTAGGTCGCACCCAAGGCCTTGTAAATATGGAAGCTGGTGGAGGTGGTGGTATCGCTGCCACATCTCTCGGAGCAGGTTGAGAAGATGGGGTAATGTTTGACTCCACTGGGGCTGGGCTAACATCCATGATGACTGGCTCATCGTCAGACACGTCATCCTCCTCTTCTTCATCTATAACTCTAAGGCTTTCAGGAACCTTTCTTTTCACACCTTGCCTTTCCTGGTGTGTCTTAGACTGAGGTGGCATCTAAGTGGAGTCTTGATCATCAGAAGGGGGAATAATAATAATACTTCAATGATGTAATGTTATAAAATGTAGTGCAACTGTATGCCTATGGCAGACATGGGGCTAATGGGTAAAATTGAAGAAAAAAAAAAAAATGAAACAAATCGAAAAGCAAGAAAAAAGTATAAAATATATTATTATTATTATTATTAAACTGATAATATAAAATTAATTAAATACATTTTGTGAAAAACATAGACAAAAAGGATAAGCATTTTTTAAAATAGATTGCAATTGCTGGTGTACTAGTTGCAGGGGACTAGCATGAAAAACTACAGGGATTTGGGAGGCAAGGAGTGGTGGAGGTGAAAAATGCAAAAAAAGTATATAAATATACTTAAAACTGCTCACACACTACATTTAGTAATAAGAACTATTGACCTACAAGGCCTGAATAAACCACACACAAAATGGCTACCAGCCACATGGTCAAAAACAACCAGGAAGGAGGCATGGCCACCAACACTCGCAGGCCTAAAGCACACTGGCTGCCTATACAAAATGGCCACCAAACACATGGTCAAACAACAACCAGCAAGGATGCTTGGCCACCACAACAAAGAAGTACACATGCAGGCCTAAAGCACACTGGCTGCCTACACAAAATGGCCACCAGTCACATGGTAAAACAACAACCAGCAAGGAGGCATGGCCACAGCAACAAAGAAGAACACATGCAGGCCTAAAGCACACTGGCTGTCTACACAAAATGGCAGCCAGCCACATGGTCAAACAACAACCAGCAAGGAGGCATGGCCACCACAACAAAGAAGAACACATGCAGGCCTAAAGCACACTGGCTGTATACACAAAATGGCCACCTGCCACATGGTCAAACAACAGCCAGCAAGGAGGCATGGCCACCACAACAAAGAAGAACACATGTAGGACTACTGGCTGCCTAAACAAAATGGCCACCAGCCACAACAAACAACAAGCAGGATGAATAGAAAACATGGTGGCCTATGACAAACACTCTCATTCACTGGCCAGACAAAGAAGGCATTTGTAAAGGAGAAAAAAGACAGCATTAAGCCATTATTAGTAATTCCAAAAACTTAAATTAAAGGGGCTACAAAATTTTACAACAATACACATCATACAAAGGCATCAAGTACTATGTAACCCCTCCATATGCTGTTCGCAGCAAAACAATTTGAAATACCCCAAACAACATTTTGTTATCTTTAATCCAATGCCATCCATGGTGTTTCAGTTCCACAGACACCATAAACAGTTGTTTTTTTATCATGCACCCATGACTAGTACTGGGCCTACAGCTAGCAGGGTAAGCCACTTTAATTTAACATTCAATTTAATGAATATTGCAAATTTACAAAACAGAACATGGAGCAAGTGTAGTGCACTGTTTAACAGTTTTCCTTTGAAGAACAAAAATCACAAGTAAATAAATAACTAGGCCACAAATGCAGGCCACACACCAACATAAATTTAAAAATGAATAAAAGTACAGATAAATCCTGAGGCATATCCCTTTTCAACAAACAAATTGCATACCACCCTTATGAAAGTGTGTTTTAACCTACTTGTGAAAACTCAAATACAACTGTCCTTAAATCCAATGATATAGCCAGGAGAAAAAGTGATCCTTCTAGCCCATAATCCAAGTGAAAAGTGGCCAGGAGATGGACAAAGTGGTGGGAGGAGCCTGCTGAACAGGGTTCTCAGGGGCACTTCCTGTTGTTGGGAAAGTAAAAAAAAAAAAAAATTGCAATCCTCACACAACAATATCAACGCAAACGGTCAATTAGAGAAGGTTTTTCACTCAAACTTGTAGATTTTAGCTGCTTCAGCTTTGCCAGGTTGTTTGTCATTGCGAGAGACCGGAAGCCTTTAGGCTCCCATCTCACATGCGCAAAATAACAGGTAGCGTGTGCCAACAGGGGGAAATCAGAAAAAAACTCTGCTGTGTTGAGGAGTGCAGAGTCTCTCGGGAACTTCGTGCTCTCCGTGGAACGCAGAGTTGCGGAATTCTGCAAACTCCACCAGCGGAAGATAGTTTTTCACCCAGCACTAGTGAAAACAGAACACAAGAAAAACTCCAAACTAATTTAGAAACATCAGAGTACATTTTGACATTAAAATGACATAAATCCAATCAGTAGAATCGGAGTTATGAATTTGCAAAGTTTATAGTGCAAACTAGCACCTAAATGTTCAAAGAACCAACTGTGGACATCTAGTAATGCAAGACCAGGTCATGGCCGACTGCAATGGAGCGTGGTTCAGGTACAAGAAGTGTATTGGGCCTGGTAAGCTCTTACATTTAGACTTAGAAAAATTCTTGAAGAAAACGTGTCGAGAAGGAAAAATTCAGCAGGGCAAAGCTGCATGAGATGTCCGAGGAGGGAGCATTGTTGTCAGATGGCCTTGGGTCAAAGCTGTGGAGCAGGTTTTTACATATGGACCGAAATGGAAGTAAAAAATCTCCAGGCAGAGGGCTGTAGTCAAAGACAGTTCCACAAGGTCAGATACCCCTTTGGTGAGGGAGGAAGCAGGGGAAGCCGCAAAATCAATCCAACCAGTGATGTACCTCAGGTAGATAGACAAGCAAGACTGTCCAAGTCTCCTCCTGGTTTTCAGAGCATTATGGGCCAACATTTGTCTAAATCCTCAGTTTTGGTGTTTAGTAAGCCAGGGCGGAGTTTACAGAGTTCCACTTTGCAGAATTACACAGAGTTGATATAAAACTTAATTGAATTCCGCAGAGGCAGAGTTCCATATGCCGCAGAATGGCACTCTCTCCTGAATGCGCCCGATCTCAGAAGCACTAAACGTGTTTGGTCCTGATTAGCTAGGCCCGACCCTGCTTAGCGCTTCTGAGATCGGATGCATTCAGGAGAGGGTCATAGGCATTGAAAGCTGCAGTTTCAGGCCTATTGTGCACTGGTCTGTCCCATATGCACTGCACCTGGGAAAGGCCAGTGCACAAGAGGCCTCAGACAGCAGCTTTCTTTCGCTGCCTACAGCCCTGGTCTGAATTCAGGGCAGGGCCGTAGGCAGAGAAAGCTGACTTTTCAGGTCTCTTGTGCCCAGGTGTGCACAAAAACATGAAAAAAAAAAACTTGGACTCACGTGGGTCCTCATTGCCAGTCTGGCACTCTGGCTCCCTCTCCCCTCTGCTCCTGAGCCAGGCCCAGGCTCATGTCGCAAGGAAGCCTGGAGGATCCGGAGCAGGTGCCAGCGGCAGCTCCATGCTGCCTCGCCAACATCGAGTCGAGATTGCGCACTGCAGCCCAGTTATGGGCCACACATCGTAAGTCTATCTGCACTTGCGTTGTGTGGCCCATAACTAGGCTGCAGTGTAGACACGGTCGAGCTCCACTCCGCTGGTGGGACTAGCGGAGTTTTGGGGTGAACTCTACACTCCAAGCAAAGCGTGGAGTGCCAAAAACTCTGTTAGCTCTGCCAGTGGAGCGGCGCTCACTGCCCATCACTAGTTTTTGGCCATCTGGGCACTTTTAGCAAAACAACCAAGGTTCCAGGACTGATGGCACACCTCTCAGGAGTTTAGGAATCAGACAGGGTCAAGGTGCTGGTTCAAAAAGGTGAGAGCCTTTTATGCTGCTGTGGCTGTCAACAAGACAACAGCAGCGTAGCCCATAGAGTCACTCCCAGCAATCTTACGTGCAGGTGAAGATGTGGGGCTCAACAGCAGGGCTGGTTTCTGAGGGTTTAAGGCAGGCTCCAGGCAACAAAGTAGACCTTCCAGGTACAGCAGCCATCTGGCAGAGTGCACAACAGGTCACAGCAGTCTATGAGAGTCCTTCTACAGGACCAGTAGTGAACCGAAGAACGTGTTTCAAGGTCCAATTTCATACCTGGTGTCCTTCTTCTAATAGGTGGGCAAAGCTTCTGGAAGGTTATTTGAAGTACATGGAAATTCCTTTCTTCCCTGCCCTGACTCCAAGCTGGCTGTAGTGACAATGCAGGGTCATTAGGCCCTTTGTGTGACGACAGAGCAGAGGCTATTCAGGTGTAAGTGGGGCTGTTCTAAGCTTCGTGCCCCCATTCTGCCAGCAGAAATCCTTTTAAGGCACACCTAATCCCTCGTTTGTGTCACTGCCTGGGAGGAATTCACAAAGTCTACATGTCAGCTACACCCAGTCATGTGACATAAGACGGGCTCCAAGCGCAAAGGGCTAAGGGCAGCAATTGTAATGGAAACTCCAACATTACCATTAAAAAGGGGTTATCATTACAATTTCATAGGTATCAAACATGAAATCTCTATGTACTCCCAATTAAGGGTTAAAGCTTATTAAATGTAGTAACGAATCCCTAATGTTATCCAATGGGAGGGTTAGGACTCAAGGTAGTGAAAAACAAATATAGGAGTTTTTCACTACGAGGTCATGTAAAACCTAAAGGTACATGTCAAGCCCTTTAATTACAATATACCCGGCTACATGGGCTACCTAAGGCCTTCTTTATGGGTGGCTTTTATTTAATAAAAGGGGTATTTAGGGCTTTGAAAGGGGTTTAAATACCAAGTTGGTATCTCAGTAGTTTAAAACTGCATTCAGACTGCAGTGACAGGCCTGGGGCATGTTTTACAGTGCTACTTCAGTGGGTAACACAATATGTGTCACAGGCTGACCAGTAGCATTTAATTTACCGGCCCTTTGAGTGCAAAGCAATTTAACCATATTTTGGGGTGAGAGCAAAAGCACTTTAGCACTTGTTAACAGTGGTAAAGTACACAGAGTCCAAATGGCAACAAAAACTAATTTAGCACAAAGCTAAAAGCCAAAATGTTTGGTGGTGCCCATGAAGAGAGGGCCAAGTCCAACAGGGTAATGGTCAGGTGTTTGCAGGTGTCTGTTCTTCTTCTAGCTATCTGTTTCTAATCCCTGCAAATATTTCAGAGTGAGTTTTGTGCGTTTTTTGATACGTATTGCTTCATAAACACCTGACCATATTTCTCTGTTCACCTCTGAATACCAACTATTTCAAAATTGTCAAATATATGTAACCCTTTATCAGTGAACATTATCTGGAAAACAAATAGTTGAGGTGACCAAATCTAGTGTGCTACTGGTGTTGCAGGGTGCTCTTTACAGGAGCTGCTCCCCACCTAAACATGGGACCTACCCAGAGTACTCTCTTCTTTTTTGTATAATTTATGTGTCACTCTAACCCTGAAAAGGTTTAGGGGCACATTTATACTCCGTTTGCGCCGGAATTGCGTCGTTTTTTTTGATGCAATTTCGACGCAAAACTAACTCCATATTTATACTTTGGCGTTAGACGCGTCTAGCGCCAAAGTCCATGGAGTTAGCGTCATTTTTTAGCGTGGACACCTACTTTGTGTTAATTATATGCAAGGTAGGCGTTCCCGTCTAAAAAATCGACTCCGAGGCATGTGCGTCGGATTTATACTCCTGGGCAAAAATCACGCCCGGGAGTGGGCGGGTCCAAAAAATGACGTACGGCCGCTTTTGCGCAGTTTTTTAGCGCCTGCAAAAGGCAGGCGTTAAGGGACCTGTGGGCTCTGAAGGAGCCCAGAGGTGCCCTCCCATGCCCCCAGGGACACCCCCTGTCACCCTTGCCCACCCCAGGAGGACACCCAAGGTTGAGGGACCCATCCCAGGGACATTTAGGTAAGTTCAGGTAAGTGTTTTTTTTAAAAAAAAATTGTGGCATAGGGGGGCCTGATTTGTGCCCCTCTACATGCCACTATGCCCAATGACCATGCCCAGGGGACAGAAGTCCCCTGGGCATGGCCATTGGGCAAGGGGGCATGACTCCTGTCTTTGCTAAGGTTGGGAGTGAAAAAAAATGGCGCAAATCGGGTTGAGGCGAAAAAATTGCCTCAACCTGACTTGCCCCATTTGTTGACGCCCAAGCCCCATATCCCCCTACGCCGGCGCTGCCGGTGTACGTCGCTTTTTTTAACGCACACCAGACGGCGCCGGCGGCTAACGCTGGCTAACGTCATTCAATAAATACGGTGCCCGCATGGCGCTTCAGAATGGAATTAGCCGGCACTAATTTTTTTTACGCAAAACTGCGTTGGCGCAGTTTTGCGTCAAAAAGTATAAATATGGGCCTTAGTGTTATATATATATATATATATATATATATATATATATATATACACACATATAGGCCCTCATTATGACATTAGCAGTGAGCGATAAAGTGGGGGAAATACCGCCAACAGCCTGCGGTAATTACTGCCAAATTATGACCATGGCGCTGAAAACTTCGATAGACAGCCAATGTACCACACCATCCGCCAGGGCGTTGACACCACGCACCACACCGGTAGCCATCAACAGCCGGGAGGAAGACAAAGTACCACCCACCATATTATGACATAGCACACCACCACGATTTCCAGGTCAGTGCCAACGCCATCAAAAGTCTGGCAGAAACTGAACACAGAAAACAAAAGACTCACCAACAAGTACACAGAGGACTCTGCCGCCACCATGGAACTGGAACTGCAAGTCTCCCCGATGCTCTTCTATGCTATGCTCCACCTGAAACACCAACGCCAACAAAGACGACGGTGAGTACAGCCGCCTAGCACACAAGGGAGGAAGGGAGGAAAACTAGAGTGACACACACACATGCACAACACACCCCAGACACACACCATACACACAACCAGCTGCAGACGTAAACCAATCGCACACAACACACGGCACAATAAAACATGGACCAGATTTCGTAGGTACTGAAAATGTATTAGCAATGGAAAAGCCACCACATGAACATGATATGTACAACTGTCCACAAAGGGCCAATGCCCACTCCAAAGTACAAAGGGCCCACATAGCCACAGGACATAGCTCAAGGCCCAACTTGTCTCCTGACATCAACCGCACAGAACTCTGCAGGGGCATCATGTTGTAAATGGGCAGGCACCTCAGGGGGATGTGGGGTGGGGTGCACCTCAGCTGAGTAGGGGCACTTGCCCACTGGTTCTGGAGGGGGCTCCATGCCCATTTCTCTGTACTGGGGAGTGCAAGGCCACAGTCTCTGGAGTGGGTGACTTTCCCACTGGTTCTGGAGAGGACTCCATGCCCATTTTTCTGTGGTGGGGAGTGAAAGGTGACCATGTCTGGAGTGGGTGACTTTTCCACTAGTTCTGGAGGGTGCTTCATGCCCATTTCTCTGTGCTGGGGAGTGCAAGGCCACAGTCTCTGGAGTGGGTGACTTGCCCACTGGTTCTGGAGGGGGCTCCTTGCCCATTTCTCAGTGCAGATGAGTGGAAGGCCACAGTCTCTGGAGTGGGTGACTTTCCCACTGGTTCTGGAAGGGGCTCAATGCCCATTCCTCTGTGCTGGGGAGTTCAAGGCCACAGTCTTTCAGGTGGGTGACTTTCCCACTGGTTCTGGAGGGGGCTTGTTCTACAGCAGTCGCTGGAGCGTAGCCTACATGCCCTCTGCTGGAGGTCAAGTTTGGCAAGGAAAACCTTTTCAGGGAAAGTGGGGCAGGTAGAGGGAGCAGGGATGGGAGTGGATGTTGAGGGAATGATTGTTGGAGGAGTATGTCTGCTGGACTTGGGTGCAGGTAATGGGGAGTGTGCTGATGTAAGGTGGGTGGCTATTGGGTGTCTGAGTGCTTGCGTTTGTGTGTTTTAGGAGGAGGGGACAGAGAGGGTTGGAGAGGACACAGGGGACGTGTGCATGGATGTTGTGGAGGTGTCTGCTAGTGAGGCGTGTGTTCTGCTTGGTATGGTGTTGCTGGTTGTGGTTGTTGAAGTGCATGCAGGTGTGAGTGTGGACATGACTGTGAGGGAGGTGGAGGAGCAGAGGGAGACAGTGGAGGCAGTGGATGGGGTTGTGTCTGCAAATATCTGGTGTTTGCGAGAGTGCTTGTGTGTTGAAGTGTGGTGCCTGTGTTTGACTGTGCCACTCTTGTGTGTTGTCTTGTATGCATTCTTGTTTGTATGTGTGCATGGGATGGGTTGGGGTTGAGGAGACTGGGACTGGGAACTGGTAGTTAGAGGGGGACGGTAGGGACAGGGACAACGGCTGCCATCAGAGAGGAGGCCAGAGCCTGAATCAATCTCTGTTGGACCACTAATCCACTGTGGATGCCCTCCAGTAATGCATTGCATTGCTGCATCTGGGATACCATCCCCAGGATGGCATTCACAATGGTTGACTGCCCTACAGAGATGGATCTCAGGAAGTCAATAGCCTCCTCACTCAGGGCAGTAGGGCTCACTGGGGCAGGGCCTGAGGTGCCAGGGGCAAATGAGATGCCCACCCTTTTGGTTGAGCTGGCACGGGAAACTCACTAAGGGGCTACTGGGAGGGCGGTGCTGGTATGGGCGGTGGCAACTGTACCTGCAGCTGGGGTGGTCAAAGAGGTGTCCGCCACCACCAGGGAGCTTCCATCGGAGGAGGTATCTCAGTCTGTGTTGTCACCTTCTGTCTCTGCTGTGGTGCTCCCCTCCATCTCACTGGTTTCCTTGGCATCGGTGGACTCTGCCTCCTGGGTCCTGTGGGATGCAGCTCCCTCTGTCGCCGGTGCCTCTGCTCCTTTGCCAGATGATGCCAATGCACACATTGACTGTATGACAGAAGATAAAGGTGGGAGAGAGAAAGAGAACACAGGGCCAATTACTGCACCAACACCACTGTTGGCATACACAGAAACTTCACACACAGGGATCAGGATTGAGCACTATGCATTGTGCTGCCATTGATTTGGCTAGATGCCTCAACAAGATGAGGGTCAAACACCGCCAACTGCACGCCTCCTGGGACCCACTAAACCCTGTCTGACATGGAATGCAACCTAGCTAGGTTACCTTATTTTCCCTTTCAACAACTACTCCTAGCTGGATCATGCTGCAATGTATGGCCTGGCATTAAGGGGGACCCACTAACTGACACCCAACACCCGGATCCCATGCCACCTACAAATTATTATAGTAATGCCCACTGTACTCACCCCCTTATGGCTGCTGTGATGCCCTCAAGCACCCATCCAGCTTTGGATAGGCCACCACCAGTATGCGGGCCATCAGGGGGGTCAGGTTCCGACGGGCACCCCTACCTCATTGGGAGGCCATCCCAGCTGGGCCTCACCGGTCTTCCGTGCCCAGCATCTCAGGTCCTCCCACCGTTTCTGACAGTGGGTGCTCTGCCTGCCATAGACCCCCAGGGTCCACACGTCCTTGGCGATGGCACGCCATAATCCCTTCTTTTGATGGGCGCTGACCTGCAGGGGCGATACAGATGGGAGGACACCATTACACATACAAACCAGCCCAACACATATGGCCCACCAATCCCGTTTCCGTCACCATTGGCACACACATCGTCTGGCGCAGACCATGTACACCACCACATTACATCACCACCATGACACGATGCTTGCACACACATCTCCATGCACCCTTCCCACCTGCATCGTGCCCAAGGTGTACTCACCAGTTGGTCTGGAGGCTCATACAGCAGTCCGTACTAGGGTAGGACCCCATCCACCAATCGCTGCAGCTCCTCTGAAGTGAAGGCAGGGGCCCTTTCCCCGGTCACACGGGCCATGGTGGGTTCCAGACATAGGTCACAGCAGCACACACAGTGTAGGTGTTGTCCTGTTGAAGGTCAGGAAACAAGTGAGGAATCAGATGGCGGTGACATCCACGGCAGTGTTCACCGTCACCGCCGGCGCTGTTCCCCATTGGCCACTGTACTCCATAGAGCCCCATATTATCCAATGAGGAAGACCGCCTTCCGCCACAACGCCCAATGTTGGCGGAGTTACCTCACTTCTAACTGTCCCTACATACAGGACAGATGGACGCAATGGAGATGGACAACCATCAGATTAACCTTTACTGCTTCACTGCATAGTTTTGCACATACCTGTAATTACCACTGTCCGATCACATAAATGCAACATGGACACTGAGGTTGTGGTTCTATCGTTCAAATTGTGACAGCCTACTGACTCTTGTGACCCTTAGATACCTACTGCTGTGGATGAATGGGAGGAGAAAATGAACCCCCGTTTACAGACCCCTTGTGGACTTGGCTACAATGGAGGACAGTCACATAATACTTACCTATAGACTGGACAGGGCCACAATCAGAGAGCTGTGTGACCAATTGGAGCCTGACCTGATACAAGCTATCTGTCATCCCACTGGGATCCCCCCTCTTGATCAAGTGTTATCAGTGCTCCATTTCCTGGCAACTGGTTCTTTCCAAGTGACAATGGGCTTGGCAGCAGGAATGTCACAACCAATGTTTTCTATTGTGCTGGCAAGGGTCTTGTCTGTCCTGGTAAAACACATGTGCAGCTACATTGCTTTCCCCCAGGTGGAAGATTTGGTCACTGTAAAGGTAGGATTCTATTCAGTGGGCCATATCCCCAATACAATTGGTGCGAATGACAGTACACATATTGCGTTAGTACCTCCCACCAGAATAAACAGGTGTTCAGGAATCGGAAGAGTTTCCACTCACTGAACGTAGAAATGGTTTGCCTGGCGGACCAGTACATCTCCCACGTCACTGCCAAGTGTCCAGGGTCGGTGAATAACGCCTTTGTCCAGAGGAATAGCAGCATCCCAAATGTGATGGCCCACTACAGAGGCACAAGGTGTGGCTAATAGGTAAGCCAGATCCTCCACCCACTGAATGTCAGTGTATGCATTCAGGTGTTCTCCCCATAGGATTGTGTAAGGCTAAATGTTGTCCCTCAATACTAACAGGTGATTCAGGCTACCCAAACCTATTGTGGCTGCTGACCCCTGTGAGGAATGCCAGGACAGGGGCTGAGGAACGTTATAATGACGCACATGGGCGAACCAGGAGAACTATTGAAAGGACCTTCGGCCTCCTGAAGGCCAGGTTCAGGTTCCTTCATCTGACAGGTGCATCCCTGTGCTTCTCACCTGATAAGGTCTGCCAGATAGTAGTGGCATGCTGCATGTTGCACAACATGGCCCCCAGACAACATGTCCCTTTTCTGCGGGAGGAGGGAACTGGAGATGACCCTGTGGCAGCAGTGGACCTTGAGGGCAGTGAGGATGAGGAGGCAGAGGATAAGGATGAGGACAACAGAACATCAGTTACATGACAATACTTCCAATGACGAATAGGTGAGACAGTGGAACTGGCCATTACTCTTACTATTGTTTATCTGTGTGCCTGTGGCATGATGGCTTTCACTTCCTTTGCATCTCAACTTCCTGTCACCTATGGCTTCTCATTTCCCAGATGTTGGTGATGTGACAACATTGCCCTGTACTAATCACTACAGACTGTTCCGGATCATTATTTGTTAGCTATCACATTGTTCAGATAATTTGCACTCGATGTGACTGTTCCCACAAATGCACATTAAGGACACATAAAATAGTGTTACTCAAATTGTGTTCAAGGGTGTTTATTGTAGTGCTATATAACTGAGGGTAAAGTGCGATGGAATGGGGTGATGGTGGAGGAAAGTCCAGGGTATTGTTCTAGTCAGTTTGTAGCACAGGTCCAGTGTTCAAGGGGGCATAGGAAAGGGAGCAATGTCAGTTCAAAGTGGACAAGGTGACAGGGTGGGACACAAGGGGGACAATCAGGAGAGTCTCATTTCCTGGCAGCGGTCTTGGTCTTGGCAAGTGTCTCTGGCTTCACAGGGAACATTTGCGGGGTAGTTCACCTTCTGCAGGGAGAGGGGTGCTGGTGGCCTGTGGGTCCTGTGGCGGGGCCTCCTGTCCACTAGCTGCAGCGGAAGTGAAGGGCTGGTCAATAGACTAGCTAGTGGTAGGGGCCTGCTGGTGTGCTGTACATTCCCTCATGATGTTGGCCATGTCTGCCAGCACCCCTGCTACGGAGATCATGGTGGTGTTGAGTGCCTGCAAGTCCTCCCTGATCTCCTGATGGTGTTCCTCCTGCAGCCGCTTGTTCTCCTACATGTTGTTCAGGATCTGGCCCATCGTGTCCTGAGATTGTTGGTGGGTACCCAGGACATTGGTGAGTGTCTTGTGGAGAGTCGGTTCCCTGGGCCTGTCCTTCCCCCGGTGCACCGCGGTCCTCCCAGTGTCCCTGTTGCCCTGTGCCCCTGTCCCCTGAACAGTGTGTTCACTGCCACTGAGCCCAGGTCCCTGATTGTCTTAGGTATGAGGTGTGTACTGGGGTCCCTGTACAGGTGGGCACACTGCTGATTGATGTGTCTTGGGGCAGAGGTGGGGGGACACTGGGTGGGTCCTGTGGTGTTGGTAACTGATGGGGGAGGCTCTGTGGTGGACTGTGGGTGGACTGGGGTGACCGACTGTCCAGTGGTCCCTGATGGACCAGGTTGTGGAACCAGATCCTGGAGTCCAGAGTTACTGTCATCACTGGGGGCATCTTCTGTTGGGGGACTGGATAGTTGTGGCACCAACTCTCCACTGAGATTGGCTGGGGCACCTATGGGTATGTAAGATATGTATTATGCTTCATGCCTGTGACATGTTGTACATCCCTATCTTCCCCTTTATGGTTGCTTTTTCCCTGCCACCTTTGATTGTGTATGGTGATGTATTGTGGGATTGTTAGTTCCCCTAGGCTGTGCATGCTTTGGTGATGGGTGTCCATGCAGGGCTGGGAGGGCTGTCCATGCATTGGTATAGCATGCAGGGCTTGGCATTGGGGTTAGTCATCTGTGTTGGTGTAGTGTGTGGGATGGAGTGGAGTGATCGGAGTGAGGGTGAGGGTGTGAGATGGCATGCAGGTATGGGGGGTGGTTAGTGGTAAATGTTGACTTACCAGTGTCCAGTCCTCTGGCTACTCCAGCGATTCCCTCAGGATGCAGTAATGCCAAGACTTGCTCGTCCCATTCTGTGAGCTGTGGGGGAGGAGGTGGGGGTCCACCGCCAGTCCTCTGCATGACGAGCTGGTGCCTTGCTACCACAGAACGTACCTTCCCCTGTAGGTCATTCGAACTCTTTCTGATGTCATCCCTTGTTCTTGGATGCTGTCCCACGATTCTCTTCCATAGCTCCATCTTCCTTGCAATGGATATCTGCTGGACCTGTGCTCCAAACAGCTGTGGCTCTATCCTGACTATTTCCTCCACCATGAGCCTCAACTCCTCATCTATGAAACGGGGGTGCCTTTGTGGGGCCATGAGTGTTGTGTGATGTCTGTGAGTGTGTGGGTGTTGGGTGGTGTGACTGGGTGTGCGTAGTGGAGTGCGTGAGAGATGTATGGGTGTGTGTGTATTTATCGCAGTGGTCTTGATGTATGTCTGGTAGCAAGGATTTGTATAGGGTTGTGGGTAATGTGTGTGTTTCATAGTGGTGTGAGTGAGTGTGGTGTGTGTATGGGTGTCAGGTGTGTGTTGTTTCAATTGGCCAATGTTGTGTAGTTTTGTATTTGGGTGTCCATTCTGAGCACGGCGGTGTGTACTGCCAATGGTTTACAGCCGTTGAATGTCCGCCATGGTGATTCGTGAGTCATGATGTGGTGGGCGTTGTTCTGTTGGTGTAACGGTATGGGTGTTGGGACCGCCACTTTAGCACTGACCTTTGGGCTGGTGGATTTGTGTATGTGGCTGTATTCTGTTGGTTTGGTGTGTGTGTGTCGTAATATGCAGAACAGTTATCAGCCACCGTGGCAGTATGTTGGCGGCCCTCAGCATGGCGGCAAGCCGGATTTACTGGCAATGTCATGATGAGGGCCATAGTCACTTAAAAAACTAGAGGTTACAGGCACGTTATCGTTAGATTCTGAATTTACCCACACAAAACCAGAGAAATTCAAAAGTCATAGTTAGAGTAATTTCAAGTAACTATTACTCTCAGTCTAAGGTAACTATGGGCCTCATTACAACAAGATGTAACCGCCGTGCGGCTGCCAATGCGGCCGCACTCCCGTGGTGCCCATTATGGCATCCCCTTTGGGCCGGTGGGCGGAAACAGAGTTTCTGCCCGCCGGGCCAGCGGGGATGTGGGCCGCAACATGGGAGCCGGCTCCAAATGGAGCCGACGGTGTTGCGGCCGTGCGACGGGTGTAGTTGCACCCGTCGCGCTTTTCACTGTCTGCTGGTCAGACAGTGAAAAGCTGTGTGGGGCTGTGCCAGGGGGCCCCTGCATGGGCATGGGCAGTGCAGGGGTCCCCAGGGGCCACGTGACTCCCCTTTCCACCAGCCTTTCCATGGCGGTTCCTACCGCCATGGAAAGGCTGGCGGGAAGGGGACTCGTAATCCCCTGGGCAGCGATTAAAACCGCTGGGACCACCGTGGCGGAAAACCGCCGGTCCCACCGTGGCAGAAAACCGCCGGTCCTGGCGGTGCGACCGCGGCGCGTCCTCTGCAGTTGTAATATGCAATTTTGTACCGCAAGCCTGTTGGCGGTACAACCTCCAAAACAGCTCTGGCGGTCTTTGACCGACAGGGTTGTAATGAGGGCCTATATCTCATGCCCCCACCATACACAGTTTTTTCTTCAATAATTTGACTTCTAATGTTTCATTGATATTTTTATTGATGTTATAAAAGTTGTCATGAGTGCTGTAATATCTGGGGTAATTAGCAGTGCATGGCAAGGGTGCGAGTTATAGTTACCTTAGGCCGCTTGTCATGGTTACTTGAAATAACTTTAACTGCTGAATTTCTCTGGTTCTGGGTAGGTAAATTTAGAATGTAGTTATAACGTTCCTGTAACCTTTGGTTGTTTTAGTGAACTTCTATGTTTTTTTAATGTAAAGTCATTTTCATTACTCTGGGGGTCATTCTGACCTCGGCAGTCTTTTTTGTAGACCGCCGAGGGACCACCGTACGGAAGACCGCCAGTGCTGGCGGTCTTCCGCACGGGCCATTACGACCGTTGGCAGCGCTCTGCCCGTTTCCGGACGAAGAGCCGCCAACAGCCATACTGGCGGCAGGCGGGGAAGTGGAGGTAGCTCGACTTGTGATTCGCTGTGGCGGTGTTCTGTTGGCGTGGCGGTGTCGGCGGAGCTGCCCCCATGGGTCCCGTTCCCTCCCGCAGGATCACCGGAACAGGTAAGGTGATCGTCCGCTAGGGAAAGGGGGTGGGGGGGTGTTGTGAGTTGTGTGCGTGCATGGGGGCGTGCGTGTATGTGTGTATGTTGAGAGTGCGTGCATGAATGCGGGGGGCGTGTGTATGTGCATGAATGCTTGCATGTATGCGTGCGTGTATGTGTGTATGTCTGTGTACATGTTGGGGATCGGGTGGGGAGGGGGGTCCTGCAACCTTTTGGGTGTGGCAGGGGTGGTGGGGGGGTAGGGGAGGGAGTTGGGGTGGGGGTGGGGGAGACTCCTATCAGTGCCAGGGAAGGGATTCCATGGCACTGATAGTGCTTACCGCCATGGATTTCATGGCGGTCCCAAACCGCATGAAATCCATGGCGGTAAGCCGGGGTCAGGCGGGTCGGAATACCACCGGCGGAATGTGGCGACCGCCGGGCTGGAGACCCAGGTCTCCAGCCCGGCGGTCGTTACCGCCGTGGCGGTCGGAACGGTGAAGCAGAGGCTGGCCATGGCTGTAACCGCCATGGTCAGAATGTCGGAAAAAAGACTGCCAGCCTGTTGGCGGTCTTACCGCCGCTTCACCGCCGACCGCCACGGTCGGAATGACCGCCTATATGTTAAAGCAACTATTGTTGCGTATCGCTGTCAGCCATGCATGACAGGGGTTGGCTGCTGGGCCGCTGGAGCCATAAACAGCCCTGGGGGATGAAGGTCAGGTCCCTGGAATGGAGTCCCCAGGGCTGACATTGGTCTAGGGACAGGGGACTGCTTGGCTCTCCTCCTCTATTAAATTTGTTTACTATGTTATTCCATATTGAAAAAAAATCTGAAATCCTTTGTTGAGGTGAATGCATCATTGATCTATTTGAATGCAATCTGTCTTTGACTGTGTTGAGTGGGTTATTTCTTCTTCTCTTCTGGTGAGAGCAAAGTACATGGTTCTCCCTTTAAATTGCTACATGTATGCAAATGTGACAATTACCTGGAGGCCCCACCCACTTGGCCCCACTCTGTCCGCCTTAGTAGTGTGCAAAGGTCTTCCTGCATTTTGCCAGGATGATGGACAGCTTACCAAAGGGCCCCCCCAGTGCATTTGCTGCCAATTTGAGTGGTGTGTTTAAAAACAAGTTAACAAATGCTACACCAGCGCATCTTGGAGATTAATTGTGAACTGGATATCACAAGCAACAAAACAAACTTCTCTTCTCTGCATCACAAAGTTCTCTCCTCTTTAACTCCACACACAGGACACTCACAACAAGGTTTAAGTTAACAACCATTGCACTTGGGGGCATATCACCACCTTAGCAAAGCCACAGGGTAATTGTTTTTTACACTAAGGTGATGCTAAAGTGGCATTTTCCCCACGCCATAATTACAAAAGGACACAATGCATGCATTCCACCACTTTGTAAACCCATGTGCAACATTATACACGTATAATGTATGGAAGGGGAGTGTTTCCCCATTCGGGGTGCCGACAAAATGGTGCAAGGAAATCTAAGTGATATCCTTGCGCCACTTTTTTCGGCACATTTAACACCTGCTGAGAGCAGGCCTTAAAAATGGGCATACCATTATTTATATTGAGCCCCTACGTTCTCTGCAGTAGTAGCACCAACTTTTTGGCGCTACTCCTACAGAGTACATCAATAGCTTCAATAATATGACGCTATTGCCCCCTATCCTGTGCAATGGTGCACCGTATTTTAAATACGGCGCACACATGTGGTGGTAGGAGGGCGCTAAGGATGCAAGGGAAGTGGCGCTGCACTGGGTACAGCACCACTTTCCTTAAATCTCCCCCCTTGATGTTTTTGGAGCTACTCTGTTATTTCATCATGGTTAAAAACAGTAAGAGTCCAACTGCAACTGTATTAAGGATACTTTGACCAGCATTATAAGTGACCCAAAGCAATTCCACAATGTGGACAATTCTGGGTAGCTGTGTGTTTTTGGGTCCAATAATACTTGCCTTGTTAGTCCCGGGCCTGGATGCATAACAGCCAAAGCTGCAGACAGCTGCTGCAACCAGACTTGTCCCACTCAGAACAATAAGGGGAGCTGCAAATGCTCTCTCTACTTCCATCTCCCCTCTCTGCCACCCACCACACTCTACACCATCACCGGCTCCATGCACCCACTCCACAGCCCAAAAGTATGCTCCTACAATTACTTACCACCTGCTCTAAGAAGGTGGTAAATTGATGCAGATTGGAGCAACTTTTATTCTTTGGAGTACAGGAGTACACCCAGATTACAGCCCTGTCTTGAGTTGTCTGCATAATGTTACCCATTTTGGGCAAAAACCTTGAAATCACTAGATTGAGGTTTCGGTAGTCAGAATCAAATATGCTAGCCATCAAGATTCACCCACCTAAACGGGGGACTCGTAATGAGGGTCTTTGTAATTGAACATGTTGAGATTTTTAGTAATATAGTAAGAGGGTTTCTGAGAATGGTCAGCATTGCTGCATTGTCCACCCTTAGGTTATTCATCAATGCACAGCTGAAATACACAGTGGGCAATCACACCAACATCACCATACAATATATTGTACGTGCCTCACCCTGCAACAAGATACCATGAAGGAGAAGGAAAAATTGTTGAGGATGTGAGTGAGGTCTGAAGCAAGTCATGGAATAGAAGTCTACTACAAATGTTAACCCTTAACTGCTGAGCCCCCTTCCCAACCCATGGAGAGTATTGTTTTTAAAAAGGTATCTAGGCAAAATGTTTGTCCTTTTCCCCCTCATGTTGGGGAGTTTACACGTACCTACGGTATGTGATTACCGTATAAAGAATCAAGAAAACATTTATCATTACTTTTTTTAAATAGGGGAAAGTTCAAGCCAAGAAAGTGTACTTTATATTTCTGAAAACAAATCAACGAGTTTTCCGCTGTAAGATCACCCTCTTCCCAGCTTGCATAGACGGAGTTGTAAACATTATTGTTGTCAAATTATTGTTGTACCACAATTTCCACATTTTTCATAGTTGTAGTCAAGTTTTCCTATTCCCTGGGGTCTTTACCTGCTTTTAGAATGTGGTTGAAAAAAATGTGAAACCCACAGGTGAACCTGGAAAGCAACATATTTTTTTAAAATAGACAAACTTCAAAATTCTGCAAGGAGTGATTTATGTATATCGCTCATGAATTTCCCAAACAAACTAATCTTAGAAATAAAAAAATAAAAAAATAAGTAGGAAAAAGCAGAAATAAGTGACAACATGCTGATTAGTAATTTTTTACCACGATAAAAGTGAACTTTCCATTACATCTGGGTAACTTTTTTGGCCGCAGGGATATATCTTGTTTGCTGGGTCTAAAAACATGGGACACCCAGAGCTAACAACTAAGCTGCAGCTTGTAATTATTTTATTGTGTATCTACCACACATCAATAGTAAATTTAAAGGATGCATAACAGTATGAAGAAAATCGGAATTGTGCCAAAGATACTGAGTTTAGGAATAGTGGTGTTTTGTATAGCTCTGAATTTGGGGCTACCCATGTGAATATGTGATTTAGAGTGCATCTTGCAAAATGTGCTCTTTTTGGCACAGTGGCTTATATTATGAAGCCAAAAATGGAGAGAAAGTTAATTGACAATAGTAAGCGAATCCAATATTCTGTGTTCCCACACTTTTTCCTATAAAAATAGCATCCCACTTGTATGGCCAGTCTTGGCACTCATGACAGAAAAGGCCCCAATTCCTGGGATTCAGGAGTAAGCTAGGAATACTACAAGTGCAAATCAAACTTATGTGTAACAAAACAGTCATGAATCGAGTATTTGCACAAGGGTTTTCCCCTATATCGGTGTGTGATTGCATTCTGAGGCTGAGATACTCTAGGGGCAACTGGTGAAACCGATTTGTTAAAAAACATTGGGTTGGAAAACAGATGGATCCAACATAAAACTAACAAGTCATATTCAAGGAAGCAGCACATGAAAATGTAGCAAAACCTTGAGAGTCGATAAGACTTTAACAACAACAAAAAGGCTTCTTCCTATAGAAAGGTAACACATTAAAATTATGTGGAAAAAAGGATATGGAGGAAGCATAACAAATTCTAAGTACATTAAAGCCCATCACTTTTTCTCTTCTATCAAAATCAGCACCTCAGTAGCTTTCACACATTTTCTACCTCGTTCACTGCCCCTTTTGCACTTTGCAAACAATTGCGTGAAATTTATATGAAATGTAGTAGGCGGACCAATTAACAAGAAGACAATTCCAATCAGGTCTCATACAAAGGCAATTATTAGAAATTGAGTATACACCCATGTCCAAGTAGGGACCACAATCCTAGTCAGGGTAAGTCACAACACAACCTAAATTATCTTGTTTTCACCCTCTGGTAGCTTGGCACAGAGCAGTCTGGCTCAACTTAGAAGGCAATGTGTAAAGTATTTCTGTGATAAATCATGCATAGTGAAAACACCACCAAAATACACCACACATGTTTAGAAAAATAGATTATATTTATCTGAATAAAATAGGAACAAAACAATGCAAATCCAATGTACACAAGCAAAATTATGAATTGTTTAAGATTAAATCCCACTAAAGTGCTCAGAAACATAATAGATCCAACTAGGGCTATCACGGCGTTGTTGACAGAATCGTTCCCAATGATCCGATGCCACAGGTGCCTGTCACGGAGTCGCACTGACCCCCAGGTACTGTCCCGTTTATAAACGAGGAAACGAATATCTTGCACAGAGTTGGGGAGATGAGGCGTCACTGGGGCCGGTGCAGTATAAGTCCCTTATGGCATCTGGGGAGATGAGGAATCAGTTCCACACTGTGAGGAAGTGGAGGTGAGGTCTCGGTTCTGTCCAGTTGGAGAGGGAGCTAGTACAGTGCCAGTGGCGATGCGTTGGTTCCTTGTGACCCGGAGGGGGCCTATGGTTCCAGTCGGTAAACACGTGATGTCTCTACTTAGCAGTGTTGCGATGACCCTGTGTGACATCAGCAGTGTTGCAGCAATATTGGACTTGCGCTGACGGCCACAGTCATTGCATGCAGCGATGTCCACAGAGTGGGAGCAGGCTGCGACACCGGTGCTGCTGTCGCTGAATTTGTACCAGGCATTGCTGAAGTCATAAAAGCCAGTAGATTAAGGGGGTGATTCTAACTTTGGCGGGCGGCGCAGGCCGCCCGCCAAAGTTCCCCCAACAGAATACCGCTACGCGGTCAGAAGACTGCCGCGGTTATTCTGTGTTTCCCGCTGGGCTGGCGGGCGACCGCCAGAAGGCCGCCCGCCAGCCCAGCGGGAAACCCCTTCCCACGAGGAAGCCGGCTCCGAATGGAGCCGGCGGAGTGGGAAGGGTGCGACGGGTGCAGTAGCATCCGTCGCGATTTTCAGTGTCTGCTATGCAGACACTGAAAATCTTTTAGGGGCCCCCAGGGGCCCCAGGACACCCCTCACCGCCATCCTGTTCCTGGCGGTCACGACCGCCAGGAACAGGATGGCGGTGAGGGGGTCAGAATCCCCATGGCGGCGCAGCAAGCTGCGCCGCCATGGAGGATTCCTCAGGGCAGCGGAAAACCGGCGGGAGACCGCCGGTTTTCCGTTTCTGACCGCGGCCATACCGCCGCAGTCAGAATGCCCTTGGGAGCACCGCCAGCCTGTTGGCGGTGCTCCCGCGGTCGTTGACCCTGGCGGTCAATGACCGCCAGGGTCAGAATGACCCCCTAAGTCTTTGCTGTACCTGTGACTTCAGAACAGGAGGCAAGCTCAATCCAAGCCCTAGGAGAGCACTTTTGAGGAAGGCAGAGTCCTGCCAGCAGAGTCAGAGGCCAGCAGGCTGAAAGGCAAAAGCAGCAGCCGTCCTTCACAGCAAAAACAGTCCTGATGAGTCCTTTGGGCAGCCAGGCAGAGTTCCGGTGTAGATCCAGAAGTGTCTGATTTGGTGGGGTCAGAGACCTAGTTTATATACCAAAAAATGCCTTTGAGGTGAGGGAAACTTCAAAGAGTGGTTTTGAAGTGCATAAGTTCCCCTTTCAGCCCAGTCCTGTCTGCTGGATCCCTGTGGGTGGTTATCAGTCCTTTGTGTGAGGGCCGGCCACTGGCCTTTGACATGTAAGAGAGAGACCCTCCACCCTTCCTGCCTAGGTAGACCCATTCAGTGTGTAGATGAATGTAGATGTGACTCAGTGTACTGTGTTTATGGCTGTCTAGGTGAAATGCACAAGGGTAACTGTCAACCAGACAGACCAGAGGTGGATTTGAGACAGGCTGTAAGGCACAGATGGCAGTAAGTGCAGAGAAATGCCTGCTTTCTAAAGTAGCATTTCTAAAATAGTAATATTAAACCCAACTTCACCAGTAAGCAGAATTTTCTATTGCCATTCTGGCAATACTAAACATGACAGAGCTACTCAGTCCATATCAGAATCTACCACTCAAAAGTGCATGAGGGTAGTACTAATGCTAGTCTATGAGAGGGACAGGCCTCACAGTAGTGGAAAATGACTTTATGAGTTTTTCACTAGCAGGACATGTAGAACACATAGGTACATGTCCTGCCTTTTACCTACATAGCACCCTGCCCTATGGGTTACCCAGGGTCTATCTTAGGGGTGACTTATATGTAGAAAAGGGGAACTTAAGGCTTGGGAAGAAGTGGCAGTGAAACTGCACCCACACTGCTAGCAGTGACAGGCCTGAGACGTAGTTAATGGGCTACTTAGGTGTGTGGCACAATCAGCGCTGCAGGCCCACTAGTAGCATTTAATTTTCGGGCCATGGGCACATCTAGGCCACTTTACTTGGGACTTACAGGTAATTTAAATATGCCAATTTGGTAGGAACCAATGTTACCATGTTTGGGGGAGTGAGCATATGCACTTTAGCACTGGTCAGCAGTGGTCAAGTGCACAGAGTCCTAAATCCAGCAAAAACAGGGTCAGAAAAATGGGCGTAGCCAGGCAAAAAGTTGTTGGATGACCACCCCAAGGCTGTCAGGTCTAACAGCAATGAGTAGTGATTATAAATTAATTATAAAATACAGCTCAGCAAGATAAAACATGTCACATCGCCGTATCCTCCTCAGCTTTGATGACGAATTGCAATCCAAAGTGAGTGCTATGCCTCCCCAGACTACATGTAACGTGAATAATATAGAGTTAATACAGCTGTAGATTTGTCAGCATTGCAGGTGCTTCAAGTAAGTAGATTTGAACACATTTTTGAGGGTGGCATGTTTCTCCTGTAAGCTTTAGGGGTATGCTGAGCTCTGCGGCCTCTCAGTCAATTACTCCCTGCAACTGACCGCACATTTTCAATTAATAGTTAACTCCCTGCACAAAACAACAACGACAGGACGACTCTTCTTAACTAAGACGCCTCACATGATCTAGCATCAGATCATTCGATTTACAGAATTGCAGGTAAATTGATGTTTCTATATGAACCTATAGCGCTATACATATTTTGGGAGATCTGGGGCTTTTTCGTTTTGAATTTGCTGCTATAAACCTTTGTATGCCTTCCTCATTAAAATGACGGAACAAGCATAAACAGCCATTAGAATATGCTAAATAGAGCACGCTCTGCCAAATGACCTGGTGCTTGCTGCTAAAAGGCTTGACTGCTTTAGGAACTTACGCGCGCTGTGTTTATGTATAGTGTACACAATATGCATTCTGGTCCGAATCAAAACAAACACAATGCACGGAACATCTTAGTAATAGCCTGGAGTCCAGATTATAGCTTTTTGCATTGTTAATTATGACAATGGAACACAGGGCCAAGACATGCGGGGGATTTACTGAGGCTAGGATGACACACAAAGTGCACACTTTAATTACTTCCAGGCCTAACACGGTGAGCACTGCGGCACTTCTGTCATCTTTGAAATGGTAACAAAATGAAAAAAAAGGTTTTGAAATATGAGCAAGGAGGTAATGAGATCAATAAATGTCAACTAGAAAAAGTAATCACAACTCTTGAGACTCACTGACCTTTCAGAAAATTCCAGAAATAATAGACTAGCTGATGATGAGGAGTCCTTTTACAAGGAGTACCAGCTACTTTTGCACAAAGAAAGAGTATTAAAGGCCGGCCTGTTATGCAGGAAGCCCTGTCTTCCAGGGACATTTTGTCATAATAATTAATCCCCTTGTTTTTTTCTTTTGTTCGACGAGTCTAACCCACATGGATTTGTAACTTGACCCATGGCTTTCAAGAGCACAGTAAAGTTTAATCACCCCTTTGTAATTTGAATGTCACAAGTCAAAATGACAGGAAAAGAGGACACGCTGCAGTAGTTCTTGTCTGATTGTGTGTCTTGCACAATAACTTACAGTAATTGGGCCTTGAAAATGATGAAAGAATTATCACTGCTTCAAAAGGAATAAAGTGCTCTCCTGTGCAGGGCTAATGATTTGAAGCGAGAAGAGTTACAAGCAGCCCAGGGACACAAGATTCTAACTATAGAAAACAGAAACTGGAAATACTGGTCGAAATATCACCGACGACCACAGATACCAAACGAAAATTAGTGTTTTTTTAGTTAACGTGTTCCCTAGTTGTATGCCTATTTTTGTCTATTGTTAATAAATAATTGTTTGAAAAGTGCGAAACTTATTAGGTGAAACAGGCCCGACAATTCTTCAAGATACACCCCTACCTGACACTGGCATCGGGTTTTAATAAAATCCTCAATTTAAAGTAGGCAGCAATCACAATGTCATCCTTCTCGGTCTACCTCCAAACATACTATAAAATGCAAATCAGCAAACTAAAACATTTATTTCCTGTGGGCGTTAACCCGCTAAGTCACTTATTCTCGTGGACAGTCACTTCTCTTCCTCACCTCACAGACCAAGGGAAGGCCTCACTGCTACCTTCTTTAGTTTGAACACTCCTCATTCTATGCCAAAGAACCCAGAGCCATCCACTCTGCCTAGAAGCAGAGCCGAGTTTTACATTTAAATTGAAACCCTATCTGGCGACCGGCTTCTGGTAGTTATCTACAGAACAATTTGATCTTCTTCTCCTCGATTGTCATGATATTATTTGCTGATGAAATCCTAGATCGACCTCACTCCCTTTCCTTTTTCAACATTGTTAAGACCTGAGGAGTATCTGGTCACCTTACTCACAGCTCCTTCATGTCCCAGTGTACCAACCTAATAAAGCTAGGGCCAGTGCTTAAGTTTGTTAAAAAAATAAGTGCCATGGCCCTCATCAGAAGGCTACTGAAGCTTGTACCACCCATTGCACATGCATGCCCTGCCAATGATAGTACCAACATAATTACTAACCATCACACTCTTACAAGTGTGATAATCCAATATGTTCCAGGCCCCCAAAGCTATAAGAATGTCTTGGGCTGTAGGGATTACTCATTTTCAATGTGAATTGAATCAATAAACAACTGGTGTTGTGATCATCTCTAAAGTAGACAAACAGCACCACCATGTGGCAGACTGTCATAAGTGTCGATGTTGACAATTAAGTGCTGAGCACCAGAAACCACTGGCTCAAATTAGGCACTGGCCATGGCACCAGCCCTGAACAAGTACTCTTTCAGCTAAACAGTGCTTCATAAATAAAATAATAGGTGCTGGATTCCAACAGTTGTCTCAGAAACCCACAGCGGGTGCTGACAAATGTCCCGGATTCCACCTCATACCTCTCTCTTCCACCAACATACATTCCCTACCTTTTATATCACATTCTTTTTTATCTGTGGTTTCTCCCTTTGCCACTATTGTCTGTATTTCTCTTCCTCCTCCTTTCCCCCTTCTGTGATTATTTTCTCTCTTGCTCTGGGTCAAAGTCTGAAGAGGTAAGGTAAGTGCTGGTGCCCCAAAATGAGTGCGGGTGGACTCCACCTGCAACCACCAGCTCCAAATAAGCAGTGCAGCCAAGGTATAGCCATCCCATGTCTGACCAGCATCCCCGCTTTCATAGGTGAATTTTCCATGTGGCCCTTAGGCCACTTAACAATCAAGAGAAATCATGTCCCTACTCTCCTGAGACCCCTGCTTCATGCCCTTGCATTCAAGAAGAATGCATGATGAACAGAGGAAGTGTTGAAGATGGAAACTATCATTCAAGCGGGCTAGGCACATCACTTCTTGCTCTCTGCCCTCCCAGTGTCTTTGCTCTTTATGTTGTAGTACCTTCATGCTGTGCTATCCTGATAGGGAACTGGCAGGTGTTGCCACCAAATGAACTAATACTGGCTACAATTCCAAGCTTCCATCAATAGCAAAAGGGAAATATTATATATCCCTGCATGGGAGCCACATCCTTGCAGACTACAGCAATGGCATTGCTATTCTGGCTTTCCGATCCCTAAAAGGTAGAAGAATGGATCAGAAGCAAGGTCATCGCAGCAGTGGCAATTAACATAAGAACAGAAATGCACAGGATGAAGGAGTTCTTTGAGTTCTTTGTCCCTGAAGCACTACCTGAGGAAGCAAAATAGGGTAAACTCAAGGAGGGATCTACTCACCCACACTTTTGATGATCTGTTTCATCCATTCCAACTTTTCCACCAGCTCCAGCATCACCTTCAGATGCTCCTATTGCAGGAGGTGGGATAGCTCTGGAGGCAAACATGTTCTGATCAACGCTGTATGATCTGAGACTTTGGAGAAGCGGGTGATAGGAACAATGATAACCACACAGATACATAGCTTTGAGTATGAACCATTCTATTTCATGCACAATGGGAACACATAGTGGTACCCATGCCCAAGGCTGATGATGTACCTTAACCCCCATTTCCATCAGGTTCATTCCAAACTAACTTAATGCAGTAATTCAACCGTAAACCTGGCAGGGACCATGGTTACTATTTTTGTTGATTATAGTCTAGATTAGTAACTCTTCACGTTCTAGTGCTTATAAAACATATTGTCAGTGGTCAGATCTAAGAAAATAGATAGTGAAAAGGTTTATAACATGGAAAATATATATTTCTTCCATCTTTTTAAATAAAAAAATCAAAACCACATAACCATAAAAGAAAATAGACAGCTTCTTGATCCTCATTTAAGGATACCACACACACAAAATTACCTCATTAATGCCATTCTCAAGGCCTGGCCCTTATAACATTTCTTCAAAGATATCCGCTCCATCCAATGTATCAGTGCATCAGTTATGCTCTACTGGTTGACCATTATTAATGGCTCTCTATCACAAGAAGCAGTCACAGATTTCTTAAATATACGTCACTCCTCTTCGACAAATTGTGGGATGACTCTAGATCTGTCAGGTTACTAAAGTACATGTCCTTGACGAACCATAATAAAACAGTTTCAGCTACTGCCTGAAATTCTTCGTACAATTACACTGTGAGAAAGAATACCTTTCTTGTGGTCTTTGTGGTCAACCCCATTTTCTTGCTGAATTTTATTGCTGGTTTTTAGTCTCTGCACACAGGAGCACCGCTTTACAGTGCCCAGTGTATGCGCTCTGGCACCTAAAACATGTAGAAATTGGGTAATTCATCACTTCTGTAGTTAACTTTTTTATAAGGCTATAATACACCTATGGCACAGAAAATTAAAATGCCATCTATGGACTGCAGCAAGCAGTGTGTCATACACTAGTGTGACAAAGGAAAACATTGCTTCAGGTCCACCAATTGAGTCTAACTGCTGGAATGTAAAACCTGCACTGCAATCTGTTAAAATAACCCTTTTGACAGGCCAAATCCTCCTTTTCAATATTTATAAGTCACCCCTTTTAGGACCTGTAGTCCACAAGTTTGGGTGCATTGTATTTAAAAGTGGGACATGTAGAAAATGAATCTTTCCATGTTGTTCCAGGGACAAGGACTTAACAGCTATTTTCATTGTAGCAGGCCTAGCTGTCCTATATGGAAAATCAAAGAACAGATTTAAATACTAATACCACATTTCAAGAATGAGACCAGCTAGAAAACAGTTAAATCACTATTTCTAATAGTTATTAAAATCCAATTTAATGGCTGTCAGATTGTTAAGAAATATTAAAGAAAAGTAACTTTTAGAAAGGTACCTTTTCCTTGCCTGAAGTTTCTGGAGGCTAATTTGCATTAACTCTGCAGCTTCCACAAGCCTGTTCTCAGCCTGGGAATAGGGGTGAAAGAGGTGTAAAATTCCTCCCAGGAACAAATATAGAATGGCTTGAATGCGCACAGATTACTCCTGTGAGTTAAACAGAATTTGCCAGATGTGAATGTGCCTCTCCTGTGGACACCTGAATGTCAACTTCTCATGAGATATCTCAACCTGGTATTGTGCCCTTTAAAGAAAGCAAATAGGATGCCTGAAAAATGATTGTCTATCACATGTCTACATGATGAAGGACTCTGCTTTTTTCCTAACAGAACCCCGTCTCCGGGTTTGTTGTAGGGGCAGTGCCTGCTTCAAACTGGATTTTAGAGTTAGAGGTAGGAGGTCACAAGGATTATCACATTACACTCCACATATACACCCGTTGCCCTCAAATCCCAAGTTTAGTGTGGCCAAAGACCTTTGCGATCTTGAAAATGCCCTGACACACGGCATTTTAGGTCTGTTTGCACTAAAGTAAGCAGGAACCAATGCAAAAATAGATAAGTCAGGGCCTGGGAACCTTCACTCCATTAGTCAGAGAGGGTGGCACTACCACAGGCTACTGAACCCTACAAATCTTGAGCCTTACAAAGCCTTCTTCTGAGCACTGATGGACTTGTAAAAGGATATTAAGCTGACCGAATCTGCTGCACTTGGCATCTGTGAGAAGTATCAGAGGATGGACTTTCTTCCACTTGAAATCCAATATTTCTCCCCTGGTTGGCTCTGGGAACATAAAACACTGACCTTTGGCAACTTAACTTGGACTGGGCTTTGCTTTTGTACTCTGCTAAATACCTAAGAGTCTCTAGCTGTTCCCCTGAAATCTTGAAGGCATGATATTGTATTCCTGTGGTTATTTGGGCACCAAAAAAAGGGTGGGATCTTTTTCCAAAATTTTCCTCCAGAGCTTCAATGGGACCAACTGTAACAAGTATTTCTCCGGAAGTCCCATGGTATAGGACTCATATTTAGGTTTGTCTCACATGAGAAGAGTTTTTCTTCAGAAAAACAACAGTCTCTTTTTAGATTGTGACTTAGAAACATTTTAAAACTTCCCTACTTCCAAGCCCTTGTGTTATCAATATACCTTGTCTACGTGGCATGCGTGCCATCAAGGTTGCCCACAAATTGCACCTAAGTCCAGTGGCAGCACATGGTCTTTGAAAGTGGGGGGAGGGGGAGTATGGGTATCAAAGTGAAAACAGTAAATGCTTTAAAAAATAGAATGTGCCCGAACACCTCTGCAATATGAATTCCATTTTGAAGCACAGCATAGCTGCAAATGGAATTAGCAATGTAGAGGTGAACAGGCACAGTCTATTTAAAAAGCATTTAATATTAATTAAACTGACACTATGCTGTTTGTGCCTCATAAGCTTTAGGCGTGGGATGGAGAGAAGACATCACATTGAGGGCAAGACAAAGTGCTTTGAAAAAAGCCAACTTGCCATTGGAAGTCAATCAACTTACATACTCTGCTGCTTCCAGACCTGTTCACTTGGTTCTCTTCCTTAGACTGTTTAACAAGGGTAAAACAAAGCAATGAAAGGTGGTGGCAGCTGACCAAACAACTGAGCCTTAAAAACATATTTATTTAATCAGTTTAAGATGTACCTTGGACATGCGCTATCCCCAGCCATCCTCCTGCGCACAGACCCAAGTTTCAAAATGGCACAAGGTATAAACCCAAAGCTTCCCAGCCAATCTAAGTAACGCTCTTGTGCTGTTTAAAATACTAAACAACATAGGAGCACTGCCAGGATTGGCTAGGTCAGGCAAGCACAACGCTTCATCAGAGACTGATGGGACTGAGTGTCTGCTATTACAGGTCCCACGTAGTATTGGTCCTTTAGGTCTGAACTGCACATGTCAGACGGGCCATGGTGAAAACACTGGTCAATCTGACGTGCAGTCAAGTTGCCATAACCTCAGCTGGTCCTGGTGGTCCAACAACAAAAACACTGTAGCCCTGCCCCAGTAGAAAAAAATAAGTGACAGAATGGGTATGTATTTTTTAGAAGTGAAACTAGTTTAATCATAAGTCTCTCGGAGTGAGTGAGCTTCCAGTAGGGGGTCATATTTTCTCTACGTTAAGCCTGTATGCTCTTTGCCAGAGCTACAGGGGCTGAGTTCCGGTTTAAATTAGTGAAACCTTCATAGACCTAGCAAGATAGTGACTTTATTACTTGCAGTGGACACAAATATAACATACCTCATAAACCACTTTGTCACACACATGATCATTTTGATGAGCTGCTTTCTGACTTTAGAGAGAGATGCAGTACTGAATCAGGAAATAGTCCATTGTATCTTTCACATTCTGGACAAAAGTGGTTCATGTTTCCTTATGCGCATGAGCCAGTCAGTGGTCTTGAACAAAGTGAATCCTAGTTGTTCCTGAGAATACTTAAGGAAAGAGTGGGTCTAAACTATGCAATTCTTAGGTGGATGTCTTTCTTTCTTGAAAACCCTATGGTCAACTGATTAAAACATTCAACACCAACATGCTACATAAAGGGATTAAGGCCCAGTACTTTAACACTGACTATTCAACATAAACATACAACCCTTGCCCCCATGCTGAACCATTTAAATATCAACTCTAATGTTTTGTTCTGGAACACTTACGTATAATTAAACATCTCTTCTCCAAAATATGAAGCCATAAAAACAAAGCATAAATATACAGAGCATAGAAAGGACGATATTTATATAAAAATCAATAGGTTAAACAATTAAAACATCATAGTCAGCGCTCTGCTCATGCCAACAATCACAGCCATAAAAGTCCATAGTGTCTTCTAATGATAAAAGTCACTCTTATAAAGTTTAAGGGCCATATTTATACTTTTTGACAAAAAACTGCGCTGGCGCAGTTTTGCATCAAAAAAATTACCGCCGGTTAACGCCATTTTGGTGCGCTGTGCGGGCGTCAAATTTATACTTTGATGCACGGCGGTGCAAACCACAGGTGTGAGTCATTTTTTTTTACGCACACCGCTGCGTTGAGTCGTAAAGCAAAACGACATTAACGCGGCGGAAATGACTGTGGGTCCATTTACGACCCGCAAACCGGATATGCAGCGTTTTTTGACGCAATAGCGTCAAAATTCCCCGCGAACACATCCATTTCAGCAGAGGAGAGCCAAAATGGATCCCAGATGCCTCTACAGACCCCAGGAAGATGACACAGACCAGGAACAAGCCAGGATGACCCACACAAGAACCAGGACACTTCTAAGAAGAAAATAAAGTGTCGCTTCAGTGCAGAGGAATAGGAAATTCTGGCTAAAGAGGTGACAGAACACCAGCACCAACTGTTTGTCACCTCAAAGTTGCCAATCAATAGGAGAGAGGCTATATGGCAACAAATTGTTGACAAGATTAACAGTGTGGCAGAAGTACGCAGAACAGTCATCGAGTGCAAGAAACGCTGGCATGACTGCAAGTGCAGGACAAAGGAAAAGATGGCCAGGAACAGGAAGGCAGCACTGCAGACTGGAGGTGGGAGTCCAGCACACCAGGAGGCCCTGGACCACATGGTCGCAGCCGTCATCCCTGAGGAGATCGTCACAGGGATTCAAGGACAGGACAGCGCAGACTACCAGGAGACAACACACATGCAGGGTAAGTCGCATGGGAATTAAAATGCACTAATGTTAACCATGAGCAGGGGGGGATACCAACCACAAAATGCATGGAAGTCATCATATACATGGAGTGGCATGGGTAACGGGGAATGGCATGGGGGCATGGCACAGACAGAAGCTGGGGCACACCATTACACTGCACCAACAACAGTCCCATGGGGGCTTGCTGCCATGCCAACGATGGAGCAAAGGTAAAGCCACGCCGGGAGGGAAGGGCACAACGTCAAACTGACATCCTGGCACACGTCAGCCGCCATAACCCCTACATTAACTAGGGCCCAATTAACAACCTCTAGCCATACCGACAACTGGAATGTAACAATGACAACAGTTGTCACTACCACCTCCGTTGTGTGTGCAACACAAGTAGCCAATGGCAGTAACTTCCCCATGGATCATACACAGCAAAATTTGAGGGTTTAGGATGACAACTCCAATAATCCCCTGAAACAAGACAAAGGCCCCAGTCCTGTCAAATATCAATGCCCATAGTTGTCGCAAACATCAGCCAATGTCATCAACAGTAGGAGCTACACAGTACTAAGGACATAGCCATGCTGCATATGTCAGTGTCCATCCTGTGCCTGGGTCACAATGTAACATCCCAAATGTCATACTGCTCAGACAACAGCATTGAGGGGGAGGACCCATGTAACTGGTCACTGAAAGACACCAGCACAGTCAAGAGGAGGAAATAGGACACTGCTAGGAATATCAGGGCAATCCAATGTACCACACATTCACAACATCAGCTGTACACATTACCAATGCCAACATCCATATCGTGCCATAACAATGCTATGCATAGGATACGCTACAAGTCAACTACATTTAAGTGGATGTGAAAGATCAGAGACTGGGGCAGGTCAAGATTGTTAAGTGTGCTGCCAGTTCCATCAGAGCACCCACAGCCAGTGAAAGGCCTCACCATGAGAATGGAGGTAGACAGAGGCTTGAGTAGGACAAGAAGGTGGCAATTCACTATTTGACCAGAACAAACACATAGAGGAGATGATGCCGACAAGTCTAATAACTTACCACAATACATGTGACATGCAGGTGGGCCATAGGCCTGGGAGAATGCCCATCTGAAAGACTGGAGCAATAAACACGAAACAAGATCACAATGTGAATTCATCACAAGGCAGGCATGTCACATCACTAATGCCACAACACACACATACTAATTGTACCCCATTTCATTGCAGAGGACGATGGATCTCCTGCGGATATGCCTGTCCCAGAATACCCTGATGACATGGATGACGAGCTGACAAACATTCCCTAGCAGACCATCCAAGAGGTCCTTGGAGCCCTCCAGACCCCACCTTCAGTCACAAGGAGGAGCACAGAACAAGCAGCCATCACAGAGACCCCCACCTACCACCCCAATTGTAAGAACTGCCAGCTCCAATACAGCTGAGGACTCAGACGACCCAGGCACCAGCTTTGAGAGAACTGTAGTTGGGGTACAGTGGGAGCTGGCCAATGTGGTGCGGGTGGGGATGCAAACCATGGGAGCCATCCTAGAAGGGGTGCGTTCGTGCATGATGTCATCTGCAGATCAGGCAGCAGCCATGCAGGCGCTAACATCCATCCTGCAAGGACTACAAGAAACTGTCAAGGAATTCACCACTGCAGTAAGGGAGTTGCCACAACACCTTGCACCCCAAACCTTCCACTGCATGCACGAATGCAATCATGACCCCCTCAGGGCCGACCTGGCTGCCTACCATTGTGATGTGGCTGCTATTCTTAAGAACCAGCAGATCCTCCTTGCAGCAGTACTGCCCTTAAGACCTTCACAGGTAGCAGTGACCGGGATGTCTGACTCCACGTCTTCTAACACTGAGGTGTGTGTTGCCCCTTCACAACCACCACCAGCAAGGACAGAGGAGACAACACATACATCAGAAGAAGAAGACATGGAACAGATCACATTCACACGGAAAAGAACCCGGAAGCACTAGTCCCTGCCACATGACCAACTATTACCAAGGTCCTGTGTTTTGTAACATGCCAGTCTTACAACAACTCTACTCAATGACTGTTCTGCTAACCACTGTATATCTTGTCAGCCTGCCCAGTGCTTGTCTCTCTCTTACTCATTGGTAAATCCTGTCCCTCTGCACTGTCTGAAACATCCCCCCAGCATGTCAAAAGCATTTTCCTTTACCCCTTGTGTAGGATCACAATGGAAGATGTCACTTTAATGGACTCACAATCATGGACAATGTACATATAGCACTACAGCACTTTTCAATAAATAGCACTTACACAACAAATCTGTCTCTGGGTAATGTGACACATCAACTGTGCAGTAGATAACTGAAATGTGCCTCCTGTGAAATAACATAGCTTGTCAATACAACTGTCCTGAAATTATGTAGTCAGATAAATCTGCACAGTGGCCAGGATTGCATCATACTCTGCCCTTCCTGAGAGTATATCTGATGAAGTGAGAAACCATACACCATCATGCTGTGTTGGACAGAATAATGCTTCCTCAAGGGATACCTAAGTCATCAAATAAAGGCAGCAAAATGTTGTCACCATGCAATACTAACACACATAACAGTGCACACAAATCTAAGCAAACACTCCAAAAACTGCATGAATGAAGGTGTCTGAGTTTACATCTAAATAGGTAATCATGCAGAACAGTGTCACTAATGATCTATGTGAGTCATGAAGACGATACTACAAGAGTGCTCACGACAACTCATCTTATAAGGGTGTCCTTGAACATCACACTGCAGTCAGACCTAAAACTGTCCCCCCAATACCAAGTCTGGAAGCACTGTTTGTGACTTAGAAAACATACTTATCGACAAAAACACGTTGGGATCCATATTAACTGTGATTGGTGGTTGCAACGAATGGAGGAATCTTTGCAAGGTAGCTCTGTGGTAGCTGCCAATCTTACAGCTCAGTTGAGATTTGTTCGTAGCATAGGACACAAAAGTAATAGTACAAAATTCATGTACACCAATGCCAAGGCCATGATCAAGAAGCATTTAACACATACTGTAAAGGGTTCACTATATATTTATTAAATGGTAATCACAGAAGAGGAAACTGAGGGAAAAGTCTTACCTACCCTAATCTACCCTAACTACTCATTACCCACAACTGTCCCTAACTAACCTAACCTAAACTTACTTATCACATGTAACAAAACGTTCTAAACATCAACCCCCCATTATGAGACGGGCCACATGGAGGACAACAGATACTAACCTAAACACATACTATACTATCCTAAACAAATATATATTTTTTGTATTTTTTGATAATTTTTTTTTTTTTATTTTTTATTTTATTTTTTATTAAACACACAAGAACCCCAACATAGCCCCCCAACACACACTTGATAAGTAAAAATAGAAAGAATCAGGACCCACCACCCACTAACACTAACTAAACTAACAGCCTATACTAATCTAACACTAAACCCCCTAAGCCCACTAAGTATGAGAACAAGTAGGGAGGGGAGGGAATCATGTCCATCGTCATCAAAGTCTAGAGGTTGGCCCTCCGGAGGGTCCGCTTTATGGACAGCACATGCCGGTTCATATGGCGAACATCCCGGCTCAGATTACAGATTTCCCTTAACACACGGTCCATCTTACGTTCCATTGCCTGGAAAGCTGTAGGGTCAACTGTTGGAGCTGGGGCAGTCTGGGTACCGGCGGAGGAGGTTTGTGGGTGTGTAGAGCCAAGGCCTGTGGGCTGCCCTGAAGGTGTTGCACTGCTGGGGCCTGGAACAACAGCAGACGTTGGGACAACAGTCCCAGCTGTGGGTGGTGCCACCTGGGTGGAACTGGTGGTTGTGTTGGTGGTGGCTGTGGTGGGCAAAGTAGGGCCACCCTGTGGGAAAGCCCTCCATGCTCTGGAGGCCCGTTCATGGCAGTATCTACAGGCCATCCTCCTGAACCCCGACTCTACCAGCAGGATATGTTGATATCTCATGGCCCTCCTCTGGAACTCACGGACCTGGATGGTTGCCATGTTTGCAGCTGTGAAGACAGAGGCAAATAATTTACATTAGGAACTGCATTTTCTGAAATGGCACAAGAAGTAAATCAGACAATACATCTACTGTACTTGTAACAGCTCATATCACCATACAGATCATTGAATGTCCCTGAGGAAGTACATGGCAGGCCAGCCTACAAAGGTCACATCACACATAGCACATCCAAAACCTATGAGATGGGTAACAACTGGCATTGACTTGCCGTCTGAGTTCTGCCAGTTATCAGCTAACAATCATGCTACACATCCTCCGCCAATGCCTGGGCTACAGATGTCAGTGTACGGAATGAAAAACTAAAGCCACATGGTCTGCAAGTTGTAACTGGACTTGCTAGTATAGTACTCATGTGCCATACCTGAGTGTGTATACTAGGCTCCGACCAAACAGTCACTTATTCACATGTATGTGTAACATACTGTTAGCATCAGTCCTAGGTACCCTATTCACAAACCCATGCCTGTGTTGGGGGGGTGGGGTGGAGAAACAACGAACAATTCCAAACATCATGGACACCCAGGAGTGTATAGAAAACTACACACGTTTGGCTCTACACACACATCACAGGTAAGGTCTATCAACAATTATGAGTCTGCAAACCCTTGACCAATCATAGCGCCACACATGTCAGGAAATGCAGAGCTTGGTACACATCATATACTTCCAGTAAGGCATGACTTACACCAGACACAGAGTTGCAAGAACACCCATGATCATGATTAGCATGCACACCTAGGCCATTGCACTCAAGTTCCACATACCTGTAGCACTACATGTGGAAGTACATGCTGCTAGGAAGTTCTACCTACAGTTTATTAAGTACTTTGGTGAATAGGGAAGCAGAAGTCTGTTAGAAAGTGATGTGCAGTACCAATCTGGGAGAATGTGGGTCTGACAGGCTGACTAAATCTGAGCTGAGTTCCAGTGCGACTCTTGTTGATACAAGTGTTATCCACATGACTCACCCCAGTACTCATTGTGGGGGCTATAGGAATGACCTACAATCCCTAGATAATACAATCGGATGAGCATTGGCCAACTCAAAACTTTTGAGAACCTGAAATCCCACTCATGGAACAAGACAAATGATTGGCCAGCGCATCACACCTTCCTATGTGTTCAACACACAGGAGTCCATCACACATCACCAGCAAGCACAACACATAACAGACATATCAACCCTTACTGGAGTGGTCGGGGTCCTCAAATGTAGCCACCTCTCCCACAGTGTAGGGTGCCGGTCCACCTGTAAGGCATGGAAGGAAAAAATGTGCTCAGAATCTGTGCACTGACCAACAATTTCAAAGACATATACAGTGTGTAAGCTGAATAAGGAAATGACAGCCATTCAGACATGATGATACTGCATCTGATATATTACGGCCAACATGTACATAGCATGGGTCTCCTGTGACAGTTACACACATATCTGCACACATGCAGTGGCCCTAACTATCATGTGATGGCAAACATGCTCCGTCATTAGTGATCAGAAATAATAATTGTGTGTAATTGTCTCATCATGTACATCCAAGAGAGACATCCAAAGCCTGGTTACTTGAGGACTGCATTACCAGTCAAACAGCCTATGTGGCCATGACACATTTATGACACATAGGTACAATGTACAGAGGGGCAGGGACTTTTGTAAGCCCTCATGTTGTTACAGTTTCTTCATTTGATGTGGCACAGCAATGGTGATTTGCACCAACCATGGAGATGTTAACCCATGTGCATACCTTTGGACTGCCATCCCTAATTGGAATGTGGCACAACTAACTCCAAATACCATTCTAAGATTTTAGCTGAGGGCACCTTACACCTTTTCCCGATGTTTTCAAATCCATATCTGACATGTATCCAAAAAGATGAAGGACCACAATAATCCCTAACATTCATAGAACTTCCGTGAACGCTTTCCTTCCACACTCACCAGACTCACATGAGACATATGTCTGGGCCACTTTGCTATCATCAATTGACGTGAAGCCAGCACTCATTTTCTGTATCATGTAGTGTTTCTAAAGTCAGTCTAGCTATTGTGTCAACAAAGTTAGGCAATATTTTAGTACATCTATACTTCTCTGGCAAATGTGACCTATATAGACATGATTGGCTTCTATTTTGTTTGGTTGTCTAACACAAAGGCGGCACCAATTTACTTAACGGAAAAGTATCCTGTCAGTTTGCAGAGCACATGCTTCCTGACAGCTAGCAATTGTGATCCTTCACATAGTGCATCAATTACCCTGGATGTTGCCGCAGCATTACACACAGTCAGCAACTTAGCTGGCAGATATTGTACAATCATCTGATGTCACTACAGAGCATTTAATCGTGCACATTTACATGATTAGTACTTACCAACAGGGCCACCAATCACTATTCCTAGGTGGTCCAGCAGATCTTGCTCCCTGGTGATGAGGTCAGCCCACCTGTGCTTCAGCTGGTGGTCACTCCTCTGGCTGCCATACACGCACTGCAGGTGATGCTCACCTTTCCCCACCGGATTCTGCGCGCCTCAGTGTGATACCTCTGTATCACCCTGCCCCCTGCCTCGATCATGAGTGGTAGGAAATGGCACACAAGCCATATAAAGCCCCCCAACTTCTCCTCACCCATCCTGCCAAGACGTAGCCTACCAGACATCTCGGCAATGAAAAGGGGAATAGGGGATAAAGAAGTAGAAAGGGGGAAAGTAGGGGTACAAAAAAAAAGAAAAGTAAACTTAACCACTGAAAGAGCCCAACTATCCCCAAACTTGCACTACCCTCAACAGACTCCCACAAACAACAAAAACACTAGAATACTGGACAAATGTAAACAAAACACACTAGGACACTATACAACAACAATATTTATTTCACAAAATAACAATTAAGATAGCACACAGGACACAAAAGCACAAAATCACTGGACAACACTCTGAACACAGCCACACAGTCTAGAAGATTCACAGACAGCAAAGTGAAAGTACACCCACTGTACATAATCTGTAAACAGGATATCCTATTACATCACTTCCTGCATAAAATGGCCGCCGTTTTTCGCGTTATGCGTCATATTTTTTCACGCATACAGTTTGTGCATCATATTTTTCGACGCACCGGAGTGAAAATTAGGCCGCATCCAAATAATAGTAAATAGTCTGCACAATAATTTGGATGCGGCCTATTTTTCAGTCCTGTGCGACGAAAAATATGACGCAAAATCTGTATTGGTTGTCAGCAGTATGTTTTGGGATTTGCAGTACAGTGTCCCCTCGCTAGCATTGTGACTTGTGATACAGGTGCCCCTGTGTCTTCCCTCGGGGTGAGATGATAGTTCCATACACAGGTTAAATTTGACAGTCATTCATATCAATGTACCCTGGACATCCCATACCTTTAGACTTATGCAAGGGATTAATGTAAATATAATTGAGACACTTACAATTTGCAAGGTGACATTTAGGCAACCCACTCTAAACGTTGTGATCATTGACGTCTTAACATTAGGCTGTACAGTAATTTCAGATGTGTGACAGGTTCAATGGTGACCTATGAAACATGGCTAGTGATGTCACAACCTCAGTGTGTTCCTGTCAACATGTAGCTGTTGTGGTGTATGTGTTGTGTGTCCTAGAGGGTTGCTGTGCAGTGTGTATATAAGAAGGTTTTTGTACTTACCAAGAAGTAGTCCATTGCCATACCGTCCATCCTGGAAGTGCTGATTGATGGTGCTGTGACGGAAGATGAATGAGTCATGGACACTCCCAGGATATTTTGCCACGATGTTGGTGATCAATCCTTGGTGATCGACAATGGCCTGCACATTGATGGAATGTGTGTGCTTCCTGTTGCGGTAGAGGTGTTCAGTTGCAGCAGGTGGCACAAGGCGTACATGTGTGCAGTCGATTGCACCAAGGACGTGTGGGAAGCCACTAATGAGGTAAAACCCCTGTTTTGTTTCCTGCTGCTTCTGCAGTGTGTTAGGGAAGCAGATGTGGTGGGGTGTGAGTCCAATGATGGCATCCAGTACTTTGGGCAAAAAGGCAGAGAATGACAGCTGTGATATTCCGGCAACCAGGGCACCAGTTGTTTGAAAAAAGCCACTTGCCAGCATGTGAAGTACGGCAAGCAGCTTGGTTTCTGTTGGGATGGTGCGGGGTGTCAGCAAGGTGGGTGTCAATTGTGGCCTGCCAGTTCAACCTGTACCTCTGGATGATGTCATGTTCCCTGAGGCCATGAAGGGTTGTTCTGGGGTGGAATATCCTCTCCTGCCTTCTGCGCTGCCTTTGGGGTCCCTGCTGCTGTTGTGGTAGCTGCTGTTGTTGCTGCTGGGCTCTGCGTCTGCGTGCACGCTGGATGAGAAGCACCTCCATGTCTCCCTTTTGCTGCTCTGTTGCTCTGCTGTTGCTTCTGTGTGTTCTGATTAAATACAGGTGTGTTTGCTCCATTTTAATGCCTGCCCTGACCCAGGCGTTAAATTTTGACGCAAATCGGGCTGTGCGTCATTTTCTGCCTCCGCCTCCCAGCTGTGCGTCATTTTTGCCCAAAAGCATAAATACAACGCTAGGCCGTTTAAGTAATTTTTTGGACGGGAACGCCTACCTTGCATATGATTAACGCAAGGCAGGTTGCCGCATTCAAAAAATGATGCACACAGCAGAATTTTGTCATCCACTGGCTCGGGCGTCAAAGTTTAAATACGGGGCAAGGTTTGCGCTGAATGTGCGTCAAAATCTTTGACGCACATTCGGCGCAGACAGAGTATAAATATGCCCCTAAGATTGCATGGCAAGTCTCTAGTGAGCCAGGACACTGCAAGTGCACAAGCTGCTCTTTAAGCTGTGTCAAAATTGAATCCCGTAAAACAGGGACTTGGAAGGAAGACCGAGGAGCTGAGTACAGAGAGCAGAACAAAATAAAGTGACTTGTGCTTTTCATAGAAACATTCTCACAGTGACAGGGAGGAAGATCACATTTCCAGGGACTTGCAAGGGAAAAGCCAACTTAAAATGCAATGTGCCTCATCTAACAAGAGTACGATAAAACCTATGAATAGGATTCATGATCCAATCTAGATAAGGCATTGAACTCCTAGTTTTTTATACTAATTAGTATCTTCCAATTGTCTCCTTAGACTTCGTCATCTCCAAACAGATATTCTTTGTGTTTAAGCATAATTTTATGTGGGTCTCTATATAAGTCTGTGAGGCCTACCGTCTGGAAAGATTTCCTCAGGAAACCAGGGAATCTTGTCTACCCTATCTAAGGAGAGGCAGTTAGAAATACAGGCAAGGCCCTCCTCTGAGGATCCCCAGCTCTTAATACAGAGTAGTGGGGGGGTGATCCTTATTTGATCCTCCAGGTACAGGGCCCCAAGCTCCTCATGGCAAAAAAAGGTGGCAGTACTACGAGCAATTGACAAGAATCTATGAGTGAAGTGGTTTTCCACTCGCTAGAGAATCCCCCGTACTGGAATATATCCAAAATCCTGCACCATGTACCCCTGCCAAGATGTATTTATAGAAGCTCAGAATTTCCTTGATCGGTTTGTGCCTTAGTCTGCAGGCAAATCTAAAGATGGCCCCAATGTTCCTATTAAAATGTTGGGCTCTTAGTGTTTCTTAGACCTGGCGTCCTTGTAGTGGTGTCCCCAAAATGTTTGCCCTCTGACCTCTTGTTATTCTGACTTCAATTTCGCAGGCTTCAGGATTCTGGGCACTTTATCGCTGCTGGCCAGTGCTAAAGTACAGATGTTCTGTACTCTAAACATGGTGATATTGAATTCTCTACAACTGGCATATTTAATTTACGGGTAATTCTCTAGTCAGGTGCACTATGTGTGCCCAGGGTCTGTAAATTAAATTCTATGAGTGGGCCTACGGCACTGATTGTGCCACCCACCACAGTAGCCTTTCAAACATGTCTCACGCCTGCCACTGCAGAGCCTGTGGGTGCAGTTGTAAACTGCCACTTCGACCTGACAAGTGCACCCCCTTGCCACGCTCAAACCTTCCTTTTATTACATATGTCAACCCTAAGTTAGGCCATGGTTAGCCCCCAAGTGCAGGGTGCAGTGTATTTGAAAAGGTGGACATGTACTTTTGAAGTCTGACATGTCTAGCTTTGTTTTTCACTACTGCCTATCTCTCCCGTTAAAACTGGGGTTGCTTTTAAGCATCCTTTAATAGTAACTTTCAATTGGGAAAGACCGAAATATAGAGTTTGGTGTCTCTTGGGCCACAATTTAAAATCACAACTTATGGTGAAGTCAGATTTTAAATTGTAAGCCTGAAAATGTCACTTTTAGAAAGTTGACATTTTCTCACTTTGACCATTCTGTGCCTCTGTCTGTCTCTGACTACACATCGGGGATGGATGACAGATGTGCTTTGTGCATTCCTTCTAGACAGTCACACACAAAGGGAGCTTGGATGTGACTTTTGCAGCCTGATGGTCCATCACCAGGCTGATGAGTCTTCCTGGGCTAGATGTGTGGGAGAAGCTGACACGCCTGAATAGGGCTGTGCGTCTCCTCACACAGAGGGCTGCATACCCCGCTGTAGAGTGTTTGGAGCCAGGGAAGGAACAGCAGTAACCTTGTAATCTTCCAAGGCCTCTTTGAAGTCTCTATCACTTCAAAGGCACATTTGAAGTCTCCATCACTTCAAAGGCACATTTGGGTATATGTTATGGACCCCAAACCCCACCAAATCAGAACTGTACTGGAACCAAGGAATATTGTGACAGGAAGGACATTCTGACAGGAAGAAAGACTTCTGTGCTGCATTTCTGTGTTCACCTACTGCTTGCTATGGGCTGTGCTACAGGAGGAATTGCCCTTTGTTTCTTGCTTTGCTGTGTTAGCCTGCTGCCGCCTGCTTCTTGCCAGGAGTGAGAAGTACTAAATCTATTCTCTACATTCTGCAACCAAGGTCCTCCTAGGGCTTTTTGGCTGCCCCTTGTTCCATAAAAGACTTATTTTGCAACAATCAGACTACCATGCCTGCCCTTTCTGTGAGATCAGCATGTGCACAGCAGCTTAGGTTTAATCAGGCATATCCGCCTTTGAGGTGCACAGATCGGGCAGTCGTATCTGCCCTGGTCTTGTGATCATTTTGCGCACCAGTGACCTTCCACCCAACAGAACCACCTTTAAGGCGCGCTGCTGGAGCTTGCCATGTTGCCTACAGGTCATCGGACAGCTCAACACTGCCCGTGATGCAGCAAGGAGGAGAACCAACCCTACATTGGTCCTGGCGAGGAGAGGCCACCACACCTGACCTTCCTTTCTACTCAGGAGGTACTGTGCATTGCTTACACCAGCAAGGCTGTGGGGGCGGCTCTACATAATCTAACAAAGCTTTAGGCATACTGGCCCAGATGACATAGCCATAAGTTTGTCGGCACCAGACTGTGGAAGCCTTTCTGAATTGCCGATTCCCTATTGAGCCCTTGCACCACTGAAGACTTCAAGATAGAAGCGCTAGGGCTCCCCTAACAGTTTGATTTCAAACATGCATCACTTTAAAAGTATAGATGGGATTTTACCTGTTACAATTTCACCTAGTTAATGATAAAACTTGCTAACTTTAAAATTGCATATTACTATATCTATTTTTTTTTTTGCTCTCATTTTACTCAGATAAATATTCAATATTTTTCTAAACTGGGGTAGAGACTTTTTTGTGGTGTTTTCACTGTGTTACTGTAATTTAAGTGTAACACAAATACTTTACACAATGCCTACTAAGTTATGCCTGATTGCTCTGTGCCACACTATCAGAGGGTGAGCACAGATTAATATGGAGTGTGTATTTGACTTATCTTGGCAAGTATTGTAGTCCCGACTTGGACAGGGTGCATACCTCTACCAACTAGAGATCCAATTTCTAACAGAGTTAATAGCAGAGGCCAGCTAAAAGTTGAGCTGAAAAGAATTCTCAAATAATTAAAATATTTATTCTTTGCTGGGTGTGTGCCCTCATCACAAAACGCTTGGACGTCTTGCTTGGACGGCCAGAGTCATAATGTAAGAGTTTGAATAGTTTACCTGCAAGCTCAACTCATCCATATAAGTACAACATTTGTCCAATAAGACCTGTAGGCCATTTGCTGTGCGGGCAAGAAGCACTGCATTGTCTGCAAATTATAAATTGGGCATTGATTTTGGTCCCATGCTTGGCATTTCTTTCCCTTTAAACACCAAGTGTTTGTTTATCACATTTATATAAAGGAGGAAAATGAAGGGAGACAAAATACACCCTTGTCTAATGCCCCAGGTAGAGCTAATATGGAAGGAGCATTCCTCTAGGAGCCATACTGGACCTTTACCGACAGGTCCTGATGTAAACGTCTCTTTAGTACAAGTAGTTCTTTTTCGACTCCCATCTTACCCATTAATTCCCATACACTTGAGCGGTTCACTGAATCAATTGGGCTTGATAGGTCAATGAAGGCCAAAAGTAAAGACCTCCCCCTTTGGCCCTAATGTACTTCCCTATACAAAGGTAAAGGTTTAAGCACTGGTTGGCAGTGTCAATGTCAGGTCTACACCCATATTGGACGTCCACTAAGATATTATTTTCCTCAGACCAGTAAGGAGATTGGCCTGTAGCAGAATTTTTTTTTTAAAAAGGGACAACTATTGCTGACCTCAAATATTCTGGAATAGTACCTGACACAGCATATATAAAGATTTTGTTAACAAGGTGGCCCACAAATTAATGTCTGATTTAAAAATACCCACTGGTACACCATTGGGGCCCGGTGCCTTCCCAGGGACACATTTCTCAATTGCTGGAATCACTTCTTGGATAACTTCTTGGATACCTATCTGAATTAGGAAGCTTTATGGATTTTGGGTAATCAAGTTATAGCTCGTTCCTGAGTTAATAAGGCACCACTTGCAGGCGCAACTGGAGAGACTAATTTATATCAGATTGCAAACGTTTTGAAAAGTGGCCCACCCAGGAATCAACTGTAATTAAGGATTTGACTTTTGGGTCATTTAGGTCAGTGAAGAAAGGCTGATTTATTACTTTTCAAAACTTTGCATTATTCCTCGTCCTCCCTGCCTCTGCATGGTCTTCCCATGCTTTATTCCTTAATTCACTTTTCCTCCCCTGTATTGTAGAATTATATAGCCTTCTAGCATCCATGACCTCTTTTCTTGAGGGTGGATAGGATTTAAGAGCCTCCAACACCTATTTATGGGAGGCTGAACAGGATGTGTTAACCCGTTGATGGAGAGTAGTCTCTCTGAGAGGTGTTAAGGAGGTCAGATTGTTTGTTATAAATCTCCATATCTTCTTTAACTTAACTTGTATGATATCAGGTCGGGTGTCCTCAGATATACGGCACAACATTTCAATTAAAAGCAAAAGGATCAACTATGTCAAATTTAATTCTTAATCCTATGTCCTTGGAATAAACTGTCCTGTATCTTATTTTTGCAGCTTTTTGGTATAGTGTGAGAATTTAGTAAAATAGTAAGAGAGTTATGATCTCGTGTGCATTTATTAACCACTTGAAATTCTGAAAGTAAGCGGGGAAAGCTCAGTCGATGTCACAGTGTGATCAATAACTCTCCCTGAGTGGTTGCCCAAAAATGTTGGCAAGCAGGAAGTTTCCCCAAAATGCATGTTGCTAGCGAAAATTAGATTCTACATCACAGGGTCTCCCCATAGACTTTGGCCCTCATTATGATCATGGCGGTTTGGCCCACCATGCCGGCAGTGGCGGCTGAAGCCACCAGCCGGCATGGTGGGCCAAACCGCCATATAATGTACATGGTGATGGCCGCCAGCGGCAGCTGTCACCCACCGCCAGGCTCCCGCCGTCAGGCAGCCTGGCAGAGGGTTGAAACACCATCCGCCAGGGTAGCTGTGCTACCCTGCGGATAATGTTTCATTTCCCGCCAGCCTTTTCCTGGGCTGACGGAGGGGGTGCCCCGGGGCACCCCTGGGGGCCCCTGCACTGCCCATGCACTTTGCATGGGCAGTGCAGGGGCCCCAGTGCAGAGCCCCGTCGCGTAGGTCACTGCCCGATTTTCGGGCAGTGATCTGCGCGACGGGTGCAACTGCACCTGCCGCACAGAGGTGGAGCCGCCGTCAATGTCCCGGCCGAGCCTTTCTGTGAGCCGGCGGGCGGAAACAAGGTTTCCAACCGCCGGCTCACAAAAATGTTCATTATCTGGCCGGTGGGGTTCCGGGGTCGCTGGCAGTCAGTGTTTTGACCGCCAGCATGAACACGGCGGTTGTTTCCGCCATGTTCATAATGACCACCTTTGTGCTTGAAATGAGTGACATTTCATTAATTGAATTTGTAGGACAACAAACACTGCTATCAATATGGTGTCATAAAGTGATATTAAAGTCCCCAATCTATATCATGTAACCCATACATTTTATATTTTGATTAAAAAATGTCTAAAAACCCGACATAGTGCTCTATTTCTTCACTCAAATTCTGGTTAAAAATATTATAACACAAATTAATCCACATAACATCAGGTTTGGCAGAAAAAGATAAAAGAGCTATAAGGCAAAAAGGGGAAGACCAGCATTCGGAAGCTAAACATACATGGATTTTAACTGTAACAAAAGGAGCAATTCCACCCTTTGCTCTTCCAGCCTTTGAGGGAAGGGTTGGCTGAAAGGAAGCTTGGAACCAATCATCATAAAACCTGCTTGTCATCTATGTTTCTTGGCAGTAAATGATTTCAAAACAACTGATAAATGTAACTCATTAAGGATTTCTGATTTTGGAATGGCTCCATCAGTGTTCCACAAGATAAGATTAAGGCCATTCCGTGCAAGGCTAAAGTCTTGGATTACGGACTGCTCTCCTTCAATCTGGAAGTGTTGCGGGACACCTCGAAAAGGCATAGCATCATGAATTTGTGCGGAGGGCAACATTCCTGCACCCATAGGATCAGTAATCCCTCGGAGCCTGCGATTGAAAACCAAAACCCCTTCAGATTGCCCTGCAGCCCTAAAAGACTTCTCCTGTGAGAATTGATAACCATCAGTATAAAACATATCTAGAGTCCATGGCTCTTAGCGACATACAGTATATAGATTTGTATTAGCTTGTAGCCAGTCATCATCTGTCAGCTTCTGACTGGCCCTGGGTTGTACCAAGAACATACTTGGAAACCACGTGATTCCACTTCTGGTTCCTGTACTGGGCCCAAGTTGGGTAGTTCGATAAGATGAATTACGGGCTCAAGTGCGGGCGCAGGTAAAGATGCAGTGGTATGGCAGACTGGAGCAGAGGCCAGTCAATCAATGTGAGATAAACCAGATAATAATATTCTCTAAAGTTCTCAACAAGATGGACCCTGTATGCCATTACGCCATCTCAAGCTAATACTGCTAAAAACAGAATGCCTACAAATTTTTCTTCCAACTGCCACACACCCATACAAAACATGTTCAATGATAGAACAATACAAAAGAGAAACCCTGAATACTTTTGGAATCAGGCAGGGGAGAGGGAGTCTTCAAAATAGATTTGGTTGGAAGGAAGAACTCTGAGAGAAGGTACTGCTTCCTGACACTGTGCCAGTTCCTGTATGCGTCATCGACCCCCTTCATCCTGCTGAAGCAGTGCTCAGCAGGTACACGCTGCACCTGAGACCCTCACCCCTTGAGAAGGACCCTCCGGGAAGCAGAGGAGAAGGGTCTTCACATTGGAACCATTTGGTGAAATGGCTGCCGATGTCCAAAAGAAGATGTTTTCAGCAATGTCTGATTGCTCATTGGCTCCAGTGGAGGTGTGGTGGTCAGAGAGGTTGGAGAGCCCCACTCCAGCGCTGGTCCAGGGAACTGAACCAGGTTCTGGGAAGGATGGGACCATGTTCACTCACACAAAATCCTATGAGAACTTAATTGCAGATGATGAAGGCTCAGTCATGCAAAATCTGTCTGAGGAAGTGGAACAGAAGACAACAAACTTCACCAACATGAGACAGATTAGCAAGGACTTCAGTGAGCTAAGCACCCAACTGTCTGGCATACCTGTAGATATGGAGGAGGAGATGCAGGAGTGCTTTAAAAAGCTGGAGCTTCCTTTATAAAACTCCTGTCGATACTCGGCCCTCTCAGTGGAAAAGGAATAGAAGGACATGAACATGGAGGCCTGGTGCCTGCACCAAAAGCATGTCTTTGTGCTGAGTGAGGCAGGCAAGCCGGTTTATTCCCACTATGGTTCAGAGGAGTTGCTTTCCAGCACCATTCATGTAATGATGGCTTTGGTGTCCTTCTTGGAAACAGAAAAGAATGCAATCAGGTCCATCCAAACAGATGGATATAAGGTAATCTTTGTTCGCAGGAGTCCTTTGGTGCTAGTGGCTGTGGCTTGTACGCATCACTTTAAGAAAGAGATTCCACAGGATCTCCTCTATATCTACTACCAGATTGTCAGCCTCCTAACCTAGACACAGCTAAACCATCTCTTCCAGCAGAACCAGAATTTTGACCTTCAACGACTTTTATCAGGGTCTGATTGAATCATGGACAACCTATTGGATTTGATGTCCCACGACCCCAGCTTTTTAATGGGGGTGGTGCTCTGCCTGCCACTTTACACCAGCATTCGGGCGTAGTGAGCTCCAACCTTCCGCAGGTCAAAGCTTAGTTTTCTCAATTTTAATGTCTAAGTATCAGCTGGTTACCTTGGTGAGGACAAAGGACCAGTTCCTTCAACCCAGTGACCTTCATTTACTCTTTAACCTTATACACTCATCTACATCATTCCAAGAAGGGGAAGCCTGGACCCCCCATCTGCTTGCCTAAGTTCAACTCCAGTGGCTTCTTCTATTCCTACATCTCATACCTTGAGCAGAAGATTGCCCTCTGCCTGTTCTAGATCTTCTCAAACCGAGAGGATTTCTTCACAGTCTCAGACTACAAGCAAAGATTCCTAGAGCACATGAAGAAGAAAGGGGCATAGAATCCACTACAAGAGGCACTGTAGAACCCCTTTTACAGTGTTTCCTTGTTGAGCATCCCAGAACATAGGGCCAAATTTTGCTGTTTGCGATGTGCAAAAAGCACATCGCAATGATCAAAACCCGTTTTGCGAGTCGGTAACCTGGTTACTGCAAATCGCAATTAGGAAGGGGTGTTCCCCTTCCTAATTACGAGTCACAGCGTGATGCTGTATTGTTTTGTGACCGCAAACGCGGTCGCAAAACAATCGCAGTTAGCACCCATTTCAAATTGGTGCTAGCCATTCGCAAAAGGGAAGGAGTCCCCATGGAACCCCTTCCCCTTTGTGAATGGCATTGAAAATATTTTTTCAGAGAAGGCAGTGGTCCTATGGACCACTTCCTTCTCTGAAAAAATGAAATGAAAACGTTTCAATTTTTTGTTTTGTAATGCATCTTGTTTTCCTTTAAGGAAAATGGGATGCATTACAAAAAAAAAAAAAACTGCTTTATTTAAAAGCAGTCACAGACATGGTGGTCTGCTGTCTCCAGCAGGCCACCATCCCTGTGAGTGCTGCGAGTCTCAAGGGGGTCGCGAATTGCGACCCACCTCGTTAATATTAATGCGGTGGACCTTTGCGCCCCATTGAGAGTCGCAGATGGTGTCAGGGACATCATCCTACATTCTGAATTGCGACTCGCAAATTGCGAGTCTCTCTGACTCGCAATTTGCGAGTTGCAATTCAGAAACTAATTATATCTGGCCCTTAGACACTTCACCTACAAATCCAAGAGCTCTGGGATCTTTACATGCCCAGAAATGGAAGTGCTATATGTTACGGAGGAAGAGAAGGAGAGGCCTCTGAGACTGTACCAGTATCTGCACAGCTGCACCCACAGTTCTTCACATCCATTGGAGAATATCTACTACAAAAGGCCTAACGAAAGTCTCTTCACATTGGTCACCAATGCCTTTGAGCTCTATATGTTTTATAGTCCCTTGGGGACCAATGCATCAGCTGTCAGTGACATTAGCAAACCTTACCAAGGGAGAGCTCTTGCTACTTAGCCATTCATGAGATATCAAGCAACTTATCCCAGATGCTAGTTTCAAAAACATTTATCAGGCACTATCACAGGACTATTGACACGACTGGATAATGGTATCTCCCTGCAACTAAGGATTTCTAAAATTCACCTTGTTTCCTTTAATGTAGCTATACATGCTGCCACTAGATTTGCTTTAGGATCCCAAAAATTGACCAGATCTCATTCAATCTACTTTCTTTGATGTGGCACCTAAACAAGGACTATAGTAACGCTTGCTTGCATCACCTATAAGGCACTTGATGGGAGCACTCTAAATTATCTCACTCAGAAAAGTTCAATCTCAGGACACCAGTGCCAGCTTTGGAAATCTATAACCCTTCTCCTCTAAAGTTTAGCGATGAAAAAATAAAAAAAGCACCAAACATTTATTCTCAAAACTATCTCCAGAGTATTGAAATCCATTCCTCCTGACAACAGCAATTCATTCTTATGCCTCATATATATCTGGGAACAACATACTCCAGCAACTACATTGGTCACTATATTGCACAGCCACAGCATGAATATATTATGTTTTTCATTTCAAGCTTTTGACATCTAGTCATCCTACCTTCCAAACAAAAAGGCTATTCAATGAAACTTTTTCTATTCTTGTCTATAATTCATTGTTATCCTTCAGAGATACCCAATAGCCCAAGAGGGTTGCAGAACAAGCATTTAGTTGTGACAGGGTAGCAAAATGGACTCTCTAATACCTCTAATAAAAGATGCTGAGGACCTTTCTAGGACAACAGCATATAAGCAGAATAGTGGAAGACAGACAGAGATGCAGGTACCTACATGTTGTTGGTTAGATGGAGGATGTGGAGATGGATGATAAGAAATCATTGTTGTGTTGTGTCATGTTATGTTATGTTATGTTTTGTTATGTTAGAATTACATATAAAGCTCTATAACTCACTCATACTGGAGTATTATCCTGACACTTGATAAGGTCAGTACATTTCAGGTTCCAAAGAGGGACCCCTACATAATTATGTTTTAAGCTGTTTTTTAAAGATCGTCATTTTACTACAAGAGCAAATGTGTAACATCTGCTTGTTCTAGTACTGGGAAGACTGATATGAAAATAAATGGCCACTACTTCCAGTCATGCAAATCCTACACTTAGGGCCAGATGTAGCATTATTGCAAATTGCGACTTGCAATTTGCGAGTCGGTGCGACTCGCAAATTGCAAGTTGCAATTTGCAATGCAGAACGGTGTCTCAGACACCGTCTGCGAGTCGCTATGGGGTCGCAAAGACCCACCTCATTCATATTAATGAGGTGGGTCGCAAATTGTGGCCCCATAGCGACTATAGGCACTCGCAAACATGGAGGCCTGCTGTAGTCAGCAGACCTCCATGTTCGTGACTGCTTTGAAATAAAGCAGATTTTTTTTTAAGTGTAGCCCATTTTCCTTAAAGGAAAACGAGCTGCACTTAAAAGAAAAAACAAAACCTTTAGTTTCGGTATTTTTTCAGGGCAGGTAGTGGTCCCTTGGACCACTACCTGCCCTGCAAAAATAGTTTTGGGTCCATTCACAAAGGGGAAGGGGTCCCATTGGGACCCCTTCCCATTTGCGAGTGGGTTACCATCCACTTCAAGTGGATGGTAACTGCGACTCCATTTGCGACCGCATATGCGGTCGCAAATGGAATTGCATTCCACTGCGAATCGCAAATAGGAAGGGAACACCCCTTCCTATTTGCGATTCGGAAATGCATTTTGCGAGTCGTCCCGACTCGCAAAATGCATTTCTGCATGGGAAACACGCATTTGCGAGTCGCAAAGGGCAAATTTTGCCCTTTTGCGAGTCGCAAAGTGTTTCCTGCATCTGGCCCATAGTGAGCAAAGCCATATCAAATGATCTTAGCTTTTTATTAGGCTGGTAGAAGCTAACCCTAATCTGAAGATTGTGGGGACTGCCACCATACACAATCTTTCTGAGTGAACAACTATTAAGTAGACGCCTCCACCATTCAAAGCTCTATGAGTGTGGAAACCCGATTAGAAAATATAGCACTTTCTGATAGGCAACCAATAGAGTGCATCCAGCAGACGTCTCTTCGATGTCCTGGGGGAAGATGGCAGACCAATCTTGCTATTAAATTCTGCACCACATGCAGGTGCAATGGGAGAAACTAATTTATATCCACAAACAATGCATCGTCTTAATCCATAAAAATGGCTACAGGACCTTGTGTGATAATCTTTTGAAAATGTAAAGGCATCCAGAGGAAAACTATGCTAAGCATACGCAGAATGCCAAAGCAAGATTTGCAGACTCTTGCAGCTTGATATTTCATACTAAGTATATTGTCTACTTAGATGCCCAGAGTTTTAGCCAATTGTTTGGGAGAGAGTGGGGTACCAAGATCTTGTGGCCAACAGTCCCCTGTCCATATACTGTTGGCCTTTCCAAAGAGAAAAATCTGTCACCCCTGTCCATATACTGTTAGCCTTTCCAAAGAGAAAAATCTGTAATCTCTCCACTGAGCTGTAAGCACTTTTTTAACTCAAAGAGCCACTAAGCACAGGCAATCACAGAATCTAATCCTTGTTGCTTCTCGATTATGTGCAATAGAAACCACCAACTGTGATTCATCAGCATAAGACAGTATCTCAAAGCTGAATTCCCTTACAATCTCTACCTTGGAACAATGCAATTTTCACTTTGATATACAGAAAGCTTAAACTTCCCTTCATGATTGATTAGTTATCGTTTGAAACCCCAGGCCATCCTTATATAGGAGGTAATATTCTTCTGAGTGAACAACTTTAACTACTGGTACTCCTTGCAGGAAGAAGACCACTGTTAGTCGGTAGTGGTTTTTCTTAAAATTAAAAGAGGTGGCAGGTTGCTGACAACTTAATCATAATCAGATGATAACTTCCTTCCATTTATTGCAGGGGAATGAAAAATAGTAGGAGATATAAACAGAGGTGTGGAGTGTGGGGCCAGACAAAATAACAATATTGTACTATGTACCAGACTGGTAAGAAGCAGACTGTACATTGAGTATGTTGCAAAAGTTATCTTTGTATGTTAGCTGAAGAAAAATGCCACTTTTTGCATTAAACACCCTCATTTTGGGTGGACTGATGCTGCTGGAGTTTTGATTATGTGAACTGGGACTCAGCTAGCCAGACCTAGTGACCCTGCACTGACCCCTCAATTGTTGATATTTAACTTACCTATAAGTCTCTACTATTAATCAATCAATCAGCATTTGCAAGGTGCAGCACTGTCACCCTTAGTGGTATCTGGGTGCTGAGGGTGCCAAGTCCAAACAGCCAGGTCTTGAGTTTCTTTCTAAAGTCTGCAAGGGAGGGTGCTGTTTTGAGGTGGGGGCAGGTCGCACCAGGTCTTTGAAGTGATGTAGGAGAAGGAGCGGCTCCCGCTGTGGCTATTACTAATGCGGGGGTGAGAAGCCAAGAAAGGAAGAGTGCAGATGTCTTGAAGCAGGAGGAGGTGACTGCATGGACTTGTTTTTTTCCAGGTCAGTTTTTAGTGGGGGAGATCCCTGGGTGGAGTTGGCATTGTTGGGGTCATTGATGTGGAAATTAAGGTTGCTGAGTAATATGTTGTGGTAGGAGTCAATGACTAATGGTGCTGTGAGGTTTGAGATGGCATCGCAGAAAGCTAGTTGGGGTCCCAGGGGTCTGTATAGGAGGGTGACTCTTATTGTGGTTTTGGCATCAGTCTATAGTTGGCAGTTGAGGTGTTCCATGAGAGGTGTGGTTTTCCAATTGGTGACGGTGCAACGGATGGTTTCTTCAAAGATAATGGTGATGCCCCTGCTCAGTTTGTTGGGGCGGTCTCAGTGTATCATCTTGTAGTCGTTGGCGAGTTGCGGTGGCGATTTCCAGATTGGAGAAGGGGTTGATCCAGGTTTTCGTGATGAATGCAACATCAGAGGAGAGGGTGGTGATGGTGTCCCAGATTTCCATGGCGTGCTTGTAGTGGGATCGGGTGTTGAGCAGGAGCCATTGGAGTCGTTCCGGGCTGTTTGTGGTCTTGTGGGTGGAAGTGGCGTGGGGCCCCGTGCAGGCTGGCAGACCTGTGTTGCATGAGAGGTGGCAGTGGCTGCAGGTGAAGGGTCATTTGGTTGATTGCGGGGAGGATGCTTGGCAGTAGTTGTTCCCGTGACCAGGATCCAGAGCCAGGAGCATCTTGGCAGTGTATAGGTTGATGGTGAGAGTACCATGGGTCCTCGCGCTGGGTGCGGTCCAAGCACAGATGGGCGCAGACATGATTGCCTCTGGCACACCCGCTGCATGCAGCTGCACTGTGGCCTCCTTTAAGTAGGTTCGGGAGGGAGGTCTTGGCGCTGGATGGCAGGAGGTAGAAACGGCGGGAGGAGGAAAGTGCCAGGAATCAAGGCGAAGGAGTAGAAAAAGGAGCAGAAGAGAGGAAAAAGGGAGCAGAAACACAAGCAGAAGAGAGAGAAAATGAAGCATAAAATGAGCAGAAGAGAGAGAAAAACAAGCAGAAAAAGGAGCAGAAGGGAGGGAAAAAGGAGCAGAAAACTTGCAGAAGAGAGAGAAAAGGAGCAGAAAAAGGGGAAGAGGAAAGAGAAAAAGGAGCAGAAAAAACAAGCAGGCCCAGCTCCTTCCTTTCTCCATTGAGTCAGGCAGTCATCAATCCCAGTGGAAGAACTGGTTTAGAGTGATCTAGGAAGAAGGGGACTGCTCATTATAATGACCACACCTCTGGGTAGGTACACCGGCTTTAACAGCTGAAGAAGGGTTCTGCCATGTTGGATTTCAGTAGAGAGGTGTAGTGTGGGATTGTTACTATAAGAAAGACAGGAACCACTGCAAATGTGGTTGGGCTTACCCCTGGGAATTTTCTCCCTATTTGACAGGAAGGAGCCATGAGTCTCCCACTCCCACCAGATAATGCCAGGCATAAACGTGGCACCCATGGCTACCATCTTCAGAAGACTGCTGGACTGCACCTGCTGTTGAAACCTTTGAGGATATCTAGAGGGCAAGACCTGCGCCCACTTGGGCCCAGGACAAAAAAATGGGTTCCAAGAGTCAATTGGTTGACCTCCTGTCAGGCTACAGAGCTACGAAAAGCTGCATGAAGCCCTTTTTCCAGAAAGGTTCAGATGACCAGTTCCAACTAAACCTGCCTTGGACTCTGCTGGTGGCTTCTGATGGAGTGAGTCTTGACCCTCTAAGTGCTGTTCCTGGGGTTCTGGGAGTCTTGGCTGTGTCAAAGTGTACTCCTTCTAACATCCTGAAAAACATGGAAAGTATAAACATTTTGGCTTCAAATATCTCTGGAGGTCGAGGGCAAATCTGCCAATTCAATCTGATGAAGGTGTGTTGCCAATGAGCCAAAGATTGTGGTTGCTCCCGATTTGAGCTTTTCTACTGCAGCAACTCTGTTTCAGTGAGAGGTTGCAGAAAGGGTTTCTTGCGGACTTGCCCCGCTGGAGGAATATGCGCTCCAATAAACTGACTAAATTTGAACTTAGAAATCTGCAACAGATGAGGGTGCCAAAAGTACCTAGCTAGAGAGAGACTTTCCTAGGCCAAGTATTTTGAATTTTTCCCTTTGGAGCTTTCCTGCCAAAAGTCAATGGCTTCACCATGACCTCATCCCACTGCTATCCGGCCTCTTGGAGCCCTGCTTGGTTGCAGCCTGCTGCCTTACCCAGCTGAGGATTTTTGAGTTCCATTTCAAAATCTAAGTCAGAAGATACAATTCCAAATAGGAGGAACCTTGTTTCTATATTTGACCAGCGATCCATCACAGTCTGCCCTAAATCCCACCAAGGTCCAGACCAATGACCAAGGTAGATGCTTAATACTTTCATATCTCCAGTTTCTCTTATTGGATTTTTGTTGGTTTTGTTCATAAATTATTCTCCATGTTTATCAATTGGGGTTGGATTTTTATTGTGTTACTTTTTTGACTTTTTAACTGTTTTAGTTCTTCTAAATGCTTTACACATTTTATTAAGTTATGCCTGTCTGCTCTGTGCCACAGCTGCCATGGTTTGAGCTATGGTTTAGATTATTGAAACTTTTACTCAACCTTACAAAAACCATCCCATAATTATTTAATATAATTAAATATATAATTAATATAAACTTCCATCCATCCCAACCAATAATCCACATTCTCACACTAACAGTTTAAAAAGCTTTGATAAATGTAGGTGGTTATGTACGTCGTTAAAAATATTAAATCTGACTGTATGCACGCAAGAATCCCATTTTAAGAAGCAATATCATTGGTGATTGCTAAAAAAGAGGTTATATTTCTCCAATATGACCATCCAAACATATTCAGTTTGTGAGACTATTAAACCATCATGATCCAAAAAGGGAAGGTTGAGAGAGTTGTTTGTGACATTAGCGGATCCTGGGTCATTTCTGATGTTACCAGCGATGAATTACACTGTGCTGCTTTATTTATATTCATGAAACAGCTACTCCAGCAGTCTAATTGAAGAGGGCCACATAGGGAGGATCTCCAATATACGTTCATGGAGGAGAATGGTATATTGCTGATAGCTTTTGGGTAACTTAAAAAATACATTTTTGTGTTAGTGAATTCTTGGAGCCATCCCTATACTTTCCACTACAGATATGCATATATGATTCCAATTGCTATGCAGTAATTACTTGATTTGGTTTTCCAACTAACCTAATATTGGAAGGTCACAAACGAAGCTGTTATCTATCATGGCCCCAGTTCATCTCTCTGTTGTGTGCATGTTAGTGCACCGACTGAGAGAAGACAACACTCTTGCCACTCAAAGTATGGAGCCCTTGTTAAGACATTTAAAATAGCATATATTCGTGAATGTACCTCACTGTAGGACATTTCTTCACTCCCTCCTGTTCATGGCACTCTGTCACAGGCAGTTGTCAAGGTAGGTTAAATTTGGGCAGCTTTCTCCATTAAGATATCTAAAAATTGTGGTATGGATCTCAAATTTCAAGTACTCTGTGTGAGCTTGTATACATTCCTTTGGCTTTGTTTCACGGGGGCAAGGAGGAGAGAAGAGCTGTAGGTGGTCATGTTAGTGTTTATTGATTTGAGAGGTCATTCTATCTTTTTATTCTATGTTTTATCTCTTTATTGCATGGTATTGGACAAGTTGGCTGCTGATTTAGCAAGTGGCAACCAATGTAATGCCTATTTTTGAAGTGAAGGTCAAGGAGTGTGAGGCAACTTTCTCTATTCATCAAATGAATAGGGCATTTGAAGCACTCAAATATGCACTGCAATACTTTCAGATAGTTTTTGAATTATATTATACCCTCATTCAAATTGTTTGACAGAGGAAGCACAGGAATGTGGCACACCCAGACTTTAGGAAAATAATCACTATTTACGATAAGTCCTGATAAATGCATACACAATATGCCAGGAATAACACCCACAATGCATCCCACAAATCTCCAAATAACATCCTTGGCCATAATTACTAGCAGTCTGTGGATTTATGTGCCGTCTTGGCGTGTGAATGGCAATGAAGTGCTCAGTACCTATTCCTTTGAATGGTTGATAATCGGGAATATGCACATGCAGAATTGCTGTAATTGGTGGTCTTCGATACCTATTTATTTGAATGATTGATGATAGGGAGCATGGACATGCATAATTGCTGTAATTGGTGGTCTTCACTGAATGTTCTATTTTCTAAATGGGGATTTACAATGTGCAGCTTTATACTTCTGACAATAATCCAATAGATTATTCAACAAATGGTGCATTCTCTGTTATTACTTATTAAGCAAACACTGAAATCAATTACTTGATTCTTAATTACATGTAGGATGTTTAGAACATCTTACACCATAAGGAATGGGGCAAAAAGCAACTGGAAACCCTACATTCATTTCACTTCCTGAAATAACAGACCATACGGCTATAGCCACATAAATCGTTAATAAATGTGTTCCAATAACCTTCCTTACTTCCCTTCAACCTAGGCCCATCACCAAGGTGACAAAGTAGGGCACCAAGGTGTTTCCTTGCCACAAAGAAATACAGCAGCAGCAACATTTGGCACACAACACTGCGCACACCTCACTGTCACTCAGTCAGTCATATCAAAGCGGTTCTACTTTTCTGGTCAACTTTCACTTGATTAACCAAATCATCATACATCCATCATAAAAGAAGACAGCACTCCGCACCATAATCTCTATCCTTCTAACCCCCATGGACTTTGAAAGAATTATGACCCCTAAAACTGTAATTTTTAATTAGAAAACGCTTTAAACATCTTTTCAATGAGGCACAAGAACTGCCTCTCTATCTCCACATGATCTCCTTCAGGACATACACAATGGCTGTTTACATTACATTTATTTTCTTGTCAGCTAAACGTTCTGGATCAGAACCCCATTTGTGTTGAATTGCAATGTATTGTTACACTGTATAGTGCTTCCTAGCACTGAGGCTCTTATGCAGAACTGTCTAATTAGTAGGGAAGTGGCTAGCCAATAAGTTATTCATGGCTGGTTGAGTGTATGTTCCTAGAGTGACTTTTGTGGGTAGAATTGGGTGTGCTATATAAGAATGACGATTCAGACTTAATGACACCCTCACGCAGTTGAGTGATGTGGCAGAATATGAGGTAGATAGAGTTGTGCTGTATCATGCATGCATTATCCTCTTGGAGGCATCTCTTCTTTGTTCAGGCTTAGTATGGATGAGCCTGTGTTCAGGACTGGTCCTAGTTGTCCTGAGAGCAGTTTTCTTGTGTGTTCTTGGGAGAACGATTGGAGAAAGACAACTTAAATGTCTGTGTTTCTGATATGTAATGTTATGTTTTTAACTTAAATGCCCTCAGTGTAAATTGATTGAAAAAGTGCAGGACACAACCTGTTTTCCACGAACTTAATGGTACATTGGTACGCATGTGCTTTCTTAGGTCAAGGGACATCAAACGACTAAACTCAGGATACACCCTGTTATGCAACATGGCATCCAACATGATGTCCTAAAAATCTGTGTACTGTTAGGAGATACACACACAGCGATGAGCACCAATGAGAACACGTATGCGTAATAGTGATAGGAAAATCCCCCCTTGGGTTATATATAGGTGGGTTACATAGGTGTTCCATGTCTCCTTAAAGGGTTTCCAAAACGTTACAATTAAAAGGAAATCCCATTAATTATCAATTCAGCTGTGAATCACAATCCAAGCCTCAGTCATAATGGTGGTTGTGAATGTATGGGATCTAGTGGCTTATTTTTTGACCAGATGTTCCAGTGTATCCATTTGAAATATTTTATTCCAGGGTAGAATTTGCACCAGTAGAGACTACTTATTTTTTCTTCCAAGACAGCAGATGTACCTCATTCAGAGCAGGTTACTTTCATATTCAATTTACAAGATACAGTGTAGTAGCAGTAGTATCAGCTTATCTGTGGGTATGATGAACCCAATGAGTATCGTGAGTGGCACAAGGTAAAGAGGGAAAATATTAGGCTGCACTTTCCCTAAGAAATGGGTGTACCAGAATACGCTCAAAACACAGACTACCACGTTATGCAGGTGGAAAAATTTACAGACTTATCTATTTAGTTCATGGTCTGTCTGTGAAATGTTGTGTCCCTTGCACATTCACTGTTACTTACAACAGATTACTTATACGAAATGTAAGGATTTAGTCTATGTTTAAACATTCCAACAAATAACCCTAGCCACCCTATCCTTAGGAATTATCTTGGGATGCAATTTAACCATGCCAGAGTAATTAGATCAATTTTGCAAATTCTGTGTTACTCTTTGAAGCAGAATTACAGATTGTAATGTGTAATTAAGAGGAATTTGGGGGGGAAAATCATGCATTTATTGAGCGTGAGCATCTGCTTGCACTAGCATTCATGTTCTTTTGCTTTTAGCACTATTTCTTAATGCTAAATGCATCCTTGCATCCATTTTGGGCACAAGGGTGAATTTTGTTTGCTACGTAACTGTCACTAAATGCTGGAAGTAAATTGGGGTACAATCCTAAATCAAGTGCACATTTAGGGAGCGTGAGCAGCTGTTTGTGCTCACTATTCATGTTCTGTTGCATTTAGCGCTATTTCTTACCGAAAAATAAATCCTCATGTCTTTCTTATGTTATTCCATGTAATCTCTCAGAATTTGTTGAGTAATTCCACATGAATAGCTAAACGAAATGATGTCAGCTATGCCCACCTCTATTAGGAACATGCAACTTGGCCATATCAGCAGTAATCCTAGAGGAAGCTTTTTCGACTTTGATGTGGAAATTAACATCTTAGTATGTTTAAACAGTCGGCTTCAGGAAGCACAACGTGATGTTGAAAAGAAAATGAGAGAAAAAGTGGCTCTGTGCCTTAACTGGAACACACTCATGCTCCTACCAAAGACTGCAAGTGTACCATTGTCCCTTCGTATTCTTCACTCAGTATCTATGTACGTTGATGATACATATATTGTCAAGGTGCAAATGTGTAGAGTTAAGTACAGGAAATATATCTATGAGAACATGAGTATGATAAACCCATTTTTACCTCGATATATTTACCTTATTTGGCTATAATATATTTGTAGCATAACATGAAACCCTCAATATTCTAGTAGCATACTCTGTGAGTCATATCTTGGTCTGGTTGTATGGATAATAGTCAACCTGTTTAAAAGGAGGTACATTTGGTGTAGATCCCCTATCTCGACCAGAAAGCAGCAACTTAAAATAATTGTGGATCACCAATCACTTGACTCATGACTCAAATCTAATGATCAGGTGCACACTGGAGCTGCCAGAACTTAGGAAATCAAGAAAATGGAGATCAGGGTTCCTATACCACAAACTCTCAACCCTACAGGCTATGTGCAATTAGCAAACTGTTATATTACACAGCAGGTCACCTTTGACCCAACAGTTATTATACAGCAGAGGGTCTGTTCAAAGCTATTTATGAGCCACCTGTCAAAGCACTTGTAGGGCAACGCAAGCTGACCTCAATGTACTTTAAACTTGCTCGCCTTGTGTGTTTGTGTCCTTAATATATGAAACAGTTTAGTCTGAAGAAGAAAAATTCTGATCTGTTTCTAGTTAAGGGAAGTGGAAAGTGTTGGTTCTGCAAGCGCATTGGCATTGAGGGTGTAATCATTCAGCCAATTTTATATGTCAGGTAAGGACTGTGCATAAACGTGATATAACGTCTTCCAAGTATTCCACTTATGCAATGCAAGTGCAACATGCCTCTACATTAAAAAAAACGTCTGCCATGTCAGTGAATGTTCCTCCATGGATGTATAAACTTTGTGAATTTAAGATATGGATACATTTGTATGAGTGACATTTAGAGAGTGGCGAGGACATACGGTGCAGATAGTGCAGAGGAAATGTAAACAAAAAGACTTTTGTGTACATCATTAATTCTAAACCTAGTTACAAAAGAGTACACACTATGTTGAACTCCATTATACGCAAGTTTATTTAAAGAGGATGGTTAATGGTTTTGTGGGTGGGTGGCCAAGATTAAAGGGTCACATCATTTTCTAGTTACAAAAGAGTACACACTCTGTTGAACTCCATTATACGCAAGTTTATTTAAAGAGGATGGTTAATGGTTTTGTGGGTGGGTGGCCAAGATTAAAGGGTCACATCATTTTGTACATTGTATTGAGTGTAATCTGCGGTACACTGCATCAGTGTCCACTCACCATAGGCACATGGACAGCATGGAGTGTGAAGCGGGAGGGCTTCTTGGATGGGTTGGACATAATGACATAGGTATGACAGGGTGTAACAACTGGCCAAATCAGGAACCAAAAGGTCGATGGATTGAACGCTTGAATTAATCTCAGCCATTGTTAATTAGTCAGCAGAATTCCAATGACACTTTAGACAGATGCCAGCCATATTCAAAACAGCCTTGGACCTGCTCCAGAAGGAACAGTTCAGCCCAAACTGCAAATTCAGGTCCCCTCCAAATAGGAACATAGGTAACCACAGACCGGTTCAGGCCTACTTCATCTACACCAGAGAGGTATAGCTTGATGTCTAAAGCACAGAAATCCCTGGACCCACATCTGGTCATACCTGTCACACCTAGGATGTACCACTAAGGACACATAATGGTTTTGGATGCAATGCTTTAATTTATCTCAGCCTTTAGTAATTACTCAAGCCGCATTCCACTCCAATTTATTTACTAGTATGTCACAACACACAGACATCAGCTACATGCAAACCAGCTTTAGCCCTAATCCAGTAGGAATAGTTGAGCCTGAACTACCAGGCCAGAACCCATCCACATGGGGCCACAAGCAGGCCCGGACCTTTTCAGCCTATTGTCAGAAATATTTTTTACATTAGAATGCAGATACCAGATGTCATTGGAAGACCTCACACTTAAAGTATTCAGAATAAATGCCACCAGAACGTTTCTCTTTTCCTATTTGCGGTAAATTTTTCCCCATAACACAGGTCCAGTGCCTCGAAGAAGCGTTTGTTTGAGGTTCAAAAACGTAGCTATTATTTGTGCAGTTCGTTATGTGGCTGGAGCTGGAACAAGTCAACTCCACCAGCTGCCGAATGTTATCATACGTCATTGACAAAAATGCCACACTGCACATTGCATAGAAGAGATCTGACCGGATATTTAGGGCTGCCTTTCGGGCCGCAGACAAAAGCTGCTTGCTGTCTCTGGAACTGTCATGCCTCTTGCGATTGCAGTGCTCCTGCATTATTTATACGCTCAAACTCAGCGTGAAGAACATTCTGAGTCACTTATCATTTCACCAGCACGCCTGCATCATACACACAAGAAGGCAGAAGGAACGGCAGACAAAAAAGGAAAGAAATTATAGAAAAGGAGACAGAGTACTGAAGGACCAACAAGGAAAGAAGTGGAAGAGCACACCAAGGCAGAAAACGAGAAAGATTGTGGAAAAGAGAGACAAAAATAACAGGAGAAAAACGGAGTCACAAAAGTTTACCTGTGAAGAACAGGGAGAAAAAACAACATAAACATGATAGTGGTTCAAAGATGAAAAAATACAGAATAAATGAAAGATAGGTAAACAGGTGGAGGAGAAGGCAATAGAGTGAAGAAAAATAATCGAAACAAAGATAAATAAGTGAAACAAATGGGAAAAGTTGAAAGGTGAGGAGCCAGACCTTACCAAGAGTGTAAAGAAGAACGTGCAAGGGAGAACATGGTAATAGACAGATAGCAGAAGAAAGTTAAACGGGCCTTCCAAATTACAGGATTAAATGTGGATGAGAAGTCATTTTGCATCACTACGCAAATTATAAGGCTCAACGTGTAATCTGCAGGTCACTACTTATGATGTTTGTGAGACAACTCAGTCTATTACTATGCCAACTGAAAAGCACGATATATACAACTTATTCAGAAACGTGGACTCTGTTATTGGCCTGAGACTGTCCTGCTCCTGTGGGGAATGAAGTGCTGGGGTGACAGGGTGGTCGCTGTCTTCTTGGGGGAGCATAAAATGCAGGGGTGGAGCAGGAGTCGTCTGAGCCACTATACTCAGTCCTTGTCCCTGCAATGGTTTGAATATATGCTCATCTGTACCTAGTGAAAAGAGGCTTGGTATCTCCAGACTTGGAAATATTGAATCTGCGAAGATATCAGTTTGCAGACCCAGAATTACTGAATTCTAGAGGCAACAGGCAACTCAAAATGCAGATTTGCAGTATTCCACCAATAGTTACCACTCTGCTCAGGGTGGAATACACTCATAATAAAGACCTTAGCTAGATGGCAACTTCACAGTCATAACATATAGGTTCTGTGGTGCAGGTCAGATTATCAAGGAAAGAAACATCCTGCAACTTCCTTAACTTCATGTTAGAAATTAGGTCTCTAGTTGGCAGAGATTTTCACTCTGTCTAAGTAGGGACCGCAGACCTACTCAGGGCACATCAAATACTCCCTAACAGCTTACCTGTGGTCAGCCTCCGGCAGATTGGCACACAGCAACTAAGCTAAGCAAAGAGGCAATGTGTAAATATTTGTGCATACTTACAGTAACACAGTGAAAACACCACAAAAGGACTCCACACTAATTTAGAAAAATAGCTAATGCTTATTTGAATCAAACAAGACCAAAACAACAAAAATCCAACATACACAAGCTAAGGTGTGAATTTTCTAAGATTACATCAAAATGCAGTACATAGAAGTCAATATCTCCAACCGGGGCTATCTGGTCGCATTGGACAAGGAAAACTCCAAAAGTCGAGTCGGACAGCGAAGGAGCATGGGCTGGGTACAGGAGTCAAGCAGACCTGTTGACAGTACCTTGGTTGCAGAGGAGATGTGTTGATCCAAAGGAGAGGATGTGTCACACTTGCAGGCAATGCGTCATTTCCTGATAGGGCATTATCAATGATGTGTCAATGTCCGGAAGTGATGTGTGCCGTTTCCGAGGCATCAGTGCTGTGTCTGCCAAGTCTGGGCTGCATTGAAAGTCAGGGTCATTGCATCACGCAGTTGGCGAGCAGTGTCAGCGGTTTTGGTGCAGGCAGTGGGGAAGCGTTGTTTCTGCAGCGAGATGCATCAGTTCCAGTTGATGTGCCATGTTGATGCATCATTTCCTTGAGTTGCAGCATACCACTCACCTCCAAGGGCACTGGACTGGATTTGGCACCACTTGGCTGAGCTTGACTCACAGCAGAGGAATCCAGGTGCCGCTAGTAGGATGCAGGTGAAGTATTTGACTTTAGATTGCAGGATGTATAGAGTTAGGTCCGGTCCTCACACTCCCAGGCAAGAAGCAGCAGGCAGCAGGCCAACACAGTAAAGCAAACAGCAAAGTGGTAGTCTCTCCTGACAGCACAGCAGTGCTTCTTCCTCATAGAATGTCCTCAGTCCAGAGGTGTTCTTAGTAAATGATGTCAGAAGCCCAGTATGTATACCCAAGAAAGACTTTGATGTAAGGTTAACTTCAAAAGAATGATGTATTTCCTGTCACACCCAGTCCTTCCTGCTTGTGGCTCTCTGGGGAGAATGCACAAATATAGCTGACACGCACACCCTAACATGTATTCAGAGACAGACTAAGGCACACGACGGTCAAAGTAAGAAAATGCCATCTTTCTAAAAGTGGCATTTTCAGACCTGCAATTTTAAAAAACAACTTTACCAAAAGATGTATGTTGGAAATTGCCTTTCTGCAGGGTCACCCCCAAACTTTTTGCCTTCCTCCTTCTCTTTTTCTGACCTTATTTTTGCTGGCTTTAGGTCTCTGCACACTTTACCACTGCTAATCAGTGCTAAAGTGCATATGCTCTCTCCTTAAAACATGATGACATTGACACATACACAATTGGCTTATTTAGTTTACTTGTAAGTCCCTAGTCAAGTACAGTACATGTGCCCAGGGCCTGTAAATTAAATGCTACCAGTGGGCTGCAGCACTGGTTGTGCCACCCACATAAGTAGCCCCCTAGCCATGTCTCAGGCCTGCCACTGCAGTACTTGTGTGTGCAGTTTCACTGCCACTTCGACTTGGCATTTGAAAGTACTTGCCAAGCCTTAAACTCCCCTTTTTCTACATATAAGTCACCACTAAGGTAGGCCCTAGGTTGCCCATAGTGCAGGGTGCTATGTAGGTAAAAGGCAGGACAGGAAAATGTGTGTTCTATATGTCCTGGTAGTGTAAAACTCCTAAATTCATTTTACACTGTTGTGAGGCCTCCTCCTTTCATAGGATAGCATTGGGCTACCATCATACACTGTTTGAGTGGTAGATCCTGATCTGAAAGGAGTAGCCAGGTCATATTTAGTATGGCCATAATGGTGATACAAAGTCTTGCTTAATGGTGAAGTTGGGGTTTCTATTACTATTTTGGAAATGTTACTTTCAGAAAGTGAGCATTTCTCTACACTTAAGTCCTTCTGTGCTTTCAATCCACGTCTGGCTAGGTTTAGTTGACAGCCCCCTTGTGCATTCACTCAGACAACCACAAACGCAGGATGCTCAGTCACACTTTCACACATCTGCATATTGAATGGGTCTTCCTGGGCTGTGAGGGTGGAGGGCCTGACACTTACATGTCAAAGGACAGTAGTCTGCCCTCACACAAAGGACTGCCACATCCCCTACTGGGACTGGTATTTAAGCAGGGTCTCTGACCCTACCAACTTAGAAACTTCTGAGGTAGACACTCTACTTCATCAAGACACTTCCTGGAAAAGCGAACCGGAAGCAGAACCTGCAACCTGCCAAGAAGAACTGCCTGGCTGCCCAAAGGACTCACCTGACTGCTTTTCTGAGAAGGACTACTGCCTTGCTATTGCCCTGCTGTCTTACTGCTCTCTGGCTGTGCTGAGAAGTGCTCTCCAAGGGCTTGGATGGAGCTTGCCTCCTGTTCCCTGAAGTCTCAGGATCAAAAAGACTTCATTTCTGCAAGAGAACTCCCTGTGCGGCGCAAATCGATGCACAGCCTGCAAGAAACGCCGCACAGCCTGCACCGTGGTGAGAAAATCACTGCACGCTGAACCGGAACGATGCAGCCTGACTCTGCAAAGTGAAAATCGAAGCAACACCAGCGCAGCAACCGGAAATTTACCGCACGGCCCACTGGATTGACGCAAAGCCGAGCCGGAATGATGCAGCCCAACTTCCTGAGAAGAATCGACGCAAGCAAGTGCCAGCACCAGATTTCAACGCATCGGTCCCGGGGCGTCGAAAACCCCGCAACCCGAAAAGGATCCCATGCTATGCACCTGAAATCGACGCAAAGCCTCCCCTGCATGAAAACTCAACGACGCATCGTCTGTGTGCACTGGCAAAATCGACGCACACCTCCCCGTTCTCCATGCATCTCCTCCTCTACGGTCCCTTGTGGAGAATTTGAACGCAAACCAGGTACGTTGTGTTTGCAAGAAACATTTGTTGCTTTTAAAATACTAAAGACACTTTATATCATTTTTACAGTGATATTTCAACATATACTTATTGCACCTTAATCGTTTTGACCTGCATCTTACCAGATAAATATCATATATTTTTCTAAACACTATGGGGGTCATTCTGACTCCCGCCGGCCGCGGTAACCGCAGGGCCGGCGGGAGCCGCCAGAATACCGCTGCGCGGTCAGAAGACCGCCGCGGTTATTCTGGGTTTCCCGCTGGGCTGGCGGGCGACCGCCAGAAGGCCGCCCGCCAGCCCAGCGGGAAACACCCTTCCACGAGGATGCCGGCTCCGAATGGAGCCGGCGGAGTGGAAGTGGTGTATTTTTGTGGTGTTCTACTGTGTTATTGCATGATTTATTGCGAAAAATACTTTACACATTGCCTTCTAAATTAAGCCTGACTGCTCAGTGCCAAGCTACCAGAGGGTGGGCACAGGATAATTTGGATTGTGTGTGATTTACCCTGACTAGAGTGAGGGTCCTTGCTTGGATAGGGGGTAACCTGACTGCCATCCAAACACCCAATTTCTAACAATGTAGTTTTTAATTTTGAGTCTAGAGACACCAAACTCCATTTTTCTATCTTTTCCCAACTGGAAACTTCACTTTAAGGATGTTTCAAGGTAACCACAACAATGTAATCCTTGCAATAGTGGAAAATGAATTAAAGAGTTTTTCATTATCTGGACATGGTAAACCCAAAAGTACATGTATAATGTTTTAAATACTCTGCACCCAACCCTTGGGGCTTACCAGGGCCTTCCTTAGGGATGCCTTACACGTAAAAAAGGAAGGGTTGGGACTAGCAAGTGGCTACCCTTGTCAGGTCAAGATGGCAGTTTAAAGCTGTACACACAGACTCTGCAGTGGCAGGCCCGAGACATGTTTGATAGGCTACTGTAGTCGATGGCACCATCAGTGCTGCTGGCCCACTAGAAGCATTTGACTTCCAGTCATGGGCACACATAGTCCACTCTACCAGGGACATACCAGTAAATCAAATATGCCAATCATGAAGATGCCACTGTTACCATGTTTTAGATGCAGAGTACATGGACATTTGCACAGATAGTAGTGGTAAAGTGCCCGAAGTCCTAAACCCCACAAAAACAAGGTCAGAAAAAAGAGGAGGAAGGTAAAAACTCTCGGTATGACCCACAGAAAGGGCCATTTCAAACATTTCCTAGACATGTACCTTTAAGATGGATAGATAGATAGATAGATAGATAGATAGATAGATAGTTAGATAGATAGATAGATAGATAGATAGATAGATAGATAGATAGATAGATAGATAGATAGATAGATAATCAAGGTATATCTGGAAATAAGCATATTGGACCAATACTTTCTTATACTTGCTTACCTTACAATATTTTGGTCACAACACATTTGCAGGACGATATTTCATCTGCGATATTTTGGCACTAAACTGTGCTATATATATAAGTAGAGTGCTATGATCAAGGATGGTAAAATTCAAAAGCCAGCTTGTCACACTGGGTATTGCTGCCATATTCTGTAAAAAGGGAAAACGTGCAATTTTATTCATCTTAAAAACGAGACAACACTGCCTTGGAGCTGCACTTTAGGCAGTGCATAATTATGTGTAATACTGCACAATTGTAAAGTTTTGGCAAAATGTGCATCTCAGTAGCTTTGTAATATTCTAGTAGATGGGCAATCCTGTATTCTTTTAGGAACTGATCTCAGGTTTTTTTAAGCACATTTTCTTTAACCTTAATGCTTTGTTTGTGAGTTTGCTTTCAAGTGTCCTTTGTGAATTACTTAAACACTCCTATTTTTTTTATCTATTTCCACATTTTAGGCCACATATTTACTGAAACTCCCTTATTGTCAGTCCTAGAGTTAATTTACTATTGTAGTCTCGGGGACTTTTCCTCTTGTGAGGAAAATAAATCATGTTGTAGGTCCCATACAAAAAACACTGCCTATTTTTCAGGCACTTTTAGGGATCTGTGACTTGGTACCCTTATTAATGTTACCAGGAGCACCCAGAATATTTTTTGAAAACTCTTTTATTCTGCTGGTGGACGAGCCTTTAAAAAAAAGTCCCATAACATTGAGAAAGCTTTGAAACACCCAAAGAACGAAAACCTTGCAATGCTTTCTGCAATGAATGGGTCATATTTATTATTGTTTTACCAATATATTTACGCAACTAAACAGTTTTCTATCAGTGTGCAGCTCGATGGTTTGTATTAATGCTGCGTGGCCCGTTGATATATAAAAGAATTCTATATCCTATTTAGAAAAAGCACGTCTGCGATCTTCCTTTTGTCAAAACTATAGAAGAATGTGCTGCCAATTATAACATAACAATTAAGAGAATCACGCAGAGTAATTTGGTTTTGAGAATGTTCAGAGAAAGCAAATCTGCATAATTCATATTCCATACCAGACACACGTGTTGAGCAGATTAGGGTAGTGATATATATCAAATACCCGAGAATGCTTGTAACATTCGCTTCATTTGCATTTAACACCATAAATGTAGTTTAAATCTGTCATATACAAGGTATTAATCTTAATGCAACAGCAGCAAACTGAATTACTTTATCATAAAGCATTACACGGTGCAGAAACTATCTAGCTGATATTAAAGAACAAAACAAGCAAGCTAGCACATGTGACATATGAGCCTGAATAAATCATCGCGGTGGTGAAGGTAAGGCAACTCCTTTTCAACTTTATGACTAATAAATTGTAAATGTGGAAGACCATGTTATTTATTAGTAGCCTCCCGTGATCCTGGTGCGAATTATAATAGATACTACTATATAACATATTGCAAGAGAAGAATGTTGGTATTTTGGTTTAATCATCTAGTTAACATATAAAAGTAAATGCTCCCACACATTACACAATCTGAGTATTCCATATTTAGGTGCGTCATTTGCAAATTACTGGCATCCAGCCCCACACATTACACTAGTTTATCACCCCTGTCACCACTGGCTTCCTGTTAACACTGAGCACTATGTACAGAAATACTGAATTAGCTTTTGTGAGAAAATTCCTCTTCTTAGGCATATCTATCTATCTATCTATCTATCTATCTATCTATCTATCTATCTATCTATCTATCTATCTATCGCTCTCTCTCTCTATCTATCTATCTATCTATCTATCTATCTATCTATCTATCGCTCTCTCTCTCTCTCTCTCTATATATATATATATATATATATATGTGTGTGCATATATATATATATCCCTAAAAAAAGGTTAAAGTGATGTTATAGTTAGATGAAAATGTCAGTTTTAACTTTTGTTTTTTCAATGAATTTCTAAGGATTGTTTTTATATAAATTAACAATATAAGGAAATGTTATTTTAATTAAGGCAGACCTACTGGCTTTGTCAAATGGTCAGAACACCAAAATATATAGGGCAATCTTATTGGCTTTATCAAGGGATCAGCACATCAACCTACATAAAGCAGTCCTTTTGGCTTTGTCAAAAAATCACCAGAGAAACCAATCAATAGCCATATTGCAAAGTAATTCTTATAAATGCGCACATTGGAATGCATAATAATTATTTTCCCAGAAATATTTAAATAAAAGCGTTTTTATTTCAAACAATTCTAAATGTGCATATGCATCTTTCTCTAACACTCTTTATGCCATAAAATGAAGCGTAAGAACCAACCAGAAGGATTCTCCGCACTCCAGTTGAAGAGCATACAGTGCTTTAACAATAATGATAATCTTTCATGGGGTTATGCACTTATTCGCCCAGGAGATTTACTGTTTTTTTAATTCTTGGGAAGGGCAGTTTCACTCTTCGTAGTCCCCACAAAAAAAACAAAATATGTAATATGCCTTTGCAGGTCATTAAGGGGCGCTCCTAGCCAAGAGCAGTAAATAATAAATGAGCAAATGATTATTTTTTTGTGTGTTCTGGCCCCAACCAGGACACCCACAGGGCTGCAGGGAGAGCTTCAAGGACCCAACTGCTCCTGCCAGCTCTCTAGCCAGTACCAATCCGTATATTCTTTTGACCCTAAGTGTCATCCGGGCAACCCATAATTATTATAACTGTTGGGGCCCATGGTCCCCTATGGCCTCTGTCAGCTCCCCAGCCAGCACACATACTGAGTTCCGGCAGGAGCCACCCATGTTTTTGCTGTGAGTGCCCCGTTCCTCCAAGGACTACCACACCTTTGGTAAATGATGGTATGGCAGAGGGAGCCCCAAGGCCACCATTGCCCCTGTCAGCTCCCTAGCCCACATCCAGGACACAGCAGCCACCAGTTCTGTTGCTTTGCTCCCACCTGGGTGTATCCAGCTTCTTTCTTTCCTCACACTGGGCAGGACCAGAGGTGTGTTCCATACGATATGTGTTATATTTCATGCCCGCACTGTCCTGGGGAGGGAACAGGTTAGGGTCCCAGGGGATGGAGTGCCCAGAACACTGTTCTTTTCGAGTCCCTGGTGATGGGGTTCCCTGGGCATTTCAATGGCTTTGTAAGGGATCCATACACCCTGTCCCCAAAGTAAATACAATGGCCCTGGGGGATTGGGTGTTTGGGAACTTGTAAACGCTCAGGGAGGGGGGACACATGCCTCTCTCCAAAATAAGTATATCCATCACGGGGCTTGGGGTCTCCGGGGCCTTCAAATGGCTTGGGGAAGGGCACTGCATGCCCGCTTTCCAAAATAAGTAAATTGGCCCCAGAGGAACGGTTCCCCGGTCCTGAAAATACCTAAAGGTGAGACAGCAAGCACCCCCCCAAAAAAATATTAACCAGTGCGTTGATCCCTCCAGGCCTTGGCCCACCCGGGGGGATCCCTACATACAGCGGCTCCCCTGGGGAGATGGGGGCCCTGCAGTCTTGAATAAGTTCAGGGAGGGGGACCCACACATGCCCTCACTATAAATTGATCTGTAATGTACTTCAGAGTCCCGGGAATGTGATCCCATACCTCCCTAATATATGCTCCAACCGCAAGCATATGGATGCCTCCATAGGATTTTTGAGGATCGAGAATGGGGCCCTACACCTGCCCCTCCCCATATAGTAAAATTAAAAAAATAATTCAACTACATCGACCCCTTTGGGCCATGGCCCACCCTGGGGGCTTTTTAAGTTTTTTATTCTACCACAGTACTGTGATACTTCACCGGTACCATTAAGAAAAATCTGTTTCTGTTTTTTGCCTAAACATTTTTGCAAAAAAAGTCCTGCTGGGATTACTAATAGAAAATCTACACTCAATGGGATCATTTTAAACAATATCTATGTCAGATGATACTTTGTTAAACAATATCCTGACACGCAACCTTTTTACAAAAAATAACTCAAAATAACATACAACATACATGAGCTCCAAAAAGCTCCAGAAAATATTACAAAAATGTATTTCCAAAATACCCATTTGGTAACAACCTCAGAATGAAAATCTAATGCAAGTCTATCTATAGCCATGGCAGTCCTATCACCCTTCCTACTCTACAACGAACTACCCCTTTCTCCTTCTAGCATAATCCAACTCCCTAAAATATCCCAGAAGAAAAAATAAGACTACCCCTCATTTAATTTTGGTTGTCCTGTACTATATTTTGCTCAAACCCCAACTAATCCCCACACTTGGTATCACAACCCAGCCCACACAAGCTCCCCAGAAGACCCCAGAAAAAAATCATAAAACTAAACTTCTACTGAACCATATATTACATCATAACTCTGACCTGGAACCCAATTATCATACACCCCAAAACAGGTCTATAGTAGCAACACCTTCACAGAAATCTGGCTAGTCCTTTACAACTGCACATTGCATGCACACCTCCTGCTGAACCTGACTAGATCCAAGCTGGGAGGGCCTGAGAAGGAAGGGACATAAAAAGGGGGGATGGAGTGATGCTGCTAAAGACAAGGAGCCTGTTTCACAAAGGACCACCGCACGGGTGGTGGAGCCCCCGCAGTCGTGGGGGAGTCTCTGCACTCATTGTGAAATCTCTGCTATAAGAATGCGGAGCTCTTGTTCCAAGTGAGGAGCAAGAGGAGCACAAGTGTGGAGCCCATTTGTGAATCAGGCCCAAGGTCTCTCCTTCCTGGAAATCGACCACCAGGTCATATCTGCAGCCTCAGTCTCTCTTGCAGGTGTTTGTGCCTATTGTGAAGATGCCATAGCCAGCTGACCATGTGCACCCTGTCTGTTGGGCAGCTTGATGGCCACTTGTCCTGGACCACATTGGATAGAGCACCCCAAAGCTGTTGAAATGCACCTCATGAGCTGCCTTTTGGCCCTATCAGCCTCTACCTGCTGCTTTTCAGCAATAGGATGTGCAACATTGTCTCTGGGATACATTTCAAAGACATTGGAATTTATTTTACTAGTATAAATACAGGGAATCATTAAGAGGTCCATGATGACCTGACAAGTAGCACAGTATTCCCCATTATATTTGCCAATTCTAGTGCACTGGTAAATCTGGCAGGGCAGATCTTATGGGGATTATAAATTTGATGGGGGGGCTAGGAATGGCAGTGTGACTTCACTGCTCCTGCCTCAGCGGCTGCTGTAAGGCAATTTCCTCATGCAACACCCGCCAAAATGGGGAAAAGAGATTACCCCCATGAAGACTATCTATAGGGGAGTACTTGGACCACGCTACAGATGTTATCAAGGGTGCTTACCGCCATTTCTTTGAACGAGTCTCAAACCCTCAGAGCTCCCTCACACAAACTCCTCAAAATGGTCAACACGATCAGGTACTCTTGATCTCCTTGCTGGGACAAATAGCAAGTCTCCATATAAGAACCAAGTACACCAGCTTATCAACGCTCACCTGGGACCCCACTGATTTCAATATTTCCATTCTGTGAGCTTCTAGCTCCCATTTAAAGCCCAGTCGCAAATGAAAACTTTATTTTGTCTCTTCCTTGCCTGACTCTAAGATGGCAGCACCTCTAAAACATGTTTGCATCATGTACACTTTCTGATGCCTGATTGCTGGTTAATATCCTATGCTGCATGATGCTGGCCATCTCCTCCTTCATTTGATGTCTCTGCCATCCTGATTTTCAGAAGAGACAGGGCATTATTGTTGCATTATCACAGTATACTATAGATTATTGTTTCTATCCATCAGTCCAATATTATATCTGCCTTTTATAGCTTGCTGCTTTTGATTACAACTCATACTTAATTGTGCCTCTACTACCAGGCCTTCACAGAAAACTATGCACCCTCTGCATGGTTTTGCCTACCTGGCTCGAACAGGCACTTATCCTCAGTAGGTATCTCTCTCAACTCTTGTTTCCAATTCAGCTAATACTCACTCACCACACCCTTTACAATACTAAAGTTGTATTGGATTCTATCATCATGGGCAAAATAAAATCTATACCCTGTCATAACCACACCAAACTGAACCCCCTTTACCAAACTCTCCAATTAAAGGAAAATCAGACATCACTGCTACCATGGACACAAGCTTAAAAAGGCTTACCAAAGTGCATGATCTGAATAAATCTACTAAATCTAACATAGATATGCAGAAACTCTATGCAATTAGGGTAGATAGAAATACTATTAGCTCTAGAGTAATCGAAGCAGAAACGTGTATTAGTAAATTGGAGGATACTTCAAACAATGTCACCAGAGACATACAAAAACTACAAATCTCAAACAAATCCCTATGATTTTTTTCCGCTGAATTAGAGGACAGAAACCGGAGAGGGAATCTTTGCATTTTTGGAATTCTAGAAGGCTCAGAGGATGCATCAGGTTCCGGTATAACGTTTTTGTAGAACTGTTTTCCTTACATTATGAACATCTCCTTTGAGAAAGGCTTTGAGCTGGAAAGAGCCCATCCATTCAGAACACCTAACAAAAACTCAATGCACCAGATTTTCTGTCATCCCCCAAGATACCAGGATATCAAGTTTATTCTAAACTATATGAGAAATAGCAACCACATCCTATTGAACAGCCATAAAATGTTTGTTTCTCATGACTACTCCAAATCTACAGTGTAGGCAGGAAAGGCTTTCTGGCTCTAGGACCTAGGCTGAAAAAATGGAACCTCCAATTTTCCTTTCAGGTCTGGCTCAATTCAGATTTGAGGCTTATGGAAAATCTCATATCTTCACTGACTACGAGATCTACAGTCCTTTTTGGATCAAGGGGACTGTTGTTCTAAGGATACTCATCATCAAACCTCTGGATCTTGATCTCATAAGCCTCCATGGTCAGTGAGTCCTCTTTGCTGTGTGCTATGTATTATTCATCTATGTAAAATTGTCATTATTGATGCTAAGTACCATTACTGTCTCCTTATTACGCCTGGATTTTACCTTGTTTGAACTACTTGTCCTAATAGCGCATGTACAATTATGTTTATCATAAGTCCTGATAATATGTTTTGATTATGCGCCATGATTCTTTGTTACCTCAACCATTGCTATTTTAGGATAATATGCATCATCTGGATATTGTTTCATACTCACAGACTCCTCCTTTGTGTGCATATGTATTCTTTAAGTATAATTGACTATAAGTCTCTGCCTTCTCTTCCTTTTTTCACCATCAATACCTACTCAGGTTAAAAGAAGATGGAGGCTTAAGCTCATTATCTAGATTTTTATATCTACTTAGTTTATTCAGTTACAAACTAACCTTATACTTTTAGCCTTTGTACTCTCCTTGAGTGCATAGTTCTTGCATTTCTTGTTACATATTAGTGTGCTTCTTAGTATAATTGTTCTTTGCAGCCCTGCAACAGTGGGATTTCTCTCCTTGCTGTCATCTGCCACTTAATAATCAATATGTTGCGCTAGCTGGGTGGGTGGGAGAGCAGTGTTTTTGTTTATCTTTTTTGTGTCATTCTTATTTATTTCCCATTCCTTTTTTATATTTTCTTCGTTTGTATTTAAGGATTTTACTGACTTGACACTTTTGCCTCCTTTAATTGTATCCTTTGTCTCATATTATCAGGTTATTTCTTTGTACACTAACTTAGAGTTACCTCTGATAAATCACCACCTTGAACCCCCATAATTTGATTACTGTGACTCTTTCATGATTCACTGGTCTTGCTTGTTCTGTATGTGCCTATACCACATGACCATTGTCACTCTATGAATATGAATGACAGCACCCTTAATGACAATTTAAAATTGATTTCCGTGAATGTTAAAATTCTCAATCATCCTGTCAAATGCAAAAAAAAGGACGTTATCTACAGAAATTGAAAGCTGACATATCCTTTTGCACAAAACCAAGATTACCCAGAAAGAACTAATTTCATTTGTCCAAACTTCGATTTGTGATGTCCTTTGTTCACCAGCTTTCACTAAAAAAGAAGTGTACTAACGCTGATACTAAGAAGTCTGGCTTAACTGTTGACTCCCATATATTGGATGATGATGTTAGATAGATTCCGATGAAACTCTCTAAAAATACTAACTTGTTCCATATTCTTAGTGTCTATGGCTCTAACACCGATAACCCAGAATTTTGGGAATCACTAGCTACTTCCCTATCCCGAACTCTCACTGACAGTTTGATCATACGGTGGTGATTTGCATCTCCCCATGGACATCATACTAGACAGACAATCTAAAACCTCTATCCATTCATCCAGATTTCACAAAGCCCTCCTTAAATTGTGCTCAAGATTTAACCTTGTGGATGCCTGGAGACTATATCACCCAGATACCAGGCATTCTACTTTCTTTTCATTCCCTCACAATTCATAGTCCAGAGTCAATTACCTTCTAATTTCTAAAACCCATACACATTTGATTGATAAATCTGACATTCTTTCTCATCTCATTTCTGACCACTCAGTGGTACCGCCGCAGTCAGAATGCCCTTGGGAGCACCGCCAGCCTGTTGGCGGTGCTCCCGCGGTCCCCGGCCCTGGCGGTCAATGACCGCCAGGGTCGGAATGACCGCCTTAATGATGAATCAATTGCAGATGTCTTTTGTAAAGCCGTTGTTGAAGACACTATACCTAATTATATAAAAGAAAACTCAAGTAATATGATCTCTCCCACCACTCTACAGGATACACTAAAAGCAACTGTTAGGGGCTCACATATTACAAATCAATTCAATTTAAACTAGTCCTACATTAACAACCTCCTCAAACTAGAAAGAGACAATGGCCCTCATTACGACCCTGGCGGTCGGTGTTAAAGCGGCAGTAATACCACAAACAGTCCAGCAAAAAAAAAATGGAATCATGACCGCGGCGGTAACCGCCAACAGACAGGCGGAAGACAAAGTACCACCCACTGTATCACAACAGGCCTATCCGCCACCTTTTCCGGGGCAGAACCAACGCGAACAAAAACACGTCGGAAACAGTACACAGAAGGGAAAACATTCACCTCTCCACACCCCACGAGGAACCAGGACGCCATGGAGCCTGAATTGTAGATACTGCCGATGCTGGTCTTCCTTCTCTTCTATCAGGAGCACCAAAGACGGCGGCGACGTCCACGGTGAGCACTGCACCTACAACACAGGGGAGGGGGGAGGGAAAAGAGAGTGACACACACACGCAACACGCAACACCCCCACCCTCACCCACAACACCATACACACAAGTACATGCAGCAACATTACATATACACCCCCTCACCACCTGGAAGAATGCAAGGACAAAAGGAAATGATTTGAACGAATGTAATCATGTTAAAGTTCATTACCAAAGTTCAAAATCCAGTAAATACAATTATGTACACCAACTACACAAGTCCGGATAGTGCACCAATCATTGTCCGTGGACCAGTGGGCCCAAAATGCATGGGCGAAGTCCAAACTAGATACCAGACTGGAAACAGAGAGAACACTGCAGGGGCATCAGATTGAAATGAAACAGGCATCTCAGGGGGAGGGGGCACCTCAGCCAGATGAACGCACAACACCACTGCTGCACGAGGGGGCTCCATGCCCTTTGCTGTATCCTGGGAAGTGCAAAGCCACAGTCTCTCAAGTCTCTCCAGTGGGCTGTTTGCCCACTGCTTTATCCTGGGGAGTGCAAAGCCACAGTCTCTCAAGTCTCTCCAGTGGGTGGGTTGCCTACTGCTTTATCCTGGGGAGTGCAAAGCCACAGTCTCTCACGTCTCTCCAGTGGGTGGGTTGCCCACTGCTTTATCCTGGGGAGTGCAAAGCCACAGTCTCTCAAGTCTCTCCAGTGGGTGGTTTGCCCACTGCTTTATCCTGGGGAGTGCAAAGCCACAGTCTCTCAAGTCTCTCCAGTGGGTGGTTTGCCCACTGCTTTATCCTGGGGAGTGCAAAGCCACAGTATCTCAAGTGGATAACAGTCTCTAATGGTTCTGGGGCAGGACTGGTTCCCAGAGTGCTTTATCCTGCCAAGGACTGAGGTAGTGGATGTAATACTCCACTGGTTCTGGAGGGGCCTGGTGCCCAGAGTGCTTCATCCTGCCAAGGACTGAGGTAGTGGATGTGATACTCCACTGGTTCTGGAGGGGGCATGGTGCCCAGAGTGCTCCACGTGCAGTGTGGCCGATACAATTCCCTCACCTGGGTGTGCGTGCCACGACATTGGCGAGGTACAGGTAGCATGATACGCCATGGAGCCAGCGACATACCCCACACTGCTGCGGCTTCTCCTTCCACCTGCAGGTGCCAATAGTGATGAAAGTAATGCATCATGGAAGCTACCCAGGGTCCTGGAACTCTCCTCCAGCCTCGGGCGACTGTCCACTGGGGATGGTAGGCATGTCAGCGGTGGTGCCACTGTCCAAGGACGTCGCGGGGCCGCTGGCGGTGCTTGCAGCGGTGTTTGTGGCGGCGGTGCTAGCTGCAGTGTCTGGTGGTGGCGGTGCTGGCGGCGGGGTCTGTGGCTGCAGGGCTGGCTGTGGTGCATGGGTCAGCACCTGCTGAGGGAGAAAGCAGGATGTCTCCTGAAGCCTCGGACAGCTGCCCACCGGGGAAGAGGCTGGGGACTGTCGCAGCAGCTGTAGACGTCCTGGAGGCGGTGCAGGTGGCGGAGCAGGTGGCAGGGCAGGTGGTGGTGCAGCTCGCAGTGTTCACCGCCGTACAGGTTGGCGTGGACAGAAGGTGTGACACTGGTCCCTCAGTCGGTGCACCATGCCCTCTCCTGACCTGCCCTTCTGTTTTTGGCCCTTCCCCACCTTTGATGGTGGCGCAGTTGTCTTGCCACTATCCCCTTTCGTTTTCGCGGAGCCCTTGGTGGCTGGTAGTTTCGGCTTCTCCCTCCGGGATGTGGGCACCTTTTTCGCCTTGGCAGGTGGCAGAATGTCCTTGCCCTCGCTATGTGGCACACTGGCAGCCACGGTGGGTGGCACACTCCATGACCCCGCAGTTGCTGGCACCACTGTGCCTTGGGATGTGGTGGCTGAGGTGCTGGGCTGGGACCTGGAAAGCCTGGCCCTAGGGGAAGGACGGGGGGGAGGTGAAGGGAAGAGGTCAAGGTTTGCCAGGAAAAGTTTTTAGACACACTGGGACGGGTAGATGGAAGGGGTTTGGGAGTGGAGGAAAAGGTAGTGGTTGTAGGAGGTGTACGTCTGCTGAATTTGGGTGAAGGTGCATGGGCTGGAGGCTGTTGTGTGGTGGATTGCTGTTGGGTGGGTGTGTGCCTACGTATGTGTACTTTGGGAGGAGGGCTCACAGACACACTAGTAGAGGACACTGGGGATGTGTGAATGGTGGTGGGGGTGGTGATTGCACATGAGCGGTGTGTGGTGATGGGCATGCTGGTGACTGAGGTAGTGGCTGAGGATGTAGTGCATGCAGGTGTGAGTGGAGACGAGACTGGGAGGGAGGAGGGAGACGTGGAGGTGGGGGACACAGTGGAGGAAGTGGATGTTGGTATTTGTGCATGGGTATGGTGCTTGTGTGAGTCCTGTGGGATGTGTGGTGCTTATGTTTGCCTGAGCCACTCTTGTGTGTTGATGTGTGTGCATGCTGGTCTGATGGTGTACTTGGGGTAGGCAGAGGTACAGGGGATTGGGTCTGGGTGGAGGAGGTTGGAGGGGGGAGGCTGGACACAGGGACAAGGCTGCCATCAGTGCTGAGGCCAGAGCCTGAAATGCTCTCTGTTGGGCTGCCTGGCCAGAATGAATGCCCTCCAGGTATGCATTTGTTTGTTGCAAATGCCTCTCAACACCATGGAAGGCATTCACAATGGTAGACTGGCAAACAGTGAGGGATCTCAGGAGGTCAATAGCCTCCTCACTGATGGCAGCAAGGCTGACTGGGGCAGGGCCTGAGGTGCCTGGGGCGAAGGAGATGCCCACACTCCTGGGTGAGCGGGCACGGGACACAAGCTGAGGGGCTGCTGGGAGGGCGGTGCTGGTAGGGGGGGTGGCGGCTGTACCTGTTGATGTGGTGGGCAAAGATGGGCCCACCACCGCAAGGGAGCTCCCATCAGAGGAGGAGTCGCTGTCGCTGGTCTCTGCTCCTGTCCCCGTCGTGGAGCTCCCCTCGCCCTCCGTCCCACTGGTAGCTTCAGACTCCGTAGCTTCACCCTCCAGGGCCAAGTGGGATGCAGCTTCCTCCTGCTCCGGTGCCAATGCTCCTCCACCTGATGATGCTATTGAACACAAGAACAGGAAGACCATAAAAAGGGGGGAACAGAAGAAATACATGTTCAGTGCATGCAGCACCACTACCATTGGCGGACACAACAGACAATGAGCAGCCCTCTGCACTACGCCATGCACTTATAGTTCCTAGATTTTTCACATGGCCATGTGGTACGAGGCCTAGGCCCAATCACTGCACACCTGGAAGTCACAGGAGCCTGACTAGGTGTAGATGGCTCTTAACACTAGTGGCTTGGGGTGCCTGTCTCACAAGGGACCTCGCCTACCAAGATTGCCCTGGCCTAGGGGAACCCACTGCCCACCTCTCCCGCCAAGACACCTTGTAATGCACGCAGAGTCAGCTGAAGGAGAGTGTACTCACCCCCTTGTGGCTGCTGTGATGCCCCTAAGCGCCCATCCAACTCCGGATAGGCCACCAACCAGGATCCTGAACATCAGGGGGTGGTCATGGTGCGACGGGCACCCCTTCCACGTTGGGAGGCCATCCCCAGCTGGACCTCTACCGTCTTCTTGCTCCAGTGGCGCAGGTCCTCTCATCTTTTAGAGCAGTGGGTGCTCTGTCTGTGGTAGACCCCCAGGGTCCGGACGCCCTTGGCGATGGCACGCCAAACAGCCTTCTTCTGGTGGGCGCTGACCTAGAGGAATGGTACAGGTGGAAAGGACATTACTCACCCAGCTGGACCGTTATACTGATTGCCCACCAGTTCCCACCCATGTCATGACGCAGATACACTCAGCATCCGCACATGTAGGCCTCAGCCCCCCCCCATGTTACTTCCAGCCACACCACTCAAAGCAGGCATTGCCCATTCAGCATGCTCACAGTGTACTCACCTGTTTGTCTGGAGGACCGTACAGTTGCGTGTACTGGGGGAGAACCCCATTCACTAGTTTCTCCAACTCCTCCGAAGTGAAGGCAGGGGCCCTTTCCCCAGACAATGTAGCCATCGTCGCTTCCAGACACAGGTCACAGCAGCACTTGCAGTATAGGTCCTCTCCTGTTGAAGGTCAGGTATCAAGTGAATGAACAGACAGAAAATGGCGGTCACGTCCGCGGCGGTGTGTACCGTCACCGCCGGCGTACATCGTCATTGGCTCCTCGAACCCATAGGGCCCAATGTTAACCAATGCTGAATTGTGCTGCGGTCTTCGACCGCCCACCGCGACTGTGTACAACGCCAGCGCAGTTACCTCATATCCCCTTGTCCCACCTTACAGGTCAGGCAGCCGCCATTTCAGGGGGCCACATGGCATTATTAATAACTGCGTGACACCTATCTAGGCCTGGAATACACACAGTTACAGGCACATTGCAGATTAATACATTTTCAGCAAATTACATTTTGTGATACCTCAGTGTTGGCTGACTCTCTGGTCGCTGTTCTCCTCCATAGGGCACGTCTGCTGGGGCAGGTGATGAGATGGCGGTATCCTCTGGTGTACAGACCCCTGGTGGACCTGTCGACAATGGAAGAGAGACACATTATAGTCACATACAGACTTGATCGTGCAACAATCCAGGAACTGTGTGCCCAGTTGGAGCCAGACCTGATGTCAGCTATCCGCCATCCCACAGGGATACCCCCTCTAGTGCAAGTCCTGTCAGTACGCCATTTCCTGGCAAGTAGTTCCTTTCAAACAACAGTGGCCATTGCATTAGGGATGTCCCAGCCAATGTTCTCTAACGTGTTGTCCAGAGTGTTGTCTGCCCTGCTGAAACACATGCGCAGCTACATCATGTTCCCTCATGTGGTGGATTTGTCCACAGTGAAAGATGACTTCTATGCCCTGGGACATATCCCCAACATCATTGGTGCCATTGATGGGCACATGTGGCATTAGTACCCCTACGCAGGAGTGAACCGGTGTACAGAAACCGGAAGAGCTACCATTCGATGAATGTGCAGATGGTGTGTTTGGCAGACCAGTACATCTCCCATGTGAATGCCAAGTTTCCAGGCTCAGTGCATGACGCTTACATTTCGAGGAATAGCAGCATCCCTTATGTGATGGGGCAACTCCAGAGGCACTGTGTGTGGCTAATAGGTGAGGCCAAGGACCCAATACAGTGTGAATATGTGTCTGGGTCTGGAGTTGTCCCTACGGGTTGGTGTGTGTCTAACAGTTGTCACTCGATATTTGCAGGTGACTCTGGTTACCCTAACCTGTCATGGCTACTGACGCCAGTGAGGAATCCCAGGACAAGGGCAGAGGAATGCTACAATGAGGCACATGGGTGAACTAGGAGGGTGATCGAACGCACCTTCTGCACATTCTGGTGCCTCCATATGACAGGTGGTTCCCTATACTACTCACCAAAGAAGGTGTGCCAGATCATTGTGGCCTGCTGTATGCTGCACAACCTGGCTTTGTGACGTCAGGTGCCTTTTCTGCAGGAAGATGGTGGTCTTGTGGCAGCTGTGGAGCCTGTGGACAGTGAAGAAGAGGAGGCAGAAGAAGAGGATATCGACACCCGAAACAACATCATCATGCAATACTTCCAGTCAGACACAGGTAAGAAGATGTCACTGCCTCCCACATCTCATTCCATTGTTTGAGCTAGCATAAGTCTGTCATTTTCACTCAGTGTATGGGCCCTGACTTGTCACTTTGCCTTTCAATTTCACAGATGTGGCTCCCACTTTGTGCCCTCTGCTATGTTTCCTCCTGGCCTACAGCTGTGTTACATTGGTATGTTCACAAGTAAATTGACATTACTATATTCCATGGTTATTGCAATTACACATTTGTGAAAGCACAGACTGACTCCAGATTATTTTGTGATTGAAGTGTGTTTATTTCTGTGCTACTAAGTGGAGGGCATTGTAAAATGGGCTGGGGGGATGGTGGAGGAATGTCCATGGCAGGGTCCAGTCTATTTGTTTCACAAGTGCATTGTCCAAAGGGGCATAGGAAGTGGAGCAATGGCAGTTGAAGGATGGACAGGGTGACAAAGTGGGACAGAAGGGTGACATTCAGGGGGGTCTCATTTCCTGATGGGGGTCTTGGCAATGTTCTCTGTCTTGTTCCTGGATCTCAGGGACCGTTTGCAGTGTGGTTCTCCATCTGCAGGGGGTGGGGTGCTGGTGTCGTGTTGCTGTGGCAGTGCCTCCTGTCCACTAGCGCTGGCGGAGGTGGAGGGCTGTTCATTGTCCAGGCTAGTCTCAAGGGCACCTTGTTGTGCCTATGTGTTCCTCCTGGTGTTGACAAGGTCTTACATCAACCATGCAATGGTGACAAGGGTGTTGTTAATGGACTTCAAGTCCTCCCTGATCCCAAGGTAGTGTTCCTCCTGCAGCCGCTGGGTCTCCTGAAGCTTGGCCATTACCATTGTCATCGTCTCCTAGGAATGATGGTAAGCTCCCATGATGTTGGAGTGGGCCTCGTGGAGAGTGGATTCCCTGGGCCTGTCCTCCCCCTGTCGCGCAGCAGTCCTCCCAGCTTCCCTATTGTCCTGTGCCTCTGTCCCCTGAACCGTGTGCTCACTGCCACTGCCACCAGGTCCCTGATCGTCCTGTGTTAGTGGGGGTGCCTGGGTTCCCTGTAGTGGTGGACACACTGCTGATTGACTTGTCCTGGGGACAGAGGGATGGGACAGCTGGGTGGGTGCTGTGCTGGTGTTTCCTGAGGGGGGAGGCTCTGTGGTGGCTTGTGACTGTGTCAGGGGAACCGACTGTCCTGAGGTCCCTGATGGGCTGGGCTGGTCATCTTGATCCAGTTGTGCAGAGCTGCTGTCATCACTGTGGGCCTCTTCTGTGGGGGGGACTGGATATGTCTGGCACCTCCTGTCCGGTGACGTTGGCTAGGGTTCTTATAGGGGTGTAAAAGCATATTTATTGCATCTGTGTGTGCTATTGTGTGCAATGAGTGAGTGACACTCTACTCCAGTGCTTGCATTCTTGGCTTGGTCCTTGTGTGATAGTTGGTTGGGGGTCTGTGTGGGTATCTGTACTGGACATGCTTTGGTGATGGGTGACCATGCATTGGTGTTACATGCAGGGCTTGTTGTTGGGATGTGTGGGTTGTGTTGGTGGGTTACCTGTGGGTTGTTGGGGTGATGGGTGTGAGGGTAAGGGTGGGGTATGTGATGGCATGCAGGAAGAGTGGCAGATAAAGTAGTAAAGATTTGCCTTACCATAGTCCAGTCCTCCTGCTACTCCTGCAAGGCCCTCAGGATGCAGAATTGCCAAGACTTGCTCCTCCCATGTTGTTACTTGTCGGGGAGGAGGTGGGAGTCCACCGCCAGTCCTCTGTACTGCAATCTGGTGTCTGGAGACCACAGAACGCACTTTCCCCCGTAGGTCGTTCCACCTCTTCCGGATGTCATCCCGTGTTCTTGGATGCTGTCCCACTGCGTTGACCTTGTCAACAATTCTGCGCCATAGCTCCATCTTCCTTGCAATGGATGTCTGCTGCACCTGTGATCCGAATAGCTGTGGCTCTACCCGGACAATTTCCTCCACCATGACCCTGAGCTCCTCCTCAGAGAACCTAAGGGTGTTGTTGAGGTGCCATGATGTGATGTGGGTGATGTGTGAGGTGGGGTCTGTTGTGATGTGTGAGGGGATTTGTTGGTGTGTGTTGTTTGAGGTGCGTGGATGTTGTGTAAGTGATGGTGTTGCATGTCTGTGGATGCTGCTGTTGTTTAAGGTAGTGTATCCCTCTGGCCTGCTTTAAATTTCTGGTTGTAAGGGTTTGTGGGTAATGTGGGTGTGTGTTTTATAGTGTTGTGGGTGTGTGGGTATGGTGTTTGTATGTGTATCAGGTGTGTGTATTTTCAATTGTCCAATGTGGTGGAGTTTTGTAAGTATGTGTGTATTTTGAGCGCTGCGGTGTGTACCGCCAATGGTTTACCACGGTTGAAGGTCAGCCACGTTGATTTGTGGGTCGTGATAGTGTGGGCGTATTCTTGTTGGCGTGACGGTGTCGTTTTGTTATCGCCAGTTTATCACTGACCTTTGGTGTGGTGGACTTGTGTGGGTGTCTGTATTGTGGTGGATTCTGAGCTGTGGGTCATAATACCTGTAGCGGAATTCCGAGGCCGCAGCGGTATGTTGGCGGTCTTCTGCACGGCGGTAAGCGGGATTTACCGCCAGGGTTGTAATGAGGGCCAATATATCCTTAGCATCTAAGCATATATCTGATAATTATCCTCTCACATTGGCAGTACTTACAAACAAAATATATGAATATAATAAAATCATGAGCAAGACAGCCGGAGTATGGATTAATAAGTACAAAAGCTCAAATCTATGTGAATCTAATAAGGCTGGCAAATTATTAGTTTCCTACTTTAAACACAGACAATCTAAAAAAATTACCATTGTACTGAAAGACAATCTGAATGTACCTCATACAACCCCCCAAAAGACTTTAGATATCTTAAAAGACTTTTAAAAATCTCTTTACAACAAGGACACTAAGCCGGCCTCAGGAGACCAGAGGGGTTACTTACGACACATACTATTACACCATCACTGAAATACAAAAAGAATCACTTGACTCCCCTGTTTTCCTTGGAAATTATCACAGCAATTAAATCTCTTAAAACCAATAAGCCTCCTTGTCCCGATGGCTTCTCTGCCTCATTTTACAAAACATTCTCCTCCACCCTTTCCCCTATACTCCTTAACCTCTTTCAGCACTTTTCACTTTCAGGTGCTGTCTCAGGAACTGCTAGCGAGGTCATGACAGTGGTGATTCCGAAAGAAGGGAAAGATCCCACCCTGGCTATAAACTGTAGACCTGTTTCCCTGATAAATCTGGATGCAAAAATCTATGCTAAAATTATTTGCCGAAGGTTAGACACTCTACTACCCCACTTAATTAACCGCTGTCAAGTTGCCTGCCTGTAAAAAAAAATGCCCAATTATAATACTTGCCTTTTATGTCATATTATAGAAAAAGCTAATTCTCTGAACTCTGATACTGTAGCAATAACATTAGATACTTAAAAGGCATTCCATAGAGTCTCTTGGACTTTTCTCCATTAAATCCTTCAAAAGTTTAACTTAGGTGAAGTCTTTACTAGAATGTTAATGTCACTCTATAGCCCCCCCTTAGCTAAAGTACCTGTAGGGATTATTTTATCAGATTCCTTTACTGTAGAGATTGGTAGCAGAGAGGGCTGTCCACTTTCCCTGTCTTTATTTATTCTCTCTATTGAACCCTTACTACAGTGCATTCATTCTAATCAATCAATCACTGAGATCATCTTTAATAAGACTATGATAAAGTAGTGGCCTATGCTAATGACACTTTGATTATGACAGCAAATGCTGAACAATCAATTGCAGCACTTCTGCAAATTATTGAAGAATACAGCTGAGTTGCTGGATACAGACTTAACAAAGATAAATCAGAAATTATGGGTCTAAATAATCTTTGCACCAAAGGCATACTAGATTCCTATACTGGCAACCAAATTTTACTAAGTATTTAGGCTTGGAATTCAATTCTGATTTACTAGAACCCCTTCAATGGAATGAACATCTAGCCCTAAAAAAACTTGAAACATGCTTGGATAAATGGAACCCTAAATTAATCACCTGGTGGGGCTACATTGAGACTATTAAAATGATGGTAACCTCTGTTCTGTTGTTAATTATCTTCTAAATATGCTTCCTCTGGTCCTATCTGATGGCTTTCATAAGAAACTTGTTGTGTTACTATAAAAATGTATTTGTCAAAACAAAAACCACAGAATACTCTTAAAAAACTCCATTTACCTACTGAACTGGGGGAGTTAATCTAGCAGTCTTAAGGAGCTATCAACCTGCTTTCTTGGCTACGCAAGGTTCTCTTTGGCCCTCCCAAAAACCTGAATATCGTCCCCTTTGGCTTCTGGTGGAGAGAGAGCTTCCGGGTGATCTATATCCTGCCACGTTGCTCTCTTCTAAGCCTATACCCCCCTTACCAACTAAGTATATTTTAAACAACTCCTAACACGCTTTCTTAAGAATTGATACTGGAAAGTCCAATTACCCTCTCCATTATGACTTCACTATGGTTTAATCCTAAAATTTAAATTATTGGTGTACCTAAATTTTGGCCCTTCTGGGCCTCTAAAGGAATTCACTTTTTGAAACAACTGGGTTCACAATAGGACCCTCTCCTTTAGAGAAATTCAAATTCAATACAATTTACTAGATATAGATTTTTATGATTTTCTTAAACTAAAGTCTAGTATTGGTAAAGCTAACCTCTCTTATTAGAGGCTTTCTTGACCCTCGACTTAAGACAACTGATGACTCCCTATTACTAGACATACTGCTGACTGCAGCTGGTAAGTCTGTGGTTACTAACTGAAAAAATACCTCTTTGACCCCCTTTAAGTCTTGGATGAACTGGGTATTCATATGACTTATTCATTTAACTTACTTGATGCTGTATGATGTTGATACCTGTCATTTTTCCCCTTTTTGCTGTTTCTTTTCTATTTCTATATAGGCCCTTTTCCACAGTTGTTTTGCCTGGAGACTCAGGGGGTGATTCTGACCCCGGCGGTCTTAGACCGCCGGGGCCAGGGTCGGCGGGAGCACCGCCGACAGGCCGGCGGTGCCCCGCAGGGCATTCTGACCGCGGCGGTAAAGCCGCGGTCAGACCGGCAACACTGGCGGTCTCCCGCCAGTGTACCGCCGCCCCTTTGAATCCTCCAAGGCGGCGCAGCTAGCTGCGCCGCCGAGGGGATTCCGACCCCCCCTACCGCCATCCAGTTCCCGGCGGTCCGGGGGGGTCGCGGGGCCCCCGTAAGAGGGCCCCTACGAGTATTTCACTGTCTGCTTGGCAGACAGTGAAATACGCGACGGGTGCAACAGCACCTTCCCACTCCGCCGGCTCGATTACGAGCCGGCTTCATCGTGGGAAGGACGGTTTCCCCTGGGCTGGCGGGCGGCCTTTTGGAGGCCGCCCGCCAGCCCAGGGGAAACCTCAAAATACCCACCGCGGTCTTCCGACCGCGGTACGGTATTTTGGCGGCTCCCACCGGGCGCGCGGTGACCGCGCCCGGCGGGAGTCAGAATGACCCCCTCAATCTGCTTAAAGCATGTAGCATCTCAGGCAATATAAAATGAAATATAGGGAGATCTGGGGCTAGCTTGGGATTACTGCACATCTCATTAAATTGTTGAGCTGGTAACTGCTGTTACAAAATTAATTGGAATTAAAAGGCTCTTTGGGGTACACTCACTGAGCAGCAGTGGAACATGATAACAGACACTAGGGTCAGTGTCCTCTCCAAGTTCCATGCCACCATTCAACATCTCAAAGCTGATCACATTGATAATCATCATTATCTTATCATTCAAGGTCTCCAGCTGTAACTGTGAGAAAGGACCTCTTCATGTGACAAGGAATGCCGGGACGTGATGTTTTTCTCTCTCATCTTCAGGTCACAACTGTATCTTGCTATTCTCACCTCATCTTGGTTTTGAGCATACTGCATTCACTTGGTCATATCAGTTTTCCAAAACAATGCATGTACCTTGCCTATCATTTTCCTCATAAGGTGGTCCATCTGACATAGATTGTTCCATATCACTCCTTCAGAAGAAAGACTAGTTCTATCTCCAACATTTTCCCTTCACGTAGCTTGCTGGATGGCCTGCTGTTATTATTATCTGGTTGCCTGGAAGAAAAATATTAGAAGAGTATGGAAACAGATTCTAGGGATTTTCTTTCAAAGGGGGCAAAAGACAAAAGACAAAATCAATGATGCAAGTATTCTTTGGTGCACTTGAGATACAGGAATCCTAGTGTGAGGACACAGTTTTCCTGAAAGTATTTTTGTGATTTAGGCAACTTGTGAACTTTCATACACCAAGATATAATATATCTATATCTATATATAAATATATATATATTTATATATATATATATTCACAGTCAAAGAAGATGCTCACTCAAGATTGCAGTGTAGGGACACATTTACGCCCGTATTTATACTTTTTTTGCGCCGCATTTGCGTCGTTTTTTGACGCAAAAACAGCGCAAACTTGCAAAATGCCATTGTATTTTGTAGGTTTGCGCCGTTTTGCGTCAAAAAGCGGCGCAAATGCGGCGCTAAAAAAAGTATAAATACGGGCATTAGTGCATTCCAAACATTGCGCGTTTCGTCTGACACATGGGCTTGAGCACATAATTTTCACCCTCTTGCAGTCTCTTTTTAAACTGTGAAGAAAACAAGAAAACAAAATACATAGATATAGCCAAAGGACCTTCCCCATCTACCGCATACTGGCGGCCATCTTTCAATGTACAAGTATTCCTGTTGTAAAATAATAGTTATCAGATTAAGTACAATTACTTGTGAATGTCCAAATTTACGGTTCCTGTCAAATATGTACACTAGTACCGACATTACCGACATTTAGGAACAGTGAGTGTAGTTCACTATTGCTCATCCACTTCTCAATACATAGTATCAGATAAAACTATAGTAGTAATGCATCAATATAGGCAAAGGACTCTCCCCATCCACCACACACTGGCAGCCATCTTTAAATGTTCAAGTATAACTGTTCTTGAATAATGTTTATCAAATTATGTACAATTGTAGGAAAGTACCATCTTGCCTGGCATGTTACCCCCATTTTTCACTGTATATATGTTGTTTTAGTTGTATGTGTCACTGGGACCCTGGTAACCCAGGGCCCCAGTGCTCATAAGTGTGCCTGAATGTGTTACCTGTGTAGTGACTAACTGTGCTCTGCTAATCAGAACCTCAGTGGTTATGCTCTCTCATTTCTTTCCAAATTGTCACTAACAGGCTAGTGACCATTTTTACCAATTTACATTGGCTTACTGGAACACCCTTATAATTCCCTAGTATATGGTACTGAGGTACCCAGGGTATTGGGGTTCCAGGAGATCCCTATGGGCTGCAGCATTTCTTTTGCCACCCATAGGGAGCTCTGACAATTCTTACACAGGCCTGCCACTGCAGCCTGAGTGAAATAACGTCCACGTTATTTCACAGCCATTTTACACTGCACTTAAGTAACTTATAAGTCACCTATATGTCTAACCTTTACCTGGTAAAGGTTAGGTGCAAAGTTACTTAGTGTGAGGGCACCCTGGCACTAGCCAAGGTGCCCCCACATTGTTCAGAGCCAATTCCCTGAACTTTGTGAGTGCGGGGACACCATTACACGCGTGCACTACATATAGGTCCCTACCTATATGTAGCTTCACAATGGTAACTCCGAATATGGCCATGTAACATGTCTATGATCATGGAATTGCCCCCTCTATACCATCCTGGCATAGTTGGCACAATCCCATGATCCCAGTGGTCTGTAGCACAGACCCTGGTACTGCCAAACTGCCCTTCCTGGGGTTTCACTGCAGCTGCTGCTGCTGCCAACCCCTCAGACAGGCATCTGCCCTCCTGGGGTCCAGCCAGGCCTGGCCCAGGATGGCAGAACAAAGAACTTCCTCTGAGAGAGGGTGTGACACCCTCTCCCTTTGGAAAATGGTGTGAAGGCAGGGGAGGAGTAGCCTCCCCCAGCCTCTGGAAATGCTTTGTTGGGCACAGATGTGCCCAATTCTGCATAAGCCAGTCTACACCGGTTCAGGGGACCCCTTAGCCCTGCTCTGGCGCGAAACTGGACAAAGGAAAGGGGAGTGACCACTCCCCTGACCTGCACCTCCCCTGGGAGGTGTCCAGAGCTTCTCCAATGTGCTCCAGACCTCTGCCATCTTGGAAACAGAGGTGCTGCTGGCACACTGGACTGCTCTGAGTGGCCAGTGCCACCAGGTGACGTCAGAGACTCCTGCTGATAGGCTCCTTCAGGTGTTAGTAGCCTATCCTCTCTCCTAGGTAGCCAAACCCTCTTTTCTGGTTATTTAGGGTCTCTGTCTCTGGGGAAACTTTAGATAACGAATGCAAGAGCTCATCCGAGTTCCTCTGCATCTCTCTCTTCACCTTCTGATAAGGAATCGACTGCTGACCGCGCTGGAAGCCTGCAAACCTGCAACATAGTAGCAAAGACGACTACTGCAACTCTGTAACGCTGATCCTGCCGCCTTCTCGACTGTTTTCCTGCTTGTGCATGCTGTGGGGGTAGTCTGCCTCCTCTCTGCACCAGAAGCTCAGAAGAAATCTCCCGTGGGTCGACGGAATCTTCCCCCTGCAACCGCAGGCACCAAAAAGCTGCATTACCGGTCCCTTGGGTCTCCTCTCAGCACGACGAGCGAGGTCCCTTGAATCCAACAGCTCTGTCCAAGTGACTGCCACAGTCCAGTGACTCTTCAGTCCAAGTTTGGTGGAGGTAAGTCCTTGCCTCCCCACTCCAGACTGCATTGTTGGTAACCGCGACTTTTGCAACTTCTCCGGCCCCTGTGCACTTCCGGTGGAAATCCTTTGTGCACAGCCAAGCCGGGGTCCACGGCACTCTAACCTGCATTGCACGACTTTTTAAGTTGGTCTCCGGCGACGTGGGACTCCTTTGTGCAACTTCGGCAAGCACCGTTTCACACATCCTTGTAGTGCCTGTTTCTGGCACTTTTCCGGGTGCTACCTGCTTCAGAGAGGGCTCCTTGTCTTGCTCGACGTCCCCTCTCTTTGCTGGTCCAATCTGCGACCTCCTGGTCCCTCCTGGGCCTCAGCAGCATCCAAAAACGCTAACCACACGATTCGCAGCTAGCAAGGCTTGTTGGCGTTCTTTCGGCGGGAAAACACTTTTGCACGACTCTCCACGGCAAGAGGGATCCGTCCACCAAAGGGGAATTCTCTAGCCCTTTTCGTTCCTGCAGAAACCTCAGCTTCTACTGTCCAGTAGAAGCTTCTTTGCACCCGCAGCTGGCATTTCCTGGGCATCTGCCCATCTCCGACTTGCCTGTGACTTTTGGACTTGGTCCCCTTGTTCCACAGGTACCCTAGATTGGAAATCCACAGTTGTTGCATTGTTGGTTTGTGTCTTTCCTGCATTATTCCTCTAACACGACTTCTTTGTCCTTAGGGGAACTTTAGTGCACTTTGCACTCACTTTTCAGGGTCTTGGGGAGGGTTATTTTTCTAACTCTCACTATTTTCTAATAGTCCCAGCGACCCTCTACAAGGTCACATAGGTTTGGGGTCCATTCGTGGTTCGCATTCCACTTTTGGAGTATATGGTTTGTGTTGCCCCTATCCCTATGTTTCCCCATTGCATCCTATTGTAACTATACATTGTTTGCACTGTTTTCTAAGACTATACTGCATATTTTTGCTATTGTGTATATATATCTTGTGTATATTTCCTATCCTCTCACTGAGGGTACACTCTAAGATACTTTGGCATATTGTCATAAAAATAAAGTACCTTTATTTTTAGTATCACTGTGTATTGTGTTTTCTTATGATATTGTGCATATGACACTAAGTGGTACTGTAGTAGCTTCACACGTCTCCTAGTTCAGCCTAAGCTGCTCTGCTAAGCTACCATTATCTATCAGCCTAAGCTGCTAGACACCTTATACACTAATAAGGGATAACTGGGCCTGGTGCAAGGTGCAAGTACCCCTTGGTACTCACTACAAGCCAGTACAGCCTCCTACATTGGTTGTGCAGCGGTGGGATAAGTGCTTTGAGACTACTTACCACTCTTGTCATTGTACTTTTCATAAGAGAAAAATATACAAAACAAGGTCAGTGTATATACACATAGACAAAAAGTTTTGCATTTCCTCTTTTCACTCTTTTCTAAGTGCTGAAAAGTACTTCTAACTTTCTAAAAAGTTCTAAAAAGTTTTAAAAGTTTTTTTTCTCTGTCTTTCTAAAAGCTCTGACAAACTTTTTATCTTTTTCTATCACTTTAACTCTCTCTAAAAATGTCTGGCACAGGCCAAAATGTTGATCTGTCCAAACTTGCATATGACCACCTTAGCTGGAAAGGAGCAAGGAGTCTCTGCATAGAGAGAGGTTTGAGTGTAGGGAAGAATCCTTCCTTAGAACTGTTAATTAACATGCTTAGAGAACAGGATAAGGCCATAAGTGCCCCATCTGTTGAAAAAGTAGCTAATGGTTCTCAATCTGATCCAGGGACTCCCCCAGGAAAAGATTCAGGAAAGAAACTTCCTAGCCTTCCCATTACTAGACAGTCTAGCATAGTTGGTAATGATGATGAGCCACACCATATAAATAGTGTTGTCTCACATCATAGCAAAAGCATTTATTCTCACCATACTGGTAGTGATGTTTCTGTTAGCCAAGCTGTTAGGGTGGCTTCTGTAAGGGACAGGTCTCCTTCTGTCCCTTCTCACCATACTTCTGTTTCAAGGCATGTCCCTCCCACCCACCCTGATGACAGATTGTTAGAAAGGGAGCTCAATAGATTGAGAGTGGAACAAACCAGACTGAAGCTCAAGAAGCAACAGCTGGATTTGGATAGACAGACTTTAGAAGTAGAGAAGGAGAGACAGAAACTGGGTTTAGAAACCCATGGTGGCAGCAGCAGTATTCCCCATAGTCATCCTGCAAAAGAGCATGATTCCAGGAATCTGCACAAGATAGTTCCCCCTTATAAGGAGGGGGATGACATTAACAAGTGGTTTGCTGCACTTGAGAGGGCCTGTGTTGTACAGGATGTCCCTCAAAGGCAGTGGGCTGCTATCCTATGGCTATCATTTAGTGGAAAAGGTAGGGATAGGCTCCTTACTGTGAAAGAAAATGATGCTAATAATTTCCAAGTTCTTAAGAATGCACTCCTGGATGGTTATGGCTTAACCACTGAACAATACAGGATAAAGTTCAGAGAGACCAAAAAGGAGTCTTCACAAGACTGGGTTGATTTCATTGACCATTCAGTGAAGGCCTTGGAGGGGTGGTTACATGGCAGTAAGGTTACTGACTTTGAAAGCCTGTATAACTTGATCCTGAGAGAGCATATTCTTAATAATTGTGTGTCTGATTTGTTGCACCAGTACTTGGTGGACTCTGATCTGACCTCTCCCCAAGAATTGGGAAAGAAGGCAGACAAATGGGTCAGAACAAGGGTGAACAGAAAAGTTCATACAGGGGGTGACAAAGATGGCAACAAAAAGAAGGATGGTAAGTCTTCTGACAAGGGTGGGGACAAATCTAAAAATGAGTCTTCATCAGGCCCACAAAAACACTCTGGGGGGGGGGTGGTGGGCCCAAATCCTCTTTTAATCAGAACAAGGAAAAGAAACCATGGTGCTATTTATGTAAAATAAAAGGCCATTGGACAACAGATCCCAGTTGTCCAAAGAAAGGCACGAAGCCTCCTACCACTACGACCCCTACTGCTACACCTAGTGTCCCTACTAATAGCAGTGGTGGTGGGAGCAAACCTACTAATAGCCAATCCAAGGGAGTAGCTGGGCTCACTATTGGTAACTTAGTTGGGGTTGGCCTTGTTAGGGAGGCCACAAAGGCTGTGTTAGTCTCTGAGGGGGCTATTGATTTAGCCACCTTAGTTGCTTGTCCCCTTAATATGGATAAGTACAAGCAGCTACCCCTAATAAATGGTGTTGAGGTTCAGGCCTACAGGGACACTGGTGCCAGTGTGACTATGGTCATAGAGAAACTGGTCCACCCTGAACAACACCTACTTGGTCACCAGTACCAAGTAACCGATGCTCACAACAACACACTTAGCCACCCCATGGCTCTTGTAAATCTCAACTGGGGGGGGGGGTTACTGGTCCACAGAAAGTTGTGGTAGCTTCAGATTTACCTGTAGACTGTCTATTAGGGAATGATTTGGAGACATCAGCTTGGTCAGATGTGGAGTTGGAGGCCCATGCAGCAATCCTGGGCATCCCAGGGTATATTTTTGCTTTGACAAGAGCTCAGGCCAAAAAGCAAAAAGGACAGGGAAGCTTGGATCCTGGAACAATGGACCAAGTGCTCCCTAAAGCTAGGGCTAGTAGAAGCAAACCACTTCCTACTATCCCTCCCTCTACAGTGGATTCTACTTCTGAGGAAGAAGAATTCCCTCCCTGTGCAGAACCTACACCAGAGGAGCTGGAAGCAGACACTGCTGAGCTTTTGGGTGAAGGGGGGCCTGCCAGAGAGGAGCTGAGTGTGGCACAGCAAACCTGTCCCACATTAGAGGGTCTCAGACAGCAAGCTGTCAAACAGGCTAATGGGGATGTCAGTGACTCTCACAGAGTTTACTGGGAGGACAACCTCTTGTACACTGAGCATAGGGATCCTAAACCTGGAGCTGCCAGGAGATTAGTGATTCCTCAGGAGTACAGAAAGTTCCTCCTAACCCTGGCACATGACATTCCCCTAGCTGGACACCTGGGTCAAATGAAAACTTGGGACAGATTGGTTCCATTGTTTCATTGGCCTAGGATGTCTGAGGACACAAAGGAATTTTGTAAGTCCTGTGAAACCTGTCAAGCCAGTGGCAAGACAGGTGGCACCCCAAAGGCACCCCTTACTCCACTGCCTGTGGTTGGGGTTCCCTTTGAAAGGGTAGGGGTTGACATAGTGGGCCCCCTTGACCCTCCTACTGCTTCAGGCAATAGATTCATCTTAGTGGTAGTGGACCATGCCACAAGATATCCTGAAGCTATTCCTTTAAGGACCACTACAGCTCCTGCTGTGGCAAAGGCCCTCCTGGGAATATTTTCCAGGGTGGGCTTCCCAAAGGAAGTAGTATCAGACAGGGGAAGCAATTTCATGTCTGCATACTTAAAGGCCATGTGGAAGGAGTGTGGTGTAACGTACAAGTTCACAACACCCTATCATCCACAAACAAATGGACTGGTGGAGAGATTTAATAAAACTCTCAAAGGCATGATTATGGGTCTCCCTGAAAAACTCCGCAGGAGATGGGATATCCTTCTACCGTGCCTCCTTTTTGCCTACAGGGAGGTACCCCAGAAAGGAGTGGGCTTCAGCCCCTTTGAACTTCTTTTTGGACACCCTGTTAGGGGTCCACTCACACTTGTAAAGGAGGGTTGGGAACAACCTTTAAAAGCTCCTAAGCAGGATATTGTGGATTATGTACTTGGCCTCAGATCAAGGATGGCTGAGTACATGAAAAAGGCCAGTAAAAACCTTCAGGCCAGCCAAGAGCTCCAGAAGCAATGGCATGATCAGAAGGCTGTTTTGGTTCAGTACCAACCAGGGCAGAAAGTGTGGGTCTTGGAGCCTGTGGCCCCAAGAGCACTCCAAGATAAATGGAGTGGTCCCCACACAATTGTTGAAAAGAAGGGAGAAGTCACCTATTTAGTTGACTTAGGCACTGCCAGGAGTCCCCTTAGGGTGCTCCATGTCAACCGCCTGAAACCCTACTATGACAGGGCTGATCTCACCCTGATCATGGCAACTGATGAGGGACAGGAAGAAGACAGTGATCCTCTACCTGATCTCTTCTCTTCCACAGAACAAGATGCTCTGGTGGAAGGTGTAGTTTTGGCTGATTGTCTTTCTGCTGAGCAGAAAGACAATTGCATAAATCTCCTAGATCAATTCTCTGAACTCTTCTCTACTGTGCCAGGTACCACTTCTTGGTGTGAGCACACTATAGATACTGGAGACAGCTTGCCTGTCAAAAGTAAGATCTATAGGCAGCCTGACCATGTCAGGGACTGCATAAAGCAAGAGGTCCAGAAAATGTTAGAACTAGGAGTGGTTGAGCACTCTGACAGTCCATGGGCTTCTCCTGTGGTACTGGTACCAAAACCCCATTCCAAAGATGGAAAGAAGGAAATGCGGTTTTGTGTAGACTATAGAGGTCTCAACTTGGTAACCAAAACTGATGCTCACCCTATACCCAGGGCAGATGAGCTCATAGATACACTGGCATCTGCCAAGTATCTAAGCACTTTTGATTTGACTGCAGGGTATTGGCAGATCAAATTGTCAGAAGATGCTAAACCTAAGACTGCATTTTCTACCATTGGAGGACATTACCAGTTTACTGTAATGCCTTTTGGTTTGAAAAATGCACCTGCCACTTTTCAGAGGTTGGTGAACACAGTCCTGCAAGGGCTGGAAGCTTTCAGTGCAGCATATTTGGACGATATAGCTGTCTTTAGCTCCAGCTGGGATGATCACCTGGTCCACCTATGGAAAGTTTTGGAGGCCCTGCAAAAGGCAGGCCTCACTATCAAGGCTTCAAAGTGCCAGATAGGGCAGGGTAAGGTGGTTTATCTGGGACACCTTGTTGGTGGGGAACAGATTGCACCACTTCAGGGGAAAATCCAAACAATTATTGATTGGGTTCCCCCTACCACTCAGACTCAGGTGAGAGCCTTCCTAGGCCTCACTGGGTATTACAGGAGGTTCATTAAGAACTATGGCTCCATTGCAGCCCCTCTTAATGACCTCACATCCAAGAAAATGCCTAAAAAGGTATTATGGACAGCAAACTGTCAGAAAGCTTTTGAGGAGCTGAAGCAGGCCATGTGCTCTGCACCTGTCCTGAAAAGCCCTTGTTACTCTAAAAAATTCTATGTCCAAACTGATGCATCTGAATTAGGAGTAGGGGCAGTCCTATCACAACTTAATTCTGAGGGCCAGGATCAACCTGTTGCTTTTATTAGTAGGAGGTTGACCCCTAGAGAAAAGCGTTGGTCTGCCATTGAGAGGGAGGCCTTTGCTGTGGTCTGGGCACTGAAGAAGTTGAGGCCATACCTGTTTGGCACTCACTTCATTGTTCAGACAGACCACAAACCTCTACTTTGGCTAAAACAAATGAAAGGTGAAAATCCTAAATTGTTGAAGTGGTCCATATCCCTACAGGGAATGGACTATACAGTGGAACATAGACCTGGGAGTAGCCACTCCAATGCAGATGGACTCTCCAGATATTTCCACTTAGACAATGAAGACTCATCAGGTCATGGCTAGTCTTATTGTCCTTCGTTTGGGGGGGGGTTGTGTAGGAAAGTACCATCTTGCCTGGCATGTTACCCCCATTTTTCACTGTATATATGTTGTTTTAGTTGTATGTGTCACTGGGACCCTGGTAACCCAGGGCCCCAGTGCTCATAAGTGGGCCTGAATGTGTTACCTGTGTAGTGACTAACTGTCTCACTGAGGCTCTGCTAATCAGAACCCCAGTGGTTATGCTCTCTCATTTCTTTCCAAATTGTCACTAACAGGCTAGTGACCATTTTTACCAATTTACATTGGCTTACTGGAACACCCTTATAATTCCCTAGTATATGGTACTGAGGTACCCAGGGTATTGGGGTTCAAGGAGATCCCTATGGGCTGCAGCATTTCTTTTGCCACCCATAGGGAGCTCTGACAATTCTTACACAGGCCTGCCACTGCAGCCTGAGTGAAATAATGTCCACGTTATTTCACAGCCATTTTACACTGCACTTAAGTAACTTATAAGTCACTTATATGTCTAACCTTTACCTGGTAAAGGTTAGGTGCAAAGTTACTTAGTGTGAGGGCACCCTGGCACTAGCCAAGGTGCCCCCACATTGTTCAGAGCCAATTCCCTGAACTTTGTGAGTGCGGGGACACCATTACACGCGTGCACTACATATAGGTCACTACCTATATGTAGCTTCACAATGGTAACTCCGAATATGGCCATGTAACATGTCTATGATCATGGAATTGCCCCCTCTATACCACCCTGGCATAGTTGGCACAATCCCATGATCCCAGTGGTCTGTAGCACAGACCCTGGTTCTGCCAAACTGCCCTTCCTGGGGTTTCACTGCAGCTGCTGCTGCTGCCAACCCCTCAGACAGGCATCTGCCCTCCTGGGGTCCAGCCAGGCCTGGCCCAGGATGGCAGAACAAAGAACTTCCTCTGAGAGAGGGTGTGACACCCTCTCCCTTTGGAAAATGGTGTGAAGGCAGGGGAGGAGTAGCCTCCCCCAGCCTCTGGAAATGCTTTCTTGGGCACAGATGTGCCCAATTCTGCATAAGCCAGTCTACACCGGTTCAGGGGACCCCTTAGCCCTGCTCTGGCGTGAAACTGGACAAAGGAAAGGGGAGTGACCACTCCCCTGACCTGCACCTCCCCTGGGAGGTGTCCAGAGCTCCTCCAGTGTGCTCCAGACCTCTGCCATCTTGGAAACAGAGGTGCAGCTGGCACACTGGACTGCTCTGAGTGGCCAGTGCCACCAGGTGACGTCAGAGACTCCTGCTGATAGGCTCCTTCAGGTGTTAGTAGCCTATCCTCTCTCCTAGGTAGCCAAACCCTCTTTTCTGGCTATTTAGAGTCTCTGTCTCTGGGGAAACTTTAGATAACGAATGCAAGAGCTCATCCGAGTTCCTCTGCATCTCTCTCTTCACCTTCTGATAAGGAATCGACTGCTGACCGCGCTGGAAGCCTGCAAACCTGCAACATAGTAGCAAAGACGACTACTGCAACTCTGTAGCGCTGATCCTGCCGCCTTCTCGACTGTTTTCCTGCTTGTGCATGCTGTGGGGGTAGTCTGCCTCCTCTCTGCACCAGAAGCTCCGAAGAAATCTCCCGTGGGTCGACGGAATCTTCCCCCTGCAACCGCAGGCACCAAAAAGCTGCATTACCGGTCCCTTGGGTCTCCTCTCAGCACAACGAGCGAGGTCCCTTGAATCCAACAGCTCTGTCCAAGTGACTGCCACAGTCCAGTGACTCTTCAGTCCAAGTTTGGTGGAGGTAAGTCCTTGCCTCCCCACTCCAGACTGCATTGTTGGTAACCGCGACTTTTGCAACTTCTCCGGCCCCTGTGCACTTCCGGCGGAAATCCTTTGTGCACAGCCAAGCCTGTGTCCACGGCACTCTAACCTGCATTGCACGACTTTCTAAGTTGGTCTCCGGCGACGTGGGACTCCTTTGTGCAACTTCGGCGAGCACCGTTTCACACATCCTCGTAGTGCCTGTTTCTGGCACTTCTCCGGGTGCTACCTGCTTCAGAGAGGGCTCCTTGTCTTGCTCGACGTCCCCTCTCTCTGCTGGTCCAACTTGCGACCACCTTGTCCCTCCTGGGCCTCAGCAGCGTCCAAAAACGCTAACCGCACGATTCGCAGCTAGCAAGACTTTTTGGCGTTTTTTCGGCGGGAAAACACTTTTGCACGACTCTCCACGGTGAGTGGGATCCGTCCACCAAAGGGGAAGTCTCTAGCCCTTTTCGTTCCTGCAGAAACCTCAGCTTCTTCTGTCCAGTAGAAGCTTCTTTGCACCCGCAGCTGGCATTTCCTGGGCATCTGCCCATCTCCGACTTGCTTGTGACTTTTGGACTTGGTCCCCTTGTTCCACAGGTACCCTAGATTGGAAATCCACAGTTGTTGCATTGTTGGTTTGTGTCTTTCCTGCATTATTCCTCTAACACGACTTCTTTGTCCTTAGGGGAACTTTAGTGCACTTTGCACTCACTTTTCAGGGTCTTGGGGAGGGTTATTTTTCTAACTCTCACTATTTTCTAATAGTCCCAGCGACCCTCTACAAGGTCAGATAGGTTTGGGGTCCATTTGTGGTTCGCATTCCACTTTTGGAGTATATGGTTTGTGTTGCCCCTATCCCTATGTTTCCCCATTGCATCCTATTGTAACTATACATTGTTTGCACTGTTTTCTAAGACTATACTGCATATTTTTGCTATTGTGTATATATATCTTGTGTATATTTCCTATCCTCTCACTGAGGGTACACTCTAAGATACTTTGGCATATTGTCATAAAAATAAAGTACCTTTATTTTTAGTATAACTGTGTATTGTGTTTTCTTATGATATTGTGCATATGACACTAAGTGGTACTGTAGTAGCTTCACACGTCTCCTAGTTCAGCCTAAGCTGCTCTGCTAAGCTACCATTATCTATCAGCCTAAGCTGCTAGACACCCTATACACTAATAAGGGATAACTGGGCCTGGTGCAAGGTGCAAGTACCCCTTGGTACTCACTACAAGCCAGTCCAGCCTCCTACAACAATCACTTATGAATGTCCCAATTCATGGTTCTTATCCTAAATGTGCACCAGTAACTGCAACTGGAACTAAAAGAATACATCCAGTGTCTTGGGTGTGGACTGGTATTCCATTAAATGTTTGTATAGGTATTTGCAAAATAATTGAGATCTTTGAGTTGTGTAATCTCAATTTTTTGTACCTATTGTTTTTGCTGACTGTAGAACTCTGTGCTATCCAGTAGTGAAGTACTTGTGCTCTACTTTTTAACATGGTTGAATTGGGATACTCCTATTTGGCACATTTAACTTGCCTATGTGTCCCTCGTATGTGATACAAAGTGTACCCATGGCCTGGAAGTTAACTGCCACTAGTGGACTGCAGCCTCTATTGTACCATCTATTGTTCCAACCACTACAGTGGCAGTGTAGACATTGCTTGAAGCCTATCATTGTAACTTGACAGGACCAGCCTTTGACTTGGTTAGTAACTCCAAGCTATGGTCCCTAAAGGAAAACATGGGGTTGGAAAAATAATGAGTTACTTTACTAAGGTTTCTACATTGTTGTACAAATGTTAAGGTCCATTATGGCACTCAGGTTGACCGCACCATTCCTATTAGATCTAACCATGGTGTGCGAGAGGTCTGTGTTCCTATCACTCAGAAGCAAGGGCCTGCCTCAGATGGGAAATCCTCTGATGCCAATTTTGCCATACGCAGATGATGTAAATCTCATTTCAAATCCAGCAAGTGGTCTACAGCGATTGCTAGATTTATTTCTCATCTTTATGGAAGACTTGGATCTCAAGGTGAATTGTTCCAAACCATCCATTATCACTAGTGGCTCCTGTAATACCAAAAGTACATCTTATCATTTTGGTGGTACCCAGTTGAGTAAGTTTAAGCCGTTTAAATACCTGGGAATCCCTTTTAGTACTACTCCAAACTGGGCTACGCTGTTATCTCCAAGATTGCAACAACTCAGCAGAGAAATGTGGGATAATTTTTAGTTTCCTTCACAGGCAAGGCCACAATGTTGGATAAATGATCCATATGTATAAGAGTAAATGCTTGACGGTGGGGCTCTTTGGATCTGGATTTAGGGAATATACCAAACAGACATTCTCCAACGGCTTGAGAGTGGCTTTCTTTGTAGGCTCTTGTCAGTCCCTTGGGGTAGTACCTCATTTATGTTCCATGCTGAGGTACATTTAGGCTATATGTAGTACACAATCAGTCTGGCCCCTTTGATATTATGGATTAACAGCCGGTGCAAATCTGAGGCGGGCTGGAGTGGGTATTCTTAAAGGACTGCCTAGCTCTTGGTAATATGGGTCAGAATCCCTGGTTTGCTTATGGGAGGAAAGTTTATTTATAATTTCATGAATGGTATTGACTATGAAGTTTTATTTTTTATATCTTGTCAGTCTAATAAAGATTAATGACTGGCAGATTAGACCAGCATAAAACATTTAATTCAATATGTCAAAATGAATCCTTTTGGAAGTTCTAAACCTTCCTTTTCCATATAAGTAAGTCACCTCTAAGTAGGCCTTGTAGCCTACTAGGAAAGGTGCATGATGCATGATGTTTAAAAGTAGGACATGTAAACATATGATGCAAACATGTACCTTCAGTGACTAGCACTCAAAAGCGACTTTCAAGGCAGAAATGCTGAATGGCCCATGAAGAAACCCTGGAAGCAATATTCAATGTTAATTCCACTATCCCAGGCCAGGGCCATCTAGAAATGTGACTGAACAACTCCTTTTATTATTTATTAAAAGCCCAATCCACTGGTGACATTTTACCTGGTTTGTTTTGCATGGCTGTTGTTAGGGTTACAATGATTGTATTTTTGCCATATTCTGCCTAGTTTTTGTCCTTGCCTTATTCCTTTTTCATTTGTTTTATCGGCTGCCTTTGCAGGACACTCATTCTCCGCCATTTCTGTCACTTCTCGCTCCTGTCCTCCCGCTGGCCCCTACCAGTTCCAGGACTATTTATATAGGCCGCTGCATGGCTCCTGTGAGCAGCACTTGATCTCTGTGATCTCGAGCGCTGCTCCCCTACTGCTGCCTAAATCAGCCCTAGCTCACTGAGTTGGTCTACTGCACCAAAGCTCCCCAAGCCTCTGGTTTTAACCCTGATGTGGTACCTTGTCCGCAATTTAGCTGCATGTTATTTTGGTTTGTTTTGCATGACTATTGTTTGGGTTACTGTGACTTTATTTTGCCTCATTTTGCCTAGGTTTTGCCTTGCCTTGTTCCTTTTTCATTTTTTTATTCGCTGCTTTTGCAGGATGCCTATTCTCCTGCCATACCTGCTGCTTCCTGTCGGCCCCTCTGACCCCCCAGAACTATTTATAGAGGCTGCGCAGTAGACCTGCCCTGCAGGTTCTTTGTTGGCATACCAAAGGCCACCAAAGGCAAGCCCATCTGTGCCCATCTGTGCCTGGACCATGCCCAGCACCAGGACCCCTGATCCTCTCACCATCTGCTGATACTTTGCCATAGATCTCCTGGCCCAAGAGCCTGGACACCAGAACAATAGCTGCTTCATGTCTCCCCGTGGTCAACCAAAGAACCCTTCAACTGCTGCTTCTCCTGCAACATAGAACTACTGACCCAACTATAATTACGCACTGGGTCATCTAAGAAGAGCTTGACCCACCCAAAAGCACTCCAATGCATCCTGCTTAACACCCATTCCATCTGCAAGCATACCAAGGAAACCTCAGACACTATCACCTCCCTCTACCCTGACGTTGCTTTCATCACGGAAACATGGCTCAACCCTGCATCAAACCCAGACATCACCATTGGAACATACTACAGCTTAAAGATGATCCACCAAGACCACACCCACAAGCATGGCAGAGGCATTTCCATCTTCTTCAACCAAACCGTCCGCTGCACCGTCACCAACGACAACCCCACAACTCTCATGGAATATCTCAACGTCCAACTAGAGATCAATGCCAACACAATGATTAGAGTCGTCCTTGTGTACAGATCCTCGGGTCCCCGACTGGCTTTTTGTGACGCTATCTGCAACCTTGTCACCCCCCCAGCCATCGACTCCCACCTCTATGTACTACTTAGCGACCTCAATTTTCACGTTGATGACCCCAACAACGACAACTCCATCACCCTCCTGGATAACCTGAACAACACTGGCCTCCCCAACTGGTTACCAAAGCCACGCACAGTGCAAGGCACTCACTTGACCCCATCTTCACCTCCAGCAACAGAATCAACTTCAGCCATGTCACAGAACTCACCTGGATTGACTAAGCCCTCCTGCACTTCATCATCTCAGACACTCCACATACCATCACAAAGCACCACAGCCTTCCACACCACACCTTGGGCAAGATAACTGAGACACAGAGGACTCAGGCCCTCAGCACCACCCAATCTGAAGCTTCATCAGACCTCGACCAGGCCATTCAGAATTTCTATTTATGGATCACCAAAAGCACTGACAGAGTCACCCTGCTGAAACGAGCAAAAAACTACAAAACAGTAAAATAGGCCAGCTGGTACATCCCAGAGCTCAGAACCACTAAGCACAAGTGCTACGAACTCGAGAAACAATGGCATGCCATGAGGAACCCTGCTGACAGAGCCACTCACAAAGCAGCCCTGAGCAACTACCATCGGCTCATCAAGTAAGCCAAGAGAGCAGCCATCACAGCCTATATCGACATGATGGCAAACCACACAAAGGAGCTCTTCAAAATAGTCAAGGAATTCTCCAACCAGACAGCCACAGAAAACTCCATCCACCACTCCCAAGAGCACAGCACCTCCCTCTCAGAATACAACAAGATTGCTATAATCTACAGCAATTTTGACCCCCACCCACCACTCTCAACAATCTCAACTAATCAGCACACATCAGCTGAATAATCACCACCTGGTCTCCGCTCAGCACTGTGACCACTACAGCCGTCATGTCCTCCATCCACTCCAGGGCACTCACTGACCTCTGCCCCCCTTTCTCTTTAGCCTCAGATTCAAACCCATCAGTAGAAACTCACCTCACCACACCTCATCACAACTCATTTTTCACAGCAGCCTTCTCAAACAGATGGAAACATGCAGAGGTCAGACCCCTCCTAAAGAAACCTTCCGCCGACCCCAGCAATCTCAAAAATGATCATCTGACCTTCTTGCTCCAATACCCATCCAAAGTACTCAAGAAGGCCATCAACCAACAGCTCACTGAATACCTAGAACACAACCACCTACTTGATGCCTTACAATCTGGATTCTGTGCCAAGCACATTACCAAGACCACACTGATTGCAGCCACAGATCACAACAGAACTCTCCTCGACTGCAAAGAAACCATTGCACTGACCTTCCTCGATCTCTCCACATCTTCATCAACAGACTCCACAACACCAGCATGCAGCAAAATGCCATCAAATAGATTGCTTCCTTCCTCACAGGATGCACACAGAACATCTGGCTCCCTACCGTCATCTCGGAACTCAAGAACATGATATGCGACGCATTCCATGGATTATGCCCCACCCTATCCAATGTCTACATGACCCCCTTCACAGATGTCATCAGATCTTATGGACTCAGTATATTCTCCTACAAAGATGACACTCAACTTATCCTCTCACTCATGAAAGCTCCCTCCAATGCCAAAACGAGCTTCTGCGATGCCATGATAAACATAGCAAACTGGATGAGAGGCAACTGCCTCAAACTCAAATATGATAAGACAGAATCACTGATCTTCTGGAAGAACACCTCCATCTGGAACCACAGCTGGTGACACACAGAACTTGGGCCAACACCAACTGACCATGCATGCAACCTAGGCATCATCCTCAACTATGAGCTGATCATGAAACAACAAATCAATGCAGTCATCACCTTCTGATTCCATTTCCTTTGCATGTTCTGCAGAATCTTCAGATGGCTCCCTGTCAACACCAGAAAGATTGTCAACCAGACCCTCATCACGGTTGCCTCAACTATGGCAATGCCCTCTACAAAGCATCTCCAACCAACTCCTCAGAAGACTCCAGACCATACAGATGGCTGCAGCCAGACTCATCCTGGACCTCCCCAAGTGGGTCCACATCACCCCCAGCTCAGAAACCTCCACTGGATCCCCAAGAGACGCAAGTTCAAGATCCTCATGCATGCCTACAAAGCCCTACACAATGAAGGACCATCCTACATCAACAAGTGACTAAACGTCCATCTAGCTACAAAGAGGTTCACTCCTCTGCTCTTGCCCTCACCAACATCCCCTGCATCCATCACAGCAGCAGCAGGGGCCAAGCCTTCGCCTACATCGCTGCCAAGGCTTTGAATGAACTGTCTATCCACCTCCAAACTGTGCCCTCCCTGGCAGACTTCAGGAAGAAACTCAGGACCTGGCTGATCGACTTAGACACAGCACCCCAGCACCCAGACACCCTTTGGGGTGACAACCCAGTGCTTTACAGATGACTGATTGATTGATTCATTGTTTGATAAGGAAAAGTAACTTTTAGAATGTTACATTTTTTCTGGCTTAATCTCCTGATGTCTAATTTACATGAGCTTTCCAACTGTCATTCAGCTAGAGTATGGCCCTGAATGAGGTGGGAAAACTGCTACTAGAGCAGAGACAATGGCCTGGGTGTGGGGGTGTATTTTTTGTTCCCCTGGCAGGATCACTATTTGGGTGTGCCAAGGAACTTCATCTACCTCAAAGAACTGGTTCCTGTCACAAGCAGATGTCAGAGAACACCTGGACAGGCCTCTTCTTGTGTTCCCACACTCAGGCAGGCACCAATCCCAGTTGGAGGGCAGCTCCCCCAGAATTGATTTGGAGTGAGCACAGAGGAGGGACTTCTCCTTCCCATGGTCTCACCACTGGGTAGTTATTGAGGCTTTGCACAAGGGGAGAATGGTTTCATCATTGTGGAATTTAGGAATGAGGGGCACTGTGGGATTAGTCACTCTCACCCATGGCATAGTGCCAGGCATACATATTTCATCCCCTGAGCCCTTCTTCAGAATAGTACTGGACCTGAGTAGAATCAGACGAGGACTGAACCTGTTGTCTGTGATTTGGGAAGAGCCACGAGGTCTGGAACTTCTCTCTCTTGTACACAGAACTAAGAAGTAGTCTCCAAGCGTCATACAGTTGACCTTCTTTCAAGCTACAGTAGTACAACAAACTACAAGTGGCGTTACCTGAAACTGTCAAGCTGACCAGTTCCAACTAGACCGGTCCTAGACCCTACTGTTGGAATCTGCTGGATTCCTCACCCCAAGTGTTGTTTCTGGGGTCTTGGAACCCTTGGCTGCATCTGGATGGATTTCTCCTTCCACCCCTAAAAGCCTGGGAGGTAGAAACTTTTTCTTCCTCAAATCCTAAAAACCTCTGGAGAACCACGCTGCCAACCTGCCTCTGGAGGACTAAACTGTCAATCTGATCCACCGAAGGTGTTTTGCCCCTGGACCAAAGGTTAAGCTTTCTCCCACTCAGAGTTTCTCCACAGGAACAAATCTGATTCCGCTGGACCTACCATATTTCTCATGCTCAGGGTATTTCCCATCAAAACCAATAGCTTCACCAAGGACAAACTTTAATGGATTCAAACTTTGAGGTGCCCTCTTCATTAACAACCTTCTGCCTTTTCACACCAGAGATTTTGAACTTCCATTTTTTAAACAAATGGCCTATTTTATATGTTGACAGAAAGTACACTCCATCTCAATGCCGATTGAGTGCCTTTTCCGACAAACTGAAGGTCCACCAGCTTTATTTAGAGTCGGGCAGACCTTCAATATATACTTAGTGGAGACTGCTCTGTGTCTGCCTGCACACACCTCTAACAGGCTGATAGAGTAAGGGCCATTGGAGGGTTGGCCATGTGTTTACCTGCCCAAATGTAGATTGGACAGACACATAGCCAGTTTTCACTGCCCGCCACTGTCATGAAACATGTGGTGGCAAGGGGCAGTAAAATGTTTCAGATGACCACCACACCATGGGAGAATTCTCCCTTGACAAGGGGGTCATTGTTCTATTTATTTTCAAAGCGAGAACTGTGCTTTAGGATTTTCCTTTTAGAAAATAAAAAAAAACGGGTACGTTTGATGTTCAGCTCGGTCATGCTTACGAAGCTGTCTGTCAAACTTATAATGCATTTTGAGGAACCACTGTGATGGCAGTTGCTGGAAATGCCAGAGATGTCCTTCCACGTGGGGCAGCAGTCATCTCTAAATACAGGGGAAGTAAAGTAAACCTCCATGGTGACTATAATTTCAACGTCTCCCAGGAACTAAATCAGTCCCTTATCCCCAAGGCAAAACCTCTGACTGGGTCAAACCAGGTTCCTGAATCTCATCCCAGCTCCATTCCAATCAGCTTCAAATTGTGCCTCCATCCCAGTCTACAGAGACTGACTGATCACAGTTGGGACTTTTTGGTGCAATTTTTATTTAAAACTTTAAAAACTCATACCTCTGGTTCCCTTTATTGGATATTTGTCATTTTGATTACATTTTATTTATTAAAATGTACTCTATTTTTCTAATTCAGTTTAGGTTTTTCATTGTTTTGTGTTAACACTTTATTCCTGCATTGACATTGCATAAATACCTTACACATTGCCCTAAGGTAAGCCTGTCTGCTCTGTACCATAGCTACCAGGGGAGAGCAAGTTAGTTTAGAGACTTTGAGGGTTCACCTGAAAAAGATTATGATTATTACTTAAGGTAGGTAGTCACCCCCCCTCCGACCAGTAAACCAAGTTCTTACATTGCTTATCAGCTGTGGGAAATTGTGCTTTGCAGTACCACTCAGTGATCTGAGTCAAAACTAAAATTCCCTTTTCAAATTGACAACAGAAATTGACTTTTTGTATTTATAATTTGCTTTTGAATTTTATTTAATCATTTTTTATTTTTCCTAAATTAATTTCCTCCCTCAATTTTTCCAGTTAGTTTTTTGACAACATGGAGGTGGGTCTGACCACTCAGGAGAGCATAAGCATGACAGAGCTAAGGAAGCTGCGCAAAGAAAATTGGATGATGCAGAACATGGAGTCCAAAAAGGAGGCGTACCAGATTGCCCTCGGAGCTTGGGACTGGATTTGTCTGGTACAATGCAGCTGAAAGGAGCATGAGAATGAGGTGGAAGAGGGAGATGATGATGATGTTGAGGAAGTTCCCATGCCAAAAGAATGTGTAATCCCAGGAGCAGACTTACTTGCATTGTACAGGGCAGGGAATAGTGTATGAGCCAACAATTTGTCCCCATCAGAGCTTCAATACAGACAGACAAAGCAGTTGTTTAAGTTGTAGCTGGGTATGCTAGCCTTGGAGGAAAAAGTTAGTTTTTCGCTGCCGAGGAGAAAAATACAACAACATCTTTGGCACCGTAGGAGAAGAAGCTAACATTGGCCTTGGCAGAAAAGAAGGCCTTGCCAGTCCTTGATGGCCTTTGAGTCCAGTGAATATGGAGGCATATTTTATGAAAAATGGTGCATCATGTTCTGATGTGCCACTTTTCTTGCACACCATTGCCCCCCATGTGTGTGCCATATTTATGCTATCGCGCACCATGGCACTTTAGGGAACTAGCTTCAAAAATGCTTATGCTATTTTGACGCTTTGCAGGATTAGCGCAAAACAATTTGACGCTAATCCTGTAAAGTGAATGGAAGCCCATTGAAAACAATGGGAGTGTCATTTTAATGCCTGCCTTAGGCAAGCGTTAAAAATTACGCTAAAAATGGCGCAGTTGTTAGCCCGTCAGACCTTCATAAGTAAACTTACAAAAAGACGTGAATAGGTTGATGAACATTTTGACTTGCTTCAAGGTTTTCCCACCATATATCCCGTACATGCACAAATCAATAACCAATATCAATCAATAACATTAGTAATCAATAGGACTCAGTAATTGTCACACACCATGACCTTTCAGTCATGAATAACCACACCTTTATGTAAAAGTTAGAATGTTTATTTCCCCAGATTAACAATACTAATGTCACATAGGTTAATCTCAAAATCAATTGATAAACATACAGAAACAACACTGGCTGACCAAAGCGGTTAAAGCTTGAGCTACTACACTTTCTAAAATTAGAGTACAAATTAATAGCAAGAATAACTGGGGAAATGTAATAACATACATTTAGGTTCAGCAATGAAATGACATCAAATATTATTCCACGTATTAAACTTCATTAGTGAAGATCCCTAACCAGCACCAGATTAGAATAGCATGTTTGGATATCATGCAAAACAATTTAGCCAACACAAATTTGGAAAACATCTATGGCTCTATCAAAATAGCGGTTGGTACCTAGAAACAAAAGCAAATAGACATGACAAACAACATCTTAGTCAATATACCTCTCTTCAGTTTGGATTAGCAAGCTGTGACAGTCTTCGTCTTCAGGACATCAGCTCGGTCAGCTAGGCATCAGGATTCAGCATCAAAGTTCAGAAAAGGCAAAGACTCTTTAAGCAATAAAGTTAAGCACGTCTCTTCTCAAGACAGAAAATGGGCAAATACGTTGTCTTCCCTCAGTACAGTCCGGCTAAGTTAGATTTCCTAAAACTACTTCCCAAGTCCCTATTGGTCAAGGGATTGTATGTTCAGACTTTGTCCAATAAAACTAAAACTTCAAATCTACATTTCTACTAATACATGGTGCACATGTTGATGATCGGCTCATTTCGTACTGTTCTCATCATCCGGCTTGTCAGGTAACAATATTGTTGCAGCTTATACTCCAGTCAGTATGGTCATTGTTGTCTCCTGAGAAAGTCAGTTTTACACACATTACATTAACAAAGTTGCATTAGCTAGTGCATCATCTCCTAGCAAGCAGTTCTCAGGAGAAATAATTTTAGCTATGAGCAGCATGCGTGCATTATTTTTCTCTATATTATTACATTTTCTTTGCAAATCTGACACTCAAAATACATGAATATTCGTTATTAACTTCATTAAAAACTCAGCATTAACAATCCCTCCTCTGATAACTAAATGTGTCATCAAACTAAACCTTCACTCACAAATTTTTGCTTCAGCTAAAATTGTGTCATTTCAATCCCTTCAAATGTTTGTTCTCTTTGCAAATTTTCCCGAAGGAATTTTCCCTTTTCTTTCCTCCTCTGATTATTCGTCATCTTCTTCAATGTAATCCTTTTACACAATTTACATATTCCCTATATTCCAATTAAACAAATCACACTAATCAATATCTGTTGGACTTTTTTCCTTATGCAGGGTCATCCTCAGTCTTTTAGCCTCCTGCCTCCTATTTTTTCTGACCTGTGGCTGTTGGCTCTAGGACTCTGAGCACTTTATCACTGCTGACCAGTGCTAAAGTGTAGGTGCTCTCCCATCTAAAGTTGGTATGATTGGATTTTACCTAATTGGCATATTTTTTACTTGTAAGTCCCTTGTACAGTGGTATCTCTATACCCAGGGCCTGTAAATTAAATACTACTAGTGGGCCTGCAGCGCTGCTTGTGCCACCCACTGAAGTAGACTTTCAGACCAGTCTCAGGCCTGCTAGCGCAGGGCCTGTGTGTACAGTTTCTGCCACAGGGACCTGGCATCTAAATTTACTTGCCAGGCCCAGAACTCCCCTTTTACTATTTGTAAGTCACCCCTAAGGTACGCCCTAACTAGCCCTATGGGCAGGTTGCCATGTATGTAGAAGGCAGGACATGTGCCAGGTTACGTGGCCTGTCCTGTTAGTGACAAACAGCCTAATTTGGTGTCTCACTGCTGTGAGTGCTGTCTTCATATAGTATTGCATTAGAAATGCAAGGGGCATTGTCTGATTTATGAGGGGTAGCATAGACGTGTTTGGTATGGTTGTGATGGTGATAATAAATGCTGCTTACCGGTGTAGGTGTATTTTTTATTACTATTACAGAAATGCCACTTCTAGAAAGTGCGCATTTCGCTGTGCTTATGACTCTGGTGTTTTGCAGCTTGCTTCCAATCCAGGTCAGGGCAGAGTGGCATTTGGGGCTTGGTGCATACTTTTCAGACAGCCTGTACACAGGGAGGGTGGAGGTGTCACAGAGGTGCATCTGCATTCTGAATAGTCTTCCTGGGCTGAGAAAAGGGAGAGGCGGGCACACCTACATTTGTAAAGGCTGTGCCCTGGCCTCACACAATAGGGTCGTTTGCCCCCCACTGATGTTTGGAGCCTGTGCTGGAGGAGAGAGGGGGCACTCCCAGAACCAGTTGTAACTTGTTGGAACGTCCTCTCCCCATCATTGTAAAACACTGTAAAGACTGAGCATAAGTACAGGGGAATTTTACCCACAATGGGTAGACTTTGAAACATCTTGGAACTGGACACAGAAATGCTAGAAGGACTCGCCAGGGACAGCCATGGACTGCTGCTGCTGTGCTGACATGTGACCTGCTTGGTCATTATAAAGGACTTGCCACTTGCTGCATCCTCTTTGTGCTGACCTGTTGCTGGGCCCATTCACCTGTGGGCCTTTTTCTGAAACTCTGTCCCCCAGGAGCAGGGTGCTGTGGCCCCTGACCCCTGAACTGGCATAAAGCACTTCATCTGATTATAGGGCGCTTCATTAGGATTACTTTGAGTGTGTGGATAGTGCTTTCTCAACCTGTGGCAAGGAATCACCGCTGTGACCCGGGCTTAAAATGATGCCCTAGGCGCTTTGAAAGAGCGCCTCTTCGTGCCCGTAATCACCACCGCAGCCCGGGGAGGCTGTACGACCGAAGCACGAGTGAAGCGCACGTCACAGTGCCCCCGGGGCATGAAGAAAATCCTTTTGTTGCTCCTATTGGTGCCCCCAGGGTGAGGATCTCTCCATAGAGCACCCCTGGGGCACCAGAAGGCCCTGAAGCCTCTCCTTGCCCTGCTGAGCCCAGAAGGGCTCCCTTTCGGTTGTCCCTGCCCACATTGGAGGGCCAGTGTAGGCCCAGGGGGGACCCCTAGAGCTCGCAGGCCCCAGGAGGGGCCCGTTACAAATCGGAGGTGGTGTGTGGCACCTCCCCTCCCCCCTACACTACTTTGAGGATTTTGCCCCCCCTCGTGAGGGCCCGTTGAGGCCTGGGGGGCCCCCAGTGATCATGGGCCCTCAGAGGGGCCCGTCAGTAATACAGAGGGGGTGTGTGCCACCCCTCTCTGCCTCAGAGTATCAGAGGCCCCCGTTTGGTGCAGAGGAGTGCCGGGGGCCCCATGTTTTCATTGTCCAGGCACTGGAGGTGCCTTCGTCATCAAACCAGGTACTCTTTAAAAAAGGACAATATATATCATAGGTTCTTTCTAGAGACTTTGTTGATGCATATATTGCCTACCTGTTTTTGATGCCTTCATATATGTATGCAAATGTTCCTATTATGGGCATACCATGCTAATATGTTTTTATAGCTTGCCATACGTTTTCTAATGCTCCTAATATGGGTGTTTATGATATTCTTATGACAAGTGCTTTGGTGCAATAATGTGTTTCCTGACTACTGCTTATGTTGCAGAATACTGAGTAACTTATGTGTTATTTGTGACTACCGCTAGTTTGCAGAGTAACTAATGTATGGCGTTCTGACAACTGCTAAGGTAGCAGGATATTACTGATATGTGATGTTTGGTCTAATAATTGTGTTGTGTACAATACAGTATATTTTCATATAACTTGGTGTTGTGTTTCCTTTGTTGTGGGGATAATGCTTCACGTGTTTTGTGTGTGTTCTGCAAACACTTTACACATTGCCTCTGGGATAGGCCTGACTGCTCGTGCCAAGCTACCAAGGGGGTGAGCAGGGGTTATCTTGGACGTGTAACTCCCTTGCCCTGACTAGAGTGGGTAGGTTCTGCCTGGCTGAGGTGCATACCCTAGCCAACCAAAAACCCAATTTCTAACAATATCCCTTGTATTATTTTCAATAATATCCCTTTCCCAATGTTGCTGAGCAAATTTCCACCTGAAGAAAATCCTTTGCCAACTTTCTCCCAAACACCTGGTTCCTTCAACTCCTTCAAATAAGTACTTTCATCAGTCATATTAGTAAGTAAGCTTCTAATTTATTTACTATTATCAGGAATAAATGAACAGCAATGCCTAGAATTAAGCATTTTGCAAACCCTGCCATCCTTCGCTAAAAGAATGTCAAACACAGGGCAGTTCTGAAAAGTCATAGCTTTTTCAGCAGCTAGTTCAGTATCTATCAGGAGTATGGCTCCTGAAAAATTCATCAGCATGTTATCCACAATAAGAGACAACCTTTGAATCTTTATTGAATTCAGAACAACTCCTACTGAAGGAATCCTTCCTCCAAATATATCTCCCACTATACCAGAAGGAGACTCTCTTCTCTCTCTAATGTGATGTAATTCAGTCACTTTCTGAAACTTCTTTAAGTCATCAATTTGAAAAGTCTTGGGGAAAACTATCCCCAAATAGCGTGTCCCTTACCATCCTCTTGGAAGATGGTAATAAGCATTAGGACCACAGGTGTACTATATCCCAGGAATTTCTGGGTCTTGTCCATTCCACATAAATGTCCACTTACTCTGAAACAAAAACTCATGATTTAGGTCTATATACACAAAGTTTTCCTACATGTTGGGCATCAAAAGCTAATTTCCCTTGTGTTTTTATGGCACTAAAAGCATAATCATTTGTGTTAATCCTTTTCCCTAAACCCTTCTCTAATTTCTCCTTCAATGCCTTTCCCCTGTCAGCTTTATGATCTAAAAAGCTCTTTTCTAAATGTGTAAGCAAGCATGTCAGGTAATTTCTGTGTGCATACGCTGTGCCAAAAGTTAATGTAGGTTCAAAGCAACTCCTCACTAATACTATGTCATTGTCCTTAGCTATTCTGCTCAGGTATCTAATTATGGGGACAAACGAAAACACCACATTGAGGTTGGAGTAAAAGTACTAGATGTACTCCTGGTTATAGAATTGTGTTAGTAACAGACAAAACTTATCCCATATGTAAGCGGCAAACTATGATAAGTAACTCCTTCTTTGACTGATGAAGGAATCTGCGTACACACAAAACAATTTTTCGAATCCATTGTCTCAACATACTCAGCATACAATAGAAGACATTAGAAGAAAGTTCACCTTGTGCATTACCTATGTGTAGATACTTCTCATCTAACATAAATTTCTTTACTGCTGTAAATGCAGTAAATGGCATACTTCTAAAGCTGAAGTATGGTTGGCTTTACTCTTGTCAAGAACAGTCATGCTCCTTAAAAGGTGGTCTTCCAAATGCATAGAATCCAGAGGAGAACTGATGGTGTAGCCAGTGTAAGCACATGCCGATTGCTTTAAGGGACACACTATTAGCCCTGAATGCGGGTGACTGGGTTACATGAGGAGAACTGAGAGTGTAGCCAGTGGAAGCACATGCTAATTGCTTTAAGGGACACAATATAGGCCCTGAAAGTGGGTGGCTGGTTTACATATGACCCCATGAGTGAGGCTTCATAACCCTATTCTGTTTAACCCCAGAGAAGTATGACCTGAATTTCATGGATACCCAGACAGGCACACCCAGTCATGGGTGGACTTTGTAAATGCATCTAGTAAGGCAACAGAAGTGTGGGTGAAGGGCAATAAAGTAACATTTTATGATGGGCTGTGCAATTTGTTTATGTGGAGGACATTTTACAGAGTTTTGCCAGCATCTGATAGATTCCAAGCGAACTGTACTCCAAAGTCCCGGAAAGTAACAATGGCAGGAAGGCGCAAGAAGGGTGGTTCGGGTCACCCCATGCAGAAGTATTTTGGAAGTGAGTATAATTGTGAGAAAGTATACAAGATGGATCTTAGGTACTAGACATGGAGGACATCTTTTGTAGCTGTGGTTGTTCTTTAGGGTTGAGAATAATGGAGCAGAGAGGAAGGACAGCTGGCTACTACGGAGGGATGTAGTGTTGTTATCCCTCCAGTTGACTGCAGATTGTCCTTAAGCTCTGAGCTCCTCCTTCTTCAGCTTCCCCCTTGAGGTCTACTTGTGCCGATCACAACAAGCTTTTCTTTTCTGCCCTGTTCCCAAAGAAATGTGGTTCTGCTCTTAGTTCACTCTGGGTGGGCACAGGTCAGTCCTCCTGTTCACAGTCCTCCAACTACTGTTGTGGTAGGTGCGTATCCCTTGCCCAAAATCTTTCCTCACATACCAGATGCCTGGTAGGTGCCTGTGCCTGACTTGTGCTGGCTGTAAGAACATATATAGAGTTTTATCAGCCGCCAAGGAAAGTAACACATGACGTCTCAGTGTGTTACAGTATATGAGGTACCGAAGATTGATCACTGTTGCAAAATTGGGCATTTACACTCAAGCATCCATCTGTTCAAGGTCAGTCATGCTCTCTTGGTCTATTTCTCCAAGGTCTGCAGGTCAGAGATGATTTTAGCTCAATTACTAAATCCATGAATATTAGAACACTCACATGCAGTTCATGTGTGAAGGTGGTAAGGTAGGGTTGGCCTGCAAAATGCAACAACTATCCACCCTTTTCTTCAGAATGGGGACAATACCATTAGCATTTAGTAGTATGTGCACATGTGCAACATTTACGATGGCAGACTTGAAAAATGTTGGGTTTCTCATGTGCCTTTCAACTGTGCCTGGCCAAAACGAATTAATCCAAAACCATATTTTCAAAGAGAACATCCATATGACTAAATACAAACATGCAATATGTCATATCGAACTTTTGACATTATGGTCATTAAGGTCACTGTCACTTAGTAATGTAATATGATAGCATTAAAACTTAATTAGCTGCAATTGAAGAATAAGTGATGCTGCAGCCGCAATGGGAGAAGCCCAGCTGTCTGTGAAAAAATGGGGATCTCCATCATCTGGTCTACGGACATGATCTCCTCGTCCTTCACGTTACAGAAATAGTGCACTGGAAGTGAAGATTACTTTGTGTATATTAAGAGGGTTACACCATCTACTTAAGATATTTCAATGGGCTGTACTGATGGCCTTTTAACACAGGAATATATACTCGCCTTTAAAGTCCTGCTCCTATATCTTGGAGCGGGTCTTTAATATGTCGTGTAGTTTACTATGGCAGGCTATAAGGTAACACTATGCTTAGGGTACATGGCAGGCATATGCCAGGCATATTATTCCAAATGACCACGAATAGTCATATAGAACATACATGTGTGCAGGAGAAGTGTGGTAAAACGTTTCCAAAATGTCAGCAAAAGTCTGTGAAATGTTGAAAAATGTACATACATGTATCTCAATTGAAAACATGAGGGGATTCACTTGTGCTCGCCAGTTTAGCTGTTTCCCGGCTGGTTTGAGACTTTTCTTTCTACTTAAACCATCCAATTGCTTGGCCACCAAAATCTTTTGCTTGGGTTCTGCTGCTCTTCTTAGCTCTCATAACTGAATTATTTTGTATGTTTTGCTGGAATGTTATTGTCATTTTGCCTGAATATTAGCAGACATTTTTAGGGTTATTTAACAGTTTTTATCTGTTTAGGTATGCTGATGCTCGTGTTAATTGGGTGGCCCACCTGTTTTAACCTTTGTATGAAAACACTGGTACTTTCACATTGTACTCTTTCGCCGACCTCTTTCTAGCAGCAGTCATCTTCTGTTTGTGCACCCGTCGTATGCTGGCTAGACTAGATGCTGCCCATCTTGCCTTGGCATAGTTCAGGTAATTTCCTTGCTATTTAAACTCTCCAGCTTAATAACAGCCACCACATTCTGCTGTCTGAGTGTTTAGCATGGTGTTTACTCTATTCCTTTTTAATGATTTTCTGGGGAATGTTATTGTCAATTTGACTTATTTGAGCATCTGCAAGCGACATTCTTCTTAACTGTACAGCCACGCAGCAGACTTGGAGGCCACGTGCCAAAGGGAAGCTCCTCTTCGCTCACATATGCCTTGCTTGAGGCCAAAACTTGTGAGGCGGGTGTATTCTCGTCAGTGAACATATTTCCATCTGGATGTCCATCTATCAAACCCTTGAGGTTATAAGGCTGAAATTAAAGGAACTCTGAGGGTTGAGTATCTAGTTTTCTCCGTTTCTCTGAATGCTTAATCATTCTAAGGTATTCTTGTAGACTGCGCCTCTTGTGAGGGCTTCTGAGTTTCGTACTGATTTTGCCAACCTCATTAATCTTTTTGCCCTCACTACCTTTAAATGGATTGCTCTAGTTTATTTCAATACCTGAGTCTAATCAAGCTGCTACGAGTAGAGGTCTGTACGAGTAGAGGTCTTTTGTCATAGACAAAAGGTAACTGTGCCCCGACATATTGCCAGGGACTCTCTGGACCATATTTTTTCTCAGATGAATCTATCTCAGATATAACAATTTCTACAGACTCTTAGGCAGACCATATGTCTATTCAGTTTTCACTAAAGTACTGTGACACAGTACACAATGTCATTCCAGCCTTCTGCTTCAATGCTGAACCAAAATTGCTCTGGGGTCAATATGTTAACCTTTCCTTTTACAGTAAAAAACTACCTTGTAAAATATTCAGTGATCCGCAGAACAACACTAAAGCCCATATTTATACTTTTCTAGCGCCGCATTTGCATCATTTTTTGACCCAAAAGCAGCCAAAACGTACAAAATTAAATGATATTTTGTAAGTTTTCGCCGCTTTTGCGACAAGAAATTACGCAAATGCAGCGCTAGAAAAGTATACATATGGGCGTAAGGGTTTACATGTTAGGAGAAGTTGGTTTGGAATCAGTTAACTCCTCATCCCCCTGGTACATCACTTCATTTTTTAAATCTAAATGAGTCTGCAATCTGTAAGAGTAAGCTTGCCACCGTAAGTATCCTGAAGTTACTAATAACAACTGTAAAAAAATATTTAAAAAAGAGAGAACATATGCTAGCCGCAGTTCAACTTGCATCACAATCTACTATCGCTTCCCAGAAGATGTTTTAAATAAGTCAGTATTTTTCTGTCCATTGAGTGCTCAAAAGACAGCCTCTTCTTCTCCTTCCCTGTGCCCATCTGTCTATCTTTTCTAACGACTAAATTCATCCCTTTTATGACTTTCTGAAATTCAGTAGTCCTTTAAGGCCACCTACTTTGCATGACTCTGGGATGAGAGAATTTGCTCATTTTATTCAGCATGTTAACTACTAGTTGTTCTACACTACTAATAAAGGTGATTAAATTTGGACTGCTCATATTTTACAAATGGTGGTTCATGTCTCCCACTCTAGTACGACCAATTTGCACCTTGGCTCGTTCACTTCCTCTGCTCTCGTTCCGAATGACTGGAAAAAAGCTGTGTGATTCCCTTCCTCAGGAACCCACCATCCAATATTGCCACTTTATGTAATCATAGATCTACTTTTTTATTCCCATTCAATGCCAAGATAATAGAGAAGTCAATTCCCAAATGTCCATTGTATCACAGTTTACTCAGTACTAGAGTATTTTCATGTAAGAGTTTGACCAACTCATGACACCGAAGTTACTGTTGTGGCCATCCAGAATGTTTGATTTTGGATCAGGGAGTCATGGAGCACTTATCCTCTTTAATGTCTCCAGTATGTATCCCACACTATACTTATAGAGAGGTTGCGTAGAACTGGAATCAGAAAGAATACTGATCTGGATTTCCTTCTTTGTATCAGCCCGGATTAGTTAATATGTACCCTATAATTTCTATTCTACTAAGTGTGCATGTGGAGCTCCTCAGGAATCTTTGCTAAGCCCTATACTGTTCAACCCATATGCCACTCTTTTGGTTAGGCTCACCAGATCCATTATTATGCCTTTGAATGTCTTTGCTGATGACACTTAGTATATTTTGAAGCTAAATTGGAACATTGATCTGGTGCACCAAAAACTGCTGAATTCATTGCAGTTGCTGACTAAATGAGTCTTAATTGTCTGAAGTTAAGCAAGAGTTTAATGACGTAGGTGGTGCAGTGGTCCCCGCTCCTTCAGTTTGGTCGTCCTCCTAATGGTCTGATGCTCTAGGCCAATATCTGATCCCCTCTCAAACAGTAGAAAAAGTGGGAGACTACTCTGACGACAAATAATTGTTTAGTCCTAAAGTGGCTAAGGACTCTGTTTAATGCGTCTTCCATCTGAAAGTTCTGAATAAAATTCTATCCTTTCTGCCTTGAGCTTGCTTAGCGTACTATTCTTCAGGATATTGCGTGTTTGTGCTGTGATTATACCAATTCCCTATATCTAGGGATTCCCTCCTTTACAGATCACTCCGTCCAACTACTTCATAACGCTGGGTGCTCATCTTTTTCACATATTTCTTTAAATGTTTCCATTTCTGGAGATATCAGAAGGCTGCACTGGCTGCTAATTTACAAACGCTTTATGTGCATGAGCCATAGCAGTTGCATTGAGGTACTGCATAATAACAGCCCTTGTCTTATACAGGAGCTTTTTAGTTGGTACATTCCCAGTGTCTTTCTTATGTTCTACTAGCACTCATCTTTTGGTGCAACCTCAGGTTAGGAAGGTGCATCAAGGTGATTGTGTCTTCTCCTCTTAGGCCCTCATTATGAGTGCCCCGCTGGGAAGATGATTATTACTGCACCTTTTAAAATCCGATAACACGGGGATCGGAACTCAAGAGGTGTGCTAATTGTCGCAGATTACAAGGTGTTCCGTTTGAAATTAGGCCTAACAAGCGGAGTTGGTATTAACACACAGCATTCTGAAAGCTTTATCTTTTTTTACAGATTTCCGCCCCCCATCCCCCCAAATACATCTCAGCACATTTGATCTGGCTCAATTTATCAGGGAAATCTCCGTGGCTCTGGTAATTATCACACAACTCGTAATTTGGATCCCTGTGCAAGCACGTGTTTGCTCAGGAATCGTAATTTACCCTTCAACTTCTAGCCAGGGTCCTAGGCTGCCAACCTTTGGAATTCACTACCTACTGATCTTCGTTTGATGCGCAACTAACTGAACTACAGAAATATTTAAAATTATGGGTATTACAAACCTAGTATCAATTTATATTGCAGGTTAAACAATAGTTCTCTATTATTAAGATACCTTTTGGACAATCTCACGTTTCATTCATTTTCTAACTAAATAAAATAAAATAAATGCCTCGCATTCAAAAGTCATGCAAGATACTGTAAGGACCCTGGTTTTTAGAAGAAAATATCTACTGCTTAAACCTGTCTACTATAGAAGAAAGTCACAAGACACTTCTTACCTGCAAAATTTCAGGTCCTTTGGTTAACACAAAGGGGCATATTTATATGCAAACTTTGCCCGTATTTAAACTTTGCCGCCCGAGCCCGCTGACGACAAAATTCCACCGTGTGTGTCATTTTATGGATGCAGCAACCCGCCTTGCGGTAATGATATGCAAGGTAGGCGTTCCCATCCAAAAAATGGCTTAAACAGCCGTGCGTCTTATTTATGCTTTTGGGCAAAAATGACGCACGGCCGGGAGGCGGAGCTGGAAAATGACGCACAGCCTGGGTCATGGCAGGCATTAAAATGGGGCAAACACACCTGTATTTAATCAGAACACATAGAACAAACAGCAGAGCAGCAACAGGGATCCATGTAGGTGATACTAATCCAGCGTGCACGCAGATGCAGAGCCCAGCAGCAACAACAGCAGCTACAACACCAGCAGGGACCCCAAAGGCAGCGCAGAAGGCAGGAGAGGATATTCCACCCCAGAACCACCCTTCAGGGCCTCAGGGAACACCACATCATCCAGAGGTACCGGTTGAACTGGCAGGCCATTCAGCAGCTGCTGCGCAACATTGAACCGCAGTTGGCCCCCACTTTGCTGACAACCCGCACCATCCCAACAGAAACCAAGCTGCTTGCCGTACTTCATATGCTGGCAAGTGGCTCTTTTCAAACAACTGGTGTCCTGGTTGCCGGAATATCACAACCATCATTCTCTGCCTTTTTGCCCAAAGTACTGGATGCCATCATTGGACTGACACCCCGCCACATCTTCTTCCCTAACACACTGCAGAAGCAGTAGGAAACAAAACAGGGGTTCTACCTCATCAGTGGCTTCCCACATGTCCTTGGTGCAATCGACTGCACACATGTACGCCTTGTGCCACCTGCTGCAACTGAACACCTCTACCGCAACAGGAAGCACACACATTCCATCAACGTGCAGGCCATAGTCAATCACCAGGGATTGATCACCAACATCGTGGCTAAATATCCTGGGAGTGTACATGACTCATTCATCTTCCTTCCGTCACTGCACCATCAATCAACACTTCCAGGATGGACGGTATGGCAAAGGAATACTTGTTGGTAAGTACAAAAACCTACTTATATACACACTGCACAGCAACCCTCTAGGACACACAACACATACACCACAACAGCAACATGTGAACAGGAACACACTGAGGTCATGACATTGCTAGCCATGTGTCTTAGGTCACCATTGAACCTGTCACACATCGGAAATTACTGTACAGCCTAATGTTAAGACGTCAATGAGTGTGGTTGCCTAAATGTCACCCTGCAAATTGTAAGCGTCTCAATTATGTTTACATTAATCCATTGCATAAGTCTAAAGGTATGGGATGCCAGGGTACATTGAAATGAACGTGTTAACCACACTGTCAATTTTAACTGTGTATGGAACCATCATCTCATCCCCAGTGAAGACACACGGACACCTGTATCACAAGTCACAATGCTAGGGAGGGCACACTGTACTGCAAATCCAAAAACATACTGCAGACAAACACTCGTTCAGCCAAGGAAACAACACAATGCAGATGGTACATCCTACAAGCCTAGGATGCTACATTAGAACACAAAAGAGTCACAGACAACACAAGACAACTACTGCCATGAAAGGTCATTTCAATAGGGCCAGCTACATCAACATGATCCCAATCATTTTCTCTTGCAGCTGATCAGGGGTATGGCATCCAGCTATGGATTATGACACCATTTGGCAACCCAAGTACTGCTGCAGAGCGTGCCTACAATGACGCATATAGGAGGACACGCAGCATTGTCGCGAGGACCTTTGGCATCCTCAAGTCAAGGTTCCGGTGCCTCGACATCACTGGTGGTAGCCTCCTATATTCCCCCGAGATGGTCTGTCGGATCATCCTAACATGTGCAATATTGCACAACATTTGCATCAAAAGGAACATTCCCCTCCTAGAACCAGAGCCACACATGCCTGAAGAGGAGGAAGAGGAAGAAGAGGAGGATGCTGGCCTGCAACATGAGGGGGAACTACAGAACACGGCCGCTGGTATACGCAGGCGGCAACAGATCGTCAACAATTTCTTTTGATTATAATCACCTTCACCAATTTAGTTAACTAATTTAAATAAACACCTATTATAATCACCATATCATGGTCTGGCTATTCATTTTTGCACACCTTCATCTCTACTTATCAGAATAAGAGTGTTGCCTCATGGAGCATTTCTGAGATACTGAGTAGGACACTGAACATCCCAGAGCTAATGTGATGCCTAGCATACAATGGTCACATACACACACACACAGTTAATGACATATATCATGTACATTTCTCCTTTGAAGGCCAATAGCAGAGGACCACAACTATTTCACACATACATGTTGAAATCAAGGTCCAACGCAGCATATGGCACACAACTAAGACACCATCACTCAATAAGGGGAAAACAAGCCTCATACATGAGGCAGTTGATGTGCTTTTGCATCAGTAACAGGAATGCCTGACCAGACCCTTGACAGCAGTAAGTCCAACTGCATCTAATATTTGCAAGGACTATCTATTACCAGAGTCCCATAGAAGCAGAACATAGACAGCGCAAGTGCCATACATATGAGCAGCATTGCGCACATGACATTCCATGTACATGTCATCCCATTTCCTAACTCCTGACACACCCATGCACCTGGTCACAACCCACCTGTCGGAAGAGGTCCCTGGAATACTAAGACGTGTACCCTGATATTCCCTCCTCTACACCAACAGACCAACATTAGCAATTCAGTGTGCTACACCCTTTCCTATGGTATGCCATTGTCATAGAACATCTGACTGCATGGACGTCAGGTTAATTTATACACTGTCTTCTACAGGGAGTGCAGAATTATTAGGCAAGTTGTATTTTTGAGGATTAATTTTATTATTGAACAACAACCATGTTCTCAATGAACCCAAAAAACTCATTAATATCAAAGCTGAATATTTTTGGAAGTAGTTTTTAGTTTGTTTTTAGTTTTAGCTATGTTAGGGGGATATCTGTGTGTGCAGGTGACTATTACTGTGCATAATTATTAGGCAACTTAACAAAAAAAAATATATACCCATTTCAATTATTTATTATTACCAGTGAAACCAATATAACATCTCAACATTCACAAATATACATTTCTGACATTCAAAAACAAAACAAAAACAAATCAGTGACCAATATAGCCACCTTTCTTTGCAAGGGCACTCAAAAGCCTGCCATCCATGGATTCTGTCAGTGTTTTGATCTGTTCACCATCAACATTGCGTGCAGCAGCAACCACAGCCTCCCAGACACTGTTCAGAGAGGTGTACTGTTTTCCCTCCTTGTAAATCTCACATTTGATGATGGACCACAGGTTCTCAATGGGGTTCAGATCAGGTGAACAAGGAGGCCATGTCATTAGATTTCCTTCTTTTATACCCTTTCTTGCCAGCCACGCTGTGGAGTACTTGGACATGTGTGATGGAGCATTGTCCTGCATAAAAATCATGTTTTTCTTGAAGGATGCAGACTTCTTCCTGTACCACTGCTTGAAGAAGGTGTCTTCCAGGAACTGGCAGTAGGACTGGGAGTTGAGCTTGACACCTTCCTCAACCCGAAAAGGCCCCACAAGCTCATCTTTGATGATACCAGCCCAAACCAGTACTCCACCTCCACCTTGCTGGCGTCTGAGTCGGACTGGAGCTCTCTGCCCTTTACCAATCCAGCCACGGGCCCATCCATCTGGCCCATCAAGACTCACTCTCATTTCATCAGTCCATAAAACCTTAGAAAAATCAGTCTTGAGATATTTCTTGGCCCAGTCTTGACGTTTCAGCTTGTGTGTCTTGTTCAGTGGTGGTCGTCTTTCAGCCTTTCTTACCTTGGCCATGTCTCTGAGTATTGCACACCTTGTGCTTTTGGGCACTCCAGTGATGTTGCAGCTCTGAAATATGGCCAAACTGGTGGCAAGTGGCATCGTGGCAGCTGCACGCTTGACTTTTCTCAGTTCATGGGCAGTTATTTTGCGCCTTGGTTTTTCCACACGCTTCTTGCGACCCTGTTGACTATTTTGAATGAAACGCTTGATTGTTCGATGATCACGCTTCAGAAGCTTTGCAATTTTAAGAGTGCTGCATCCCTCTGCAAGATATCTCACTATTTTTGACTTTTCTGAGCCTGTCAAGTCCTTCTTTTGACCCATTTTGCCAAAGGAAAGGAAGTTGCCTAATAATTATGCACACCTGATATAGGGTGTTGATGTCATTAGACCACACCCCTTCTCATTACAGAGATGCACATCACCTAATATGCTTAATTGGTAGTAGGCTTTCGAGCCTATACAGCTTGGAGTAAGACAACATGCATAAAGAGGATGATGTGGTCAAAATACTCATTTGCCTAATAATTCTGCACTCCCTGTAGTTTCAAAGCCCAGTTAGCACCTGTAAATTGCTTCCCGTGTGAAAATGTCTGTTGGCCCTTAGAATGCAAGTCTCACCTACAGGACTGGTGAGAAACAGATGCAGCCCACACCTGTGATCACCTCCATGCACACCACCCATTTCAAAAAGTACTGCCCCTGCTGATGCCTGGAACAGCATAGGAGTTGCCATTTAGTCAATTACACCGTTAAGCATTGATACTAAGTAAGCCGTGTAACACAGCCACTGGGTTCATTTGACACCTTTAAAACACAGGACATACACATGTTGACATGTCAGCTCTCTAGTTTGTCCTCCAAACAGTCTGAGTCAGACCACTGATTATGTAACTTGTCAAATTGCTGGATCCTGTCAGCCTGACTGGCATCTGTCTGTGCGTCACACTAAAGTATCCCTGTGTCTACATATGTACCACACTTGCGTTAGCAAACCTCTCATTCATCAGGGGGTATTGGGCATGGGCTTCTTCAATGCATACACAAATACATTGTATAGCATTTTCTGCCGTTTAACTGTACCATTTGAGTTACATCCTCTTGGAAAAGCAAAATTCATGGCCCATCCCTTGTCTGGGTCGCATTTATGCATGAATGACAAAGTGTGACAGTGTCCCAGGGCCATAGGCAGGGATTGGGTACAGGCCTTTCAGCACAACCAGCAACCTCTGATAATGTCTATGAAAAATACACAAATGTCAGGACCATGACAGTTCACACACAGAATCACAGAGCTCACAACATAGTGATGGGCCGTGTGTGGTGAATAGCTGTGAGAATAATCAGCACAGAGGCTATGATGTTCCCAGATGCAGTGGGAATTGCAGAGGCTAACCTGTGTACAAATGTTGTAATGACACCTGCCGGAACATGACACCTGAGACATTATCTCACTCAGCACACCAAGGTTGCCCTGTTGACTGTCTCATTACACGTCTTTAGTGACAGGGTGGGACCATCTCCATGTAGGTTCACATGTCCACATCCACTTTACTCACATTGACCAACCAAGGATACTCAGTAGATACAGGAATAGCTGCCACTGACTCATGATGAGTCCTGGACCGAACTGTGACAAATTACACCCCAAACAATATACAGCATCATCATTGGACCACACACATGAACAAGACACCTATGTGCAATTGATCACTGGAAATATGTGGACACGTGCTATCTTGTATGCTGGTCAACCACAGCCACTTGATAGTTGGGGCTCACTTCTATGGCCTCAACTGTGGTGTCATCATACATTTGAAATTCACCCTTGTCTGTCTGTGCAAACAACATGGTACCCACTTCCTCAATGCATGTGTATGACTCACTGTGGGATTCACCAACTAGTGCCTAGGAAGCTGTTACCAATACTCTAGGACATAGGATGTAGAAAATGTGGACCATCGACTTGAACAAGCGTCTGCCATCCATCTGGTGCATGCTATGTCACATGTGGTGTCTACGTGACCCTAAATCTTGGAAGTCCACTTTACGGGTGTTGTCACATGTATGACTAACACATGCCCTCTCTCATTTCCACAATGACTTGCATCTAAGGATTGTACACATGGACGTCACATTCATACAAGCATATGTACAATTATGCTTAATCTGATACACACACACTTGGTCAACAAATACATTATTTGCCAAAGCACACACTTTGAGCAAAGGCATTTAGGTATTGTACATATGTGCGTCACATTGCTATCCTCTCCTTATGCCAAACATGCACAATTTCTGCAACACATATATGTAGGCCACACTTATGACCAACTATTGTGTCAGTCAACCGTAAAAATACTGTGAAGGGAGTAGCGGATCATGGTCCGCTGCAGTCTGATGTCACACATGTGAACATACACCATCAACACCATGATGTCTTCAATCAGCCTATCTCTGATGTGTCCCAAATGTAACATAACAAAAAAACAAGAAAAATTGCCCCAAACCAGTTAATGCACTGACATTTTGACATACCTAGCGTTATGCGTCATTTTTTTGTCTACCAAAACTGTATTTGCGTCATTTTTTTGGACGCACAGGAGTGAAAATTAGGTAGCATCCAGATATTTGTACAGGCCATGTACTATTATGTGGATTCGGGCTAATTTTCACTTCTGTGCGCCAAAAAAAATGACCCAAATGCAGTTTTGGTAGACAAAAAATGACGCATAACACAAAAAAGGTGCTACTTTTCATACAGGAAGTGATGTAATAGGATATCCTGTTTACAGATCATGTACAGTGGGTGTACTTTCACTTTCACTTTGCAGTCTATGATCCTTCTAGACTGTGTGGCTGTGTAGAGAGTGTTGTCTTGAGATTTTGTGCTTTTTTGTCCTGTGTGCTATCTGTAAAGTCCTTTTGTGAAATAAATATTGTTGCTGTATACTGTACTACTGTGTTTTGTCTACATTTGTCCATTTATCTTGTGTTTTTGTTGTTTGTGGGAGACTGTTGTGGGTTATGTTAGTTTGGGGATAGTTGGGCTCTTTTAGTGGTTAAGTTTACTTTTCATCTGAATTTGTACCCCTACTTTCCCCCTTTTCCCCTTTCTATTTCTTTTACCCCTATTCCCTTTCACATTTACAGTATGTCTGGTAGGCCACGTCTTGGCAGGATGGGTGAAGAGGAGTTGGGGGGGGGTTCATCTGGCTTGTGTGCCATTTCTTGCCACTCATGATCCAGGCAGGGGGCAGGGTGATACAGGGGTATCCAACAGAGGCGCGCAGAATCCGGTGGGGAAAGGTGCTGCATCACCTGCAGCTTGTGTATGCCAGCCAGAGGAGTGACCACCAGCTGAAGCACCGGTGGGCTGACCTCATCACCAGGGAGCAGGATCTCTTGGACCACATGGGAATCATGATTGGTGGCACTGTTGGTGAGTACAAATCATGTAAATGTGCACAATTAAATGCTCTGTAGTGACATAAGAGGATTAGTACTATGTCTGCCAGCTAACTTGCTGACTGTGTGTAATGCTGGGGAAACATAAAGGGATAATTGATGCACTATGGCAAGGATCACAATTGCTAGCTGTCAGGTAGCACGTGCTCAGCAAACTTACAGGATACTTTTCCATGAAGTAAATTGGTGCGGCCTTTTTGTCAGAAAAGCAAACAAAATAGGAGCCAATCATGTCTATATAGGGTCCTATTGATAGAGAAGTAAAGATGTACCAACATTTTGGCTAACTTTGTTGACGCAATAGCTAGACAGACTTTAGAATCACTACATGATGCAGAAAATGAGTGTTGCCTTCACGTCAATTGATAATAGCAAAGTGGCTCAGACATATGTCTCATGTGAGTCTGGTGAGTGTGGAAGGAAAACGTTCACAGAAGTACTATGAATGTTTGGGATTATTGTGTTCCTTGATATTTTTGGATACATGTCAGATCTGGATTTGAAAACATCGTGAAAAGGTGTAAGGTGCCCTCAGCTAACATCTTAGAATGTTTGTTGCAGTTAGTTATGCCACATTCCAAATAAGGATGGCAGTCCAAGTGTATGCACATGGCTTCACATCTCCATGGTTGGTGCAAATCAGCATAGCTGGGCCACATCAATTGAATCAAATGTAACAACAGGGGGGCTTCCAAAAGTCCCTGCCCCTCCCTCGGTACATTGTAGCTATGTGTCATTAATGTGTCATGGCCACAAGGCATGTTTGACTGGTAATGCAGTCCTCAAGTAACAAGGCTTTGAATGTCTCTCTTGGATGCACATGATGAGACGATAACACTCCATAATTTTTTCTGCTCACAAATTACGGGGCATGTTTGCAACCAAATGACAGTTAGGGCCAATGTATGTGTGCAGATATGTGTGTAATAGTCACAGGAGACCCATGCTATGTACAAGTTGGCCGTGATATATCAGATGCAGTACCATCATGTCTGAATGGCTGCCATTTCCTTATTCAGCCTACACATTGTATATGTTTATGAAATTGTTGCGCTGTGCACAGATTTTGAGCACCTTTCTTCCTTCCACACCTTACAGGTGGACCGGCACCCTACACTGTGGGAGAGGTGGCGACATTTGAGGACCCGGACCACTCCAGTAAGTGTTGATATGTCTGTTATGTGCTGTGTTTGCTGGTTATAGACTCGTGTGAGTTGAACGCATAGCAAGGTGTGATGCGTTGGGCAAGCTTTTCTCTTTTGAGTTGGCCAATGAGTATCCAATGGTATTATCTAGGGATTGTAGGCCATTCCTGTAGGCCCCACTGTGAGTACAGGGGTTAGTCATGTGGATGACACTTGTATCACCAAGAGTCGCACTGGAAGTCAGCTCCGATTTAGTCAGCCTGTCAGACCCACATTCTCCAAGATTGGTACAGCAAATTGCTTTCCAATAGACATCTGCTTCCCTATTTACCTACGTAATTATGAAACAGTAGGGAGAACCTCCTAGCAGCATGTACTTCCACATGTAGTGCTACAAGTATGTGGAACTTGAGTGCAATGGCTTAGGTGTGCATGCATGCAATTCATGATCATGGGTGTTCTTGCAACTATGTGTCTGATGTAAGTCAGGCCTCACTGGAAGTATATGTTGTGTACCAAGTTCTGCATTTCCTGACATGTGTGGCCCTATGATTGGTCTGGGGTTTTCTGACTCCTATTTGTTGATAGACCTTACCTGTGGTGTGTGTGTAGAGCCAAACACGTGTGGAGTTTTCTATACACTCCTCGGTGTACATGTTGTTGGAAATTTATAGTTGTTTATCCACCCCCCACCCTCAAACACGGGCATGGGTTTGTGAATGGGGTACCTAGTACTGATGCTACCAGTATGTTACACATAAATGTGAATAAGTGACGATTTGCTTGCAACCTAGTATACGCACTCAGGTTTGGCACTTGGTACTATACTGGCAAGTCCAGTTACAACTTGCAGACCATATGGCTTTAGTTTTGCTTTCCGTGCACTGACATTTTTAGCCCAGGTCTTGGCGGAGGATATGCAGCATGATTCTTAGCTGATAACTGGCAGAACTCAGATTGCAAGTCAAAGCCAGTTGTTACCCATCTTGTAGGTTATGGATGTGCTGTGGGTGATGTGACCTTTGTAGGCTGGCCTGCCATATACTTCCTCAGGGACATTCAATGATCTGTATTGTGATATGAGCTGTTACAAGTACAGTAGATGTATTGTCTGATTGACTTCTTGTGCCATTTCACACAATGCAGTTACAAATGTAGAATATCTGCATTTGTCTTCACAGCTGCTAACATGACTCCAGACCAGGTCTGTGAATTCCAGCGCCGGGCCATGAGATACCAGCACATCCTGCTGGTGGAGTCGGGGTTCAGGAGGATAGCCCGGCGATATTGCCATGAACGGGCCTCCAGGGCATGGAGAGCCTTCCCACAGGGTGGCCCTACTTTGCCCACCACAGCCACCACCAGCACAACCACCAATCCAATCCAGGTGGCCCCACCCACAGCTGGGACTGTTGGTCCTACATCTGCTGGACTTCCAGGCCCCAGCATTGACACTGGTGCAGGACAGCCCACTAGGCCTGGCACCACACACGCACAGACCTCCTCCACCGGTACCCAGACTGCCACAGCTCCATCTGTTGACCCTGCAGCCTTCCACAACATGGAGCGTAAGATGGACAGAGTGCTGCGCAAGTTGAGCCACCTGAGCCGGGATGTGCGCCACATCAACCGGCGTGTTAAGTCTATTAAGAGGACCTTCCGGAGGGCCAACCTCTAGAAAAATTTTGATGGACATGATTCCCTCCCCTCCCTCCTCTTTCCAAGTTCTTATAGTTAGTGGGCTTCGGGGGCTTAGTGTTAGGTTAGTATAGGCTGTTAGTTTAGTTAGTGTTAGTGGGTGGGGGGTCCAGAATCTTTATATTTTTACTTATTAAGTGTGTGGGTGGGTGGGTGGGGGTCTATGTTGGGGTTCTTGTGTGTTTAAAAAAAAAAAATACAAAAAATACAAAAAAATATATATTTGTTTAGGATAGTATTGTATGTGTTTAGGTTAGTATGTGTTGTCCTCCATGTGTCCTGTCTCATAAGGGGGGTGAGGGGCGGATGTTTAGAACCTTTCGTTACATATGATAAGTAAGTGTAGCTTAGGTTAGTTAGGGACAGTTGTGGGTAATGAGTAGTCAGGGTAGATTAGGGTAGGTAAGATTTTTCCCTCAGTTTCCTCTTCTGTGATTAGCATTTAATAAATATTTGGTTATCCCTTAATAGTATGTGTTGAATGGTACTTGATCGTGGGTTTGGATTCAGAGTACATACATTTTGTACTATTACATTTGTGTCCTATGCTACAAACAAATCCCAACTGAGCTGTACGATTGGCAGATAGCCCAGAGCTACCTTGCAAAGTGTCAACCCTTCGTTGCAACCACCAATCACAGTTAATATGGATGACAATGTGTTTCTGGTGATAAGTGTGTTTTGAAAGTCACAAACAGTGCTTCCAGACTTGGTATTGGGGAAACAGTTTTAGGTCTGACTGCAGTGTGATGAACATGGACACCCTTATAAGATGAATTCTCATTGGCAATCTTGTATTCTTGTCTTCATGACTCTCATACATCATTTGTGACACAGTTCAGCATGATTACCTATTTGTATGTAAACTCAGACACCTTCATCTATGCAGTTTGTGTAGTGTTTGCTTAGATTAGTGTGCCATGTTATTTGTGTTATTTATGCATGTTGACAACATTTTGCGGCCACTATTTGATGACTTAGTTATCCCCTGAAGAAGCATTCTTCTGTCCAACACAGCATGATGGTGTATGGTTTCTCACTTCATCAGATTTGTCCCTCAGGATGGGCAGAGTATGATGCAATCATTGGCACTGTGCAGATTTCTCTGACTACATATTATCAGGACAGTTGTATTTGACAAGCTACGTAATTTGACAGTAGGCACATTTCAGTTATCTACTGCACAGTTGATATGCCACATTACCCAGAGACAGATTTATTGTGTAAGTGCTATTTATTGAAAAGTGCTGTAGTGCTATCTGTACATTGTCCATTATAGTGACATCTTACATTGTGATCCAACACAAGGGTTTACCAAAATGCTTTTGACATGCTGGGGTTGCTGTTTCAGACAGTGCAGAGAGACAGAATTTGCCAATGAGTTGGAGAGAGACAATCACTGGTCTGGGTGACAAGATATACAGTGGTTTGCAGAACAGTCATTGAGTACAGTTGTTGCAAGACTGGCAAGTTACAAAGCGCAGGACCTTGGTAAATGTTGGCCATGTGGCAGCGACTAGTGCTTCTGGGTCATTTTCCTTGTGAATGTGATCTGTTCCATGTCTTCTTCTTCTGATGTGTGTGTTGCCTCCTCTGTCCTTGTTGTTGTTGGTTGTGAAGGGGCAACACACACCTCAGTGTTAGAAGACGTGGAGTCAGACATCCCGGTCGCTGCTCCCTGTGAAGGTCTTAAGGGCAGTATCTGCTGGTTCTTGAGAATAGCAGCCACATCACGATGGTAGGCAGCCAGGTCGGCCTTGAGGGGTTCAATGTTGCATTCGTGCACGCGTTGACAGGATTGCTGTTGTAGGTGTTGGGTCAACTGTATTACAGCTGTGCTGATTTCCTTCTGGGTTTTCTGCAGTTCCTGCAAGTTAGATGTTATGGCTTGCATAGCTGCTGCCTGATCTGCAGATTACATCATGCACGAACGCATCGCCTCAAGGCTGGCTGCCATATTTTGCATCCCCCCCCGCACCTCCTTGGCCAGCCGCCCCTGTACTCCAACTACAGTTCTCTCAAAGCTGGTGCCAGTGTCGTCTGAGTCCTCAGCTGTATTGGAGCTGGCAGGTCTTACAATAGGGGTGGTGGGTGGGTCCTCTGCGATGGCTGCTTGTTCTGTGCTCCTCCTTGTGACAGAAGGTGGGGTCTGGAGGGTTTCGAGGACCTTTTGGATGGTCTCCTGGGGAATGTTTATCGGCTCATCATCCATGTCATCAGGGAAATCTGGGATAGGCATATCCACAGGAGATCCATCTTCCTCTGCAATGAAACAGGGTACAATTAGTGTGTCTGTGTTGTGGCAATTTTGATGTGACGTGCCTGCCTTTTGATGAATTCACTTTGTGATCTTGTTTTGTGTTAATTGCTCCAGTCCTTCAGATGGGCATTCTTCCAAGCCTATGGCCCACCTGCATGTCACATGTATGTTATTGAGTTATTAGACTTGTCAGCATCATTGCCTCTAGGTGTTGGTTTAGGCCAAATAGAGAATTGCCACCTTCTTTTCCTACTCAAGCCTCCGTCTACATCCATTCTCATGGTGAGACCTTTCACTGGCTGTGGGTGTTCTGATGGCCCTGGCAGCACACTTAACAATCTGGACCTGCCCCAATCTCTTATCTTTCACATCCACTTAAATGTATTTGACATGTGGCATATCCTATGCATGGCAATGTTATGATCTGATATGGATGTTGACATTGGTAATGTGTACTGCTGATGTTGGGGAATGTGTGTTACATTGGATTGCCCTGATAATCGTATCACTGTCCTATTTCCTCCTCTGACTGTGCAGGTGTATTTCAGTGACCAGTTACATGTGTCCCCCCCTCAATGCTGTTGTCTGAGCAGTATGACATTTGGGATGTTGCATTGTTACCCAGGCACAGGATGGACCCTGACATATGCAGCATGGGTGTGTCCTTAGTGCTGTGTAGCTCCTATTGTTGTTTACATTGGCTGATGTTTGCGACAACTATGGGCATTGACATTTGAGAGTACTGGGGCCTTTGTCTAGTTTCAGGGGATTGTTGAAGTTGTCATCCTCACCCTCTAATTTAGGTGTGTATGATCCATGGGGAGGTTACTGCCATTGGCTACTTGAGCTGCACACAGAGCGGAGGTGGTAGTGGCAACTGTTGTTGCAGTTACATTCCAGTTGTCGGTATGGCTAGAGGTTGTTAATAGGGCCCTAGTTAATGTAGGGGTATGGTGGCTGACGTGTGCTGGGATGTCAGTTTGATGTTGTGGCCTTCCCTCCTGGCGTGGCTTTCCCTTTGCTCCATCCTTGGCATGACAGCATGCCCCCAGGGGACTGTTGTTGGTGTTGTGTAATGGTGTGCCCCAGGTCTTCTCAGAACGGGCCATGCCCCCCTGCCGTGCCCCTTTACCCATGCCACTCTATGTATCAGATGAATTCCATGCATTTTGTGGTCGGTATCCCCCCCCGGTTGTAGATGACATTAGTGCATTATAATTCCCCATGCGACTTACCCTGCATGTGCGTTGTCTCCTGGTAGTCTGCGCTGTCCTGTCCTTGAATCCCTGTGACGATCTCCTCAGGGATGACAGCTGCGACCATCTCCTCCATGTGGTCCAGGGCCTCCTGGTGTGCTGGACTCCCACCTCCAGTCTGCAGTGCTGCCTTCCTGTTCCTGGCCATCTTTTCCTTGGTCCTGCGCTTGCAGTCATGCCAGCGTTTCTTGCACTCGATGACTGTTCTGCGTACTTCAGCCACACTGTTAATCTTGTCGACAATTTGTTGCCATATAGCTTCTCTCCTACTGATTGGCAACTTTGAGGTGACAAACAGTTGGTGCTGGTGTTCCGTCACCTCTTTAACCAGAATTTCCTGCTCCTCTGCACTAAAGCGACACATTCTTTTCTTCTTAAAAGTGTCCTGGTTCTTGTGTGGGTCCTCCTGGCTGGTTCCTAGTCTGCTGTCATCTTCCTAGGGTCTGTAGTGGCATCTGGGATCCATTTTGGCTCTCCCCTGGTGAAATGGCAGTGTTTGCGTTTTTTTTTATGCTATTGCGTCAAAAAACGGTGCATATCCAGTTTGCGGGGTCGTAAATCGACCCACAGTCATTTCCGCCGCGTTAACATCATTTTGCTTTACGACTTGACGCTGCTGTGTGCGTCAAAAATAATGACTCCCACCTGTGGTTTGCGCCGCCTGCGTCAAAGTATAAATATGACGCCCGCACGGCGCACCAAAATGGCGTTAGCCGGCGGTAATATTTTTTACGCAAAACTGCGCCGGCGCAGTTTTGCGTCAAAAAGTATAAATATGGGACAAAATTTCTAAATTTGGTATTTTTACTGTCCTCTGATTTTCATTTTATACAGCAAAATAAGCTGTGAGTAAACCATACCCTACAAGCCCGGAGTACCAGAACAGTAGGTATAAGATTAAGAGTAATTAAGTTGAAGAATACATTTTGCTGTATGGTGTATGAATCTATTACTGTTGTAGTGACTGAAATAATGATATTATCTGTTTCCAGTTACTTCCTACAGAGGAGGGACAATTTTCTTTCTACAAAATACATTCAATAAATTAGTTAAATTGGCAAGTATTATAAAGAGCTTCTTTGTACTATGGCTAGGTTTCCACAATGGAAATACCTGGCATATATACATACTTACATAGAAAAGGACTACAGAATTAATTTACATCATTTGTAGACATAAACCTCAGCTAAATCACCTCCTCCTAGGGACATTTGAAAATGGCAGCTATGCAGAGAATGCTACCTTTAGGTTATTGCACATGTTACTTTTGTAATAACTGAAATTTGGACCACACATCAATGTAAAGCTATTGATGGAGAAGAATATTGTTGGATTTGGCCCTTATTGCGGGATCATCTCCCACGCTTTTACCTTCACCCTCCTGTTTTCTGAAGCTCTTGTTGGCTTTTAGAACTCTGCACACTTTACCACTGCTAACCAGTGCTAAAGTGTTCTCTCCTTAAATATGGTAGAATTGGCTTACACACAAATGGCATATTTAATTTACTTGTAACACCTCAGTAAAGTGGACCTACCTGTGCCCAGGACCTGCATATTAAATGATACTAGTGGGCGTGGAGCACTCAATGTAGCACACACTTAAGTCACCCATATGTTAGGCCCTAAATAGCCCATAGGGTAGTGTACAGTGTACTTAAAACGCTAAACATGTACTTTAGGTTTTACATGTCCTAGTAATGAAAAACTCTAAATTCATTTTTCACTACTGCAAGGCCTACCTCTCCCATGGGGTAACATTGGGTTACCTTATTACATTAAAAAAATTATAACCCTCAATAGGGAGCAAGTAGGAATATTGAGTGTTGTGCCTAAAGAATTGTAATTTAAAACCCCCTTTAATGGTAAAATTGTATTTTAAGTCACAATTCTGAAAATTGAACTTTTACAAAGTTGGCATTTTCTTGCCTGAGCCATTTGGTACCTGCACCCTGCATACTGGGTCACATTACTTGGTGTAGCTGGTAGTTGGTCTTTGTGTATTGCTCCAAGACAGTGAGAAAAAAAGGGGAATAGGTGTTGGCAGGAGGAGCCATCTCCAACTTGATAAGGGGACAGAGCTATCACCTATGAATTTTGCACATCACAAAGCATCTGCTGGGGTGGAAATGTCCAGAACATTCTCCTATTGGACCCTCAGACCCAACACTTCAGTACACCTCAAGACCTGTGGAAAACCTAGAAGGACTGCTGTGCAGCTCTGCTGCAAGAAGGACTGCTACTCTGCTACCATGTTACTCATGTTAAAAAGGACTGGACCTGCATCTTGAGCCCAGGACCACCAGAGTGACTCCTAGGGCTAGTTGACTGACGTCCTGATTAGTGCCTCAGGGACGGAAAAGACCCTATCACCATGAATCCTGCACCTGGACCTTGCCTGCTGATAGTCATGCCCCCCCTAAGTGATGCAACCCCAGTCCTAGACCCTTGGAAGTGGGCCTGAAGGTACTGTGGCACTCTGGCAACCCAGCTGTAGTCTCCATTGGAATCGAGGTGAAGCAACGTGAAGTGAAGCAAAGCCTCACAGATCCCCGCCACACAGCTGCCACCCTCATATGGATAAACGCAGAGCAATGCAATGTCCTGCAAAGCCTTGCTGCAGAGCTGCCAGCATCATTGGAATTGATGCAGAGTGTTATAAAGCCCCACCACTCTTCACCACACAGCTCACTGGAACTGATACAGAGCAACGCAAAGGACTGAAAGCCTCACTGCACACCTTCTTTGCAACCGAAGCCAGGTAACATGAAGCCTTGCAGAGCAACGTCACACAGACCCACTAAGGACATAAGGTACTTTGTTCAGCAGGTTTAACCTGGTCCCTGCATTTGGCTCATGCTCTATCATGGTTGGCCTGAACTTGTGACTTTGTCCCAGTCTGGCATACCCAGATGACCACAGTTGGCACTTGATGATTTTTGGCACTATTTTTACCTAAACTTTTAAAACTGAATATCTCCGGTCCTACCAATTGGATATTTGTTGTTCTGGTCTCAAATTACTTATATAGCACTAAATTGGTGTAGGATTTAACTCAGGTTGTGTTTTTCTTAATTTCTGTTTAAAGTTCTGCCCACATAGTTTACACATTGCCTCTAAGTTAAGCCTGACAATTTGTGCTAAGCTACCAGAGGATTAAGGTCAGGTTAATTTAAGGTTTACTAGTGACTCTGCCCCCTCAACCGGTAACTCAATTGCCCACAAATACATTTTCCAGTCTCTTATATTACAGCACAAGGTGACCAACTAATTAATTAAATGGCAACAATCTGGAGAGATATGAATTCATGAATGGTCAGATTTATATTGTGTGAAAAGTAGAAATGTTTTTCTGTGCTTGCAGGTCAAAAGGATGGCAATGAGTAATCCATTTCACCCTACTTAGTTGAAAATATGATCAAACAGATCACTGCTCATGTCATAGAGGATGTTTTCAGTTTTTTTCTAAATATATGGCTTGTGGATGAAAGGTCGTGGTGTAGTTCAGACTCATGCGAGATTTATGTAAAACTGCTTCCAATTCTTCACAAACCATCTGTTGCCTTAGAAGGCATTTTTAACAGACATGCTTTTTGGACCATTACACAATTTTGTTTAAATGTAAATGGCACCAGACGCCAACAAATCTTCCTGATCCCTTTGCTAAAGTTATGCAAATTATCTAAAGTAAAGTCTGAAAGTTTTGTTTCTCTGTGTACAAATGATTGTGAGCAATCCTCTTCTTGAATGACAGTAGCTAAAGACTGTAATCCTTTCACTAAAGATTGAGATGTGCATATCACATACATCTCTGCTCTTCTTCTTCTGCCTTTTCACATACTTTAGATGAAATATGTACATCCTCCATAGAAACCACAGGCAACCCCGGGGCGTGGCCAAGACTCGCATGGAGTAGGCAGCAGACTACGGGAGCTCCGGGACCCGAAGCCACCTGTTCTCCCCAATGTCCATCCTGAGCCGAAATTAGAGCGGGGGAGATACTGCCGGTCTCCCGAGATCCTTGGGATACAGGCAGAAGTTACTGGGGTTAATTCTATAGCCCTGAACTAACTCTTTTCGGCCACGAACGCGGCCTACTCAAAATGGCGGCCACCACTGTGAATCGGGAGCTGGGGCGGCGCTGTGAAGCGGAGCGCCCTGAGAACCGCTAGTGCCTCCAGGCGTCGATGCTGGAAGGAGACAGAGACTGTAGAGCCCCTGGCGAAGCAAGCATGGGACCCAAAGTAAACGCCCAGATCGGCTGATGCTCGCACGCCTAGGAGGGCAGAGGTGATCCAGCGTGGCCGTAGCTGAGAGCTGCAGAGCTCTTCAAGGAGATGTGGCTGCCGGGGCAGATTGGGACTCTGCAACCCGGAGAGGCACAAACCTGAGTACTGGAGCCATGCCCAGAGTCCCATGTTCAGAGGGACTGGGGCAGTGCCGACTCGGCTCGAATGCCCGAACTCTGGCAAACAGTGAAGGACCGGTGGAAGACACAGGGAGATGGAGTGTGCATTCCAAACGACTTTGCCGATAAGAGAGATGCATGATGGCGGGGACATGAATTACCCATTCCTCTGAAGATCTGTGCATACTAGAGAGAGAACTGCCCCCCTGTGGGTTCACAGGAACAAAGGCACCTGGGACTCCTCTAACAAGCCCTTTACCATGGATGGCCAAAGATCCCAGTAAGAGGTGGGGGCACTTGGGACGGACCCCACAGCTAGAAGACAAACGAAGTGAACGCATCTGGGACCACTGAAGTAGGATCGGTTTGTTTGTCCCCAGGACCGGAGGCTGGGCTTCAGAAACAGCACACAGTGTGCCGCTTCAGACCCTCGGGCCCTCCAGGGGAGGTGACACACTACAGATAGGAGGTACTTTAAAAAATGTCAAGTGCAGCGTCGTGAACCTCCTACTTAAGCTAAATATTCAATTTACCACGGGACAGCACTTCTTCATCACTGTATAATCCAAACTCACGGACGTGAGTGAGCAGTGAGAGACCTATCCTTGGCATACAAATGGGGAAGACCCTTAAAAAAAGAGACTGCGACATGGGTGGCCCCTTATGCCCAGACCGCGCACGGGGGGGACGGACTCGGTCACACATACTGTACCGGAGATAGAATCCACCACATCAACACTCCAGGATGTGCTTCAAGCCATAGCGGCCTCCCGGACAGCGTTGGAGGTTAAAATTGACACGCTGAGTATAGACCAGGTCCTTCTACAGGATGATCATAAGAGACTGGCAGAGAGAGTTACCACAACGGAACGGGACCTGGCGGATGCGAATCCCACCTTGGCACTAACAAATAACCGGTTGAATACCATAGATAACCACCTCAAACTACTGGAAAATAGGGTGGAAGAGCGAGACATAATAACATCAGAATTATAGGGATTCTGGAAAAGAGTGAAGGCCCTGATATGGTGGAATTTCTGGAGAACTGGTTGCAGACGGTAGTTGCCCTGGAGGGTCTGTCCACCTTCAATGCCCTGGAAAGAGCTCACAGAGTGCCTAGCAGGGCACCACCTCTGGGGGCTCCTCCGAGGCCTGTGATAGCGAGACTCTTCCATTTTCGAGATAGGGACCATATACTACACCAAGCCTGGCAAAATGGTGAGATGACAATAGCAAACAGTAAAATTTCCATCTTCCCAGATTTTTCTCGAGCGGTGCAACGACGACGAGCAGAATACAACTCAGTGAAGCGCAAACTTTGCAACCTGGAGATTCCTTACTCAATGTTATTTCCGGCCAGACTCCAGGTAGTCCCGCCATCTGGAATGGAATTTTTCTCTACACCAGAGGAAGCTAGGGCCTGGTTGGAGTCGTGCTCTGCTTCAGATCCGAATAACAAATCTCGCTACAGCAAGAAGAGACGGCGTCCTAGGTCAAGAAGGCAACAGACATCACGGAGGGTTGACCCACCCCAGATGAAGTACAGGAAGAAAGAAAGTGGGTGATGGAGGCAGTGGCGCTGTTTGGTGGAGTGCCTGGGGGATCGGATGCAGCTTCGCCCTCGAGCCCACAGAAGGAGGAAGGACATTCGGACTCCGATGGTGAGACTGTGACCTCTACTCAATCGAGCATAGTCCTACCTGCGATCACTCCTGGAACAGCTGATTAAATAATTTAATTGGAAAAAGCTGCCACGATAAGACTACATTAACACTATGCTGAGTCATTCAGCAGGCAAGCTATTGAATAAGATCGTGCAACTGATGGAGTACACTACGCCCACACCACTAATGTTTATAGATTACCTATGGGAATATTATCTCATCATACCTGCTATATAAAAGACTGACGAAAGGAGGTCAGGCCGGAGACGTCCTGGAGCTTCCAGCTGTCAAATCCTGAGACTGCCACTCCCACAATTACTGTGTGTTACACAGTAGGGACTATGATCACTGTTGAAATACTGTTGTTGTTTAATAGTTTGGGCGAAGACATCACGTCCTTTGCTCTAGGGATGGGGAGTTGGGATTTCAGTTGTTTAGTTATGATCCAAAACACGCCGTGTTGCCTGGGCAAACTGCATACTTATAGAATGTGGGGTGATCAATTCATTGTTGATTGGTAGTCCACTGTGCCTGAAATTCCTTATGTGGAATGTTCGAGGGATATGCTCCATGGCCAAGCGTCATAAGGTATTCTCCTTTCTCACTAGATAAAGAATTCACATAGCGATGCTCCAGGAGACACATCTAGATGCTAATGAGAGTTGTGCTCTTCAGAAGTGTTCGAGAGGTCAGGTCTACTGTACCACCTATTCAGCCTTTGCCAGAGGGACACTGATTTGGGTCAGGTCAGGAGTACCTTACCAGCACATGACAACCATTCTTGACCCGTTGGGTCGATACACTGTAATTTCAGGAAAACTGCATGGTAGAGAGATAACTCTAGGTAGCATATATGGCCCTAATACAGATCAGGGAGGATTTTTGGCCTCCATGTCGACAAGGCTGGCAGTGTACCTAGCGGGACCGGTAATCTTGGGAGGGGACTTCAATTGTATAGCAGATACGCCGTTGGCTAGATCACACCCCCATTACCTTCATCCCCAACCATTTGAACGACCCAATCATACCGGACATGGGAACAAAACTGGGGGCTAGTAGACACTTGGCGCGTCCAGCGCGCAAAAGACCGGGACTATTTGTTTTACTCCCCCATGCATGATTTATGTGCCAGATTAGACACCTTCCTCTCCTCACTAGGGCTACAAGGGCAAGTTCACGCGAGCGAATATCTCACTCATACAATCTCAGACCATAACCCACTTCTCCTTAGTCTGAGCTGGTCCAGAGCACGGACACCAATAGCTACATGGCGGTTCCAGCCTTCTCTGCTGGAGGACGAGGCGTTTAAGCACACCATTGGTTTGGCAATAGACACTTATTTTGAGACTAATGAGGGCTCGACTACTTCAATATTGTTAGAGTGGGATGTGTTTAAAGTGGTCATCAGAGAGAACTGTCTTTCTGCAGTAGCCGGTGAAAGGTGTGCACTGCTTCGTGATATAGAAGAGGCCGAACAGAATCAGAGAGGGATAGAGCAGCAATGCCCCAAGACCCCAGAATTGCGAGCGTCACTCTTGTCTGTGCGAGAAACAACCATAGCGTCAATGGACCAGCTGCACTGTTATGATTATAGGGCCTTTTTGACACGAACACAAACAGAGGGTGACCGTGCGAGTTCCTTGTTGGCATGGCTGGCGAACCCAACAAAGAGAGGCTCAGAAATAGTAGAACTGATACTACCCAGGGGAACTTGTATTGGTTCCCAATCAGCTACTAACGATGAATTCCGTAAATACTACGCAGACATATGTACTAGTAAGGTACATCCTTCAGATGAGGAAATGCAAGCCTTCCTGCTCCATCTACCACTCCATACGGTATTGGCCCAAGAAGCAACTGCACTGGGTGCACCAGTTACGGTGACAGAGGTGAAAGGCGCCATAACTTCTATGGCACGCAATAAAACACCTGGCCCAGGTGGGTTCCCAATAGAATTTTATTCGACTTACTTGTCCAAGCTGGGGCCTAGACTGGCAGCGGTCTATGAGGCGGAGGTTGAATGTCAGACCCTCCCAATGCCTGCAATGGAAGTCCTGATCATACCATTGTTGAAACCTGGGAAAGCTCAGACGGATGTGGCTTTGTGCCCACTATCGATGCTTGCAGTAGATTATAAAATACTGAGAAAAATATTAGCGCTCCGCCTCATGTGTTACATGCCTCATCTGATACATACAGACCAGGCTGGATTTGTTCCAGCACGCCAAAAGGCACTGAATATGCGACACCTCCTTGCTTTAATACATGGCGATGGATATGACAAACAAGAAGCAGTAGTCTTTGCCATTGATTTCGAAAAAGCTTTTGATAGTCCGGACGGCACTATTTATATGAAGTTCTTCACATGTTTGGGCTAGGAAATCGCTTTATAGGTTGGACAGACTTTTGTACAGTAGCCCGTCGGCTAGAGTCCGAACAGGCAATACTATCTCTGAAAGTTACGAGGTGGCTAGGGAACTAGGCAGGGCTGCACTCTCTCCCCTCTGCTCTTTGCATTACTAATAGAGCCATTGGCTTGCATGGCCAGAGAGGGTAGAGCTTATAGAGGTATCTCACTGACAGGCCAGACTCATCATATAGCACTGTATGCAGGTGACCTCCTATTCTTTTTGAAGGATAAGCAAAGTGATCTGTGGGGGGCTCAGATGTTGCTAAAAGAATTTGGTGCTTTGTCTGGGCTGAGGGTGAACTGTCAGAAATCCAACCTATTCCCAACTACGGAGGGAAGAACCCCCCGTGACATAGGGGAATTACTGTGGGAACCTAGATGCCTGACATATATAGGGATCCATGTCTACCACGATGTCCAGAACTTGTTTGAAGGGAATGTGCAGCAGGCTCTGAGGGCCATTATGGGCTCCATGAGGTTCTGGGCTACCCTGCCAACTTCAGTTGTGGCAGAGTGGCACTCTTGAAGATGATAGACCTCCCCAGACTGCTATATCTTTTTACAACCTTACCAGTGTGGATCCCGGGGTGTTTCTTTAAAGATCTGAATTCTATGATCACAGGATTTATATGGGTAGACGAAGACTGGCTATCGCGGTGCTACAACGTTCTCTCGAAGAAGGTGGACTGGCCGTTCCAGACTTTGAAGCTTATTACCTGGCAAAAGCCAGAGCACTCTTGAATATAGAAGTCAAAGTTAGTGATGTAACGGATCCTCAGTGTGGAAAGGTAAACACACCATACATAGTTTAGAAAGATTTATTTCTTGAAGCACAAAGTTCATCATAATCATTGTAAACAATGGAATAAAAAAATAATAAAAAAATATAATATTTTCAAATAATATATAAAGCCACCGATGACCCAAAGGTGATTTAAGAAAAATAAGGAGAAAAATGGAGGGAAAGAATATAAAGTGAGTATCATGTGACGTGCTCAAACCTTTATCTGTAAGGAGCCTACATTAGCGGGACTCCAATGTATATTAAAATGAAAGACAGAAGAAAGTTGCAATAAGTAAAACACTGTTCTAATCGAAAGTATATCCTATATAAAGCAAGATGCAGAAAAAACCACAAAATAATTAAGTACACGGTAACATAATGTAATATACAGAAAAGAATGCGGATAATTAACAAGGGAAAAATATTATAGTAGATAACAGTGGAAAACCTCATATACAAGACAATGTGTATACATGTTGAGTATCATGAATTAAGAACCTATTCACCCAGAAAATATTCCATTTCGAAATTGGTGTTAAGTCCATCTTCCACCGCTCTGAGTTTTAAAATCCAATAGCATTCTCTTCTTCGAAGGGCTAACTCTCTGTTACCTCTTCTAGGATCTTTATTTATCCGGTCAAAACCAAAAAATTTGAAGCTACAGATGTTGTCTTGTTTAGGGCAATGCCGAATATGGTTTACTATGGGGTATCTCTCATCTTGTTGTCTCAGGGCTCTGAAGTGCTCACTGGCCCTAGTTCTTAGTGGTCTAATAGTACTACCTATATAGTAAAGGCCACATCTGCAAATGACCATGTAAATAACAAAATTGCTTTCACATGTGATATTATAGTTAATGTTGTAATGTATACCAGTAGAACTAGTGAATGTAGTGATACCAGACTTGGCCCATCTGCACATTCCACAATGACCACATTTGAAGAAACCTATACCACGATTGGTGAGCCAATTCCCTTGGTTGGGTTTATTGCGAAAGTTAGAACATAAAAAGTTCTTAAGAGTTCTGCCCCTTCTGTATGTAAAAATCGGGGTATCTGGGACCACTTTTTTAAGAACAGGATCTGTTGTTAAAATGTTTCCCTGGAAACATTGGAGGACTAAGGAAGATCCTCTTGCCAGGAGCACCTTGCCATAATTGAAAAAGTGGACATCACTATATGGACTTACTGTGAGCGCCCATTTTCCTATGACTTTCTTCCTAGGTGCTTTTTTGTGACTCTGTGACGTTGTACATAGCGGTGCTGCTCCAGACCAGTTGTATTTTCTGAATATATTGTATTTTTTGTTTGTAATTTATATTGTCAATATGGATCGTGACAAACTAGCTGCGGATATCTTTGGTAGTTTAGAGCAGACAGGTACTATACCCAAGTCACGTGTAACCAGTGTACAACACTCAAAAATGGGACTTCGTGATAAGTTCTTTAAATTAGAAAAACTGAAGAAACAAGAGGTATCTAAGTGGTGGGATGGGGCCACCCTGAAACAATATGTTAAGCTTAACAGGATACCTAGAGGGTTACGCTCACATATTTTCCCCACCTTTGATGACCTGGATCCAGATCTATTAGACAGTTGGGAACAGGAACTAGTATCACGTTCACTTAGACTAATGAATATCCTGATTGAAAATTCTGAGAGGAAAGTGACTAGGTTGCAAACAGAGATCTCGGAACTAGAATTAGAGATTAAGAATATGAATTTGGATGAACCAACTGCCAAAATTTACACAATTTTACAGGAAATTATGGAGCGTCATCAGAATGAGATTACACAAAGAAAGGAGCGTAAACTGAGGCGGGATGAGTTAGATTACAAAAATGGTAGAATTTTTACATTTTCCCGTAAATATGATCACCTGGTCAATAAGCATATATCACCACATAATTATGATGTTGGCTCTTCTTCTTCTCTTAGTAGTGTATCTACCAACATTAGTGATACAAGTGCCAGCTCGAATATTTCCAGACATGATAAGACTGGACAACAAGGTACTCCCTCTTTTTTAGCAGAGGTCCAACGTATAAGACAGGGACAATGGGAAATAAGTCGACGCAGGACGGAACCAGAAAAACCAGACGAGGGGGTAGAGGAGGATCGCACAGACCCAAGAATAGGAATGAGAACAAGATCATGGAACAGGGGGAAATAAATTTCTCAGATATCGATTCCATCAATGTTATTAATCTTTCGAATCTGGAACTCACAACTCACGGTCTTACACTTCTCAGTAAAGGTCTGGGTTTTTGCCCTGGAGATTTTGGTGACTTCCAAAGAACGAAAATTGACTTTTTCAAATTCATTAGACGTTTGAAGTTGAGGAAATATTTTGCTAATCATCCGGATAGCACAGGTACTAGTACTTTATTTTTGGGTCACAATGATGACCAACATTTGTCCATCAGGGATGTCCATGATACGGCTACTCTTCTGTCAATTGCGGATTATGAACAGGATCCCAACACAATAACACGTATCCTATCAGAGCTTGATATCCCATCAGATTCACTCCAGAGTGGTCTGAGGAGAAAATCTGATTGGATACCGACTTTAACGAAGGACAATTGTGTAGATACTTTTTTCAAATTGGTCTGGCGTGACTTAAACAAATTAGAGTTCAAAAACAATGCTCGCCAACATTCTTGGCATAACAACCTCACCCATGCGGAGTTGAGCTATATGAGACTCTTACAGACCAATGAGGAGATTACCATCAGAGAGGCAGACAAGGGAGGAAATATAGTGATTATGTACACCTCAGACTATGATCGTGAGATATACAGACAGCTAGATGATATTACCTGCTATGAAAAGATCCCATTTGATCCTAACCCTGCACTCGCCAATAAAATCAACAAATTTCTACACGATTGCTTAGTTTGTTTACTTTTGAAAGATGAGGAATACATGTACTTACGTGTACATAGACCTAGAAATCCATGCATATATGTACTACCTAAAATCCATAAGAATCCTACTTCCCCTCCGGGTAGACCTATAGTTTCAGGGATTGGCGGTCCTACTGTAAAACTGTCGGAATATGTTGACATTTTTTTACAGCCTATTGTAGGGAACCTACCGTCTTATATCAAAGATACGAAACATATTCTCAGTATTTTATCAGATGTGACCTGGGAACCAGGGATGACTCTAGTCACACTTGATGTGACCTCCTTATACACCAGCATTAACCATGAACAAGGAAAAGAAGCGTTACGTCATTTTCTTTACAGAAGATCTGCGACTCTGTATGGCCATACTCAAATGCTAATTGACATGGTAGATTTGATCCTTAATAATAATGTTTTTCTGTTTAAAAATGATTGGTTTCGTCAAAAACAAGCAGTTGCTATGGGTGCTAAATTTTCACCAGCTTACGCTAATCTGTTTATGGGTCTGTTTGAACATAACAAGATCTGGAGTAAAGAGGGTAGCAGATGGGTTTCGAATATACTCTATTGGGGTAGATATATTGATGACTGCCTGATGATTTGGACAGGTGATTTACAAGAACTTGACAACTTTATATACTATCTAAACAACAATGACTGCAATATTCGGTTCACTTCGGAACACAGTGAGACCAGTATTCCATTTCTGGACGTGGAACTTTTTATTCACAACAATAAAATCGAGAGTAGACTATACAGAAAAAGTACGTCTTGTAACTCTATCTTACATGCAAGGAGTGCACATCCAGTCCATCAAATCAACTCTATACCTTATGGCGAAATGGTAAGAGCTAGACGAAATTGTAGTCTTGAAAATGATTTTGTTCTATGTATTGAGGACATGGGTACAAGATTCAAAGCACGGGGATATTCCACCCGAGTGATAGACCGAGCCCGTACAAGAGCCAAACGTATAAAACGCTCTGACACATTGGGTCAAAAATCCAAAACAAGAGATAGTGGAATTCGATGTATCATCAATTACACGAAAACCGCTAGTTTACTACATAAATGTATGAACAAACATGTGTACATTTTAACAACAGATCCTGTTCTTAAAAAAGTGATCCCAGATACCCCGATTTTTACATACAGAAGGGGCAGAACTCTTAAGAACTTTTTATGTTCTAACTTTCACAATAAACCCAACCAAGGGAATTGGCTCACCAATCGTGGTATAGGTTTCTTCAAATGTGGTCATTGTGGAATGTGCAGATAGGCCAAGTCTGGTATCACTACATTCACTAGTTCTACTGGTATACATTACAACATTAACTATAATATCACATGTGAAAGCTATTTTGTTATTTACATGGTCATTTGCAGATGTGGCCTTTACTATATAGGTAGTACTATTAGGCCACTAAGAACTAGGGCCAGTGAGCACTTCAGAGCCCTGAGACAACAAGATGAGAGATACCCTATAGTAAACCATATTTGGCATTGCCCTAAACAAGACAACATCTGTAGCTTCGAATTTTTTGGTTTTGACCGGATAAATAAAGATCCTAGAGGAGGTAACAGAGAGTTAGCCCTTCGAAGAAGAGAATGCTATTGGATTTTAAAACTCAGAGCGGTGGAAGATGGACTTAACACCAATTTCGAAATGGAATATTTTCTGGGTGAATAGGTTCTTAATTCATGATACTCAACATGTATACACATTGTCTTGTATATTAGGTTTTCCACTGTTATCTACTATAATGTTTTTCCCTTGTTAATTATCCGCATTCTTTTCTGTATATTACATTATGTTACCGTGTACTTAATTATTTTGTGGTTTTTTCTGCATCTTGCTTTATATAGGATATACTTTCGATTAGAACAGTGTTTTACTTATTGCAACTTTCTTCTGTCTTTCATTTTTCTATACATTGCAGTCCTGCTAATGTAGGCTCCTTACAGATAAAGGTTTGAGCACGTCACATGATACTCACTTTATATTCTTTCCCTCCATTTTTCTCCTTATTTTTCTTAAATCACCTTTGGGTCATCGGTGGCTTTATATATTATTTGAAAATATTATATTATTTTATTATTTTTTTATTCCATTGTTTACAATGATTATGATGAACTTTGTGCTTCAAGAAATAAATCTTTCTAAACTATGTATGGTGTGTTTACCTTTCCACACTGAGGATCCGTTACATCACTAACTTTGACTTCTATATTCAAGAGTGCTCTGGCTTTTGTCTGGTTTACTGTTAGTTTCCCTGGAAACATTGGAGGACTAAGGAAGATCCTCTTGCCAGGAGCACCTTGCCGTAATTGAAAAAGTGGACATCACTATATGGACTTACTGTGAGCGCCCATTTTCCTATGACTTTCTTCCTAGGTGCTTTTTTGTGACTCTATTACCTGGCAGGTCAACTACAATGGTTGACCAGATGGATGGAAAGCCGTGTGATGCTCGGACATGAAGTTTTACCTTTCACCCCCGAACTACCCACATTGGCCAGGGTCATCTTGGGTCTTGGCCTCCCAGCGACCTCTAGACCTCAGGCATTAGAGGTAATCCATTGATGCTGGAGACGCCACCTCTGTTGGATAGGGTGCCCCAGGCTTTATGCTCCAGAGACACCGCTGTGGTGCCTGTTAACGCTACTGCATAGGGGAAACTGGGGGAGAATCAGAAGATGGGAGATGGCAGGGGTCACTACCCTGGGTGCCTTATATGAGGCAGACTCTTTGTTGCCTTTTGAGGACTTTCGAACCTGATATCAGATTCTAGCAGGGAATTTCCTACTTCATAGAGCGATCATAGATATGATGGGCAGGCATTGGCAAACCAGGAGTATGGAACCCCCTACTTCAGAGGTGACTCAATACCTCGTATGTGCCATGGGGACGCATAGGGCGGTGACCTGCCTTTATAGAAAAATATGAACCACAACCACTGACAGATCTTAAACAAAAATGGAAAATGGATTTGGGAGCCACTATAGAGGACAAGGATTGGGAGGAAATACTGACTTGGACCCCGAGAGCCTCTAGGAACACTCGTTTTAAATTGATCAACACATATTTTTTACATAGAGCATATCTGACCCCGGGTAGAATCAAGAGACACTTTGGGACCTTGGGGGCCGGAGTCCCAGATGCAATGAGGAGGGTGCTGAATTCATCCACACGTTCTGCCTCTGCCCAACATTACGGGAATACTGACACGAGATTATGCAACTCCTCACTGACATTGTTGGACGGGAGGTACCTAATGACCCCAGACACTGGTTGTTGGGAGGCAATCGCCGCCAGCCCAAATATAAATATACTAATCAGTTTCAAGATTTGGCCTTGGATTTGGCCAAAAGAGAAATTGCAATTACATGGAAAGCAGCAGTGGCACCACGGTTAAAACATGGAAAAGGGAAGTCCTAAAATGGGCTAAAGCTGAGGAGACGATAAGGCACCGGGAGGCACGGAAGGGCCAGGGTCCAGTGGAAAGAGCTAGGGCTTGGAGTACATTAGTAAATGACTGGGAACAGTGAGAGGAGGACACATTAAACTCCTGAATACCTCACTGGGCCACAGAACCAGACACTAGCACAGACCCTCGAAACTACCCACACTACAATAAAATAAATATGTACCGAGACAGGAACGAACCAATATCACTAATTAATTGGGTATATAAATTGTCACCTCACCGTGAAAGACATCTACCCTGAAATCTTTTGACACGTAGAATTGACCAGGCACACGAGCAGCAACTGGGAAGGGAGGGGGGGAGAGAGGTAGTTTGAGCCCCTCAGAGAGAGGCCCATATCATAGCAATGAAAGGAAGGGTCACTTGGCTAATCCTTGAATCTAGACTTACCGACTCTTTAATTTATATTTATGCATAAATTGTGATTTAATTGAAGCTGCAAACTATATGCCAAATTGTGACAATGACACAGCTGAATAGGCATACTGCCTTCAAAGATTGATATAATTTTTCATTGTTGAATTCCAGAGCCCTCTTTGGGGGGGGAGCGTTTCGTATTCTCTATTTTATATCAAAAACCAATAAAATGTTTTGAAAAAAAAAAGAAACCTCAGGCAGCCCAGTTATATTTGCCAAAATTGAGCAAACTGTCAAGACCTGAGAATGATACATTTCCACATTTGTGAAAGGATGAAGCCTATCCATGACATAAAGATCTGTTGACCATTCCAGATTTTTTTATTTTATTTTTAACCATGCAATGCAGAAATTATTGGAGTTTCGGACCGTATGCCTACAAATTGGTGAAGTTACTTGTTAGGCCTGACATCCTTGGCATGGTATCCCCCTATATTTTTGCCTTTATCCTCTGTTTCTGCTCAACTCATTTTTATTGGCACTTTACCTCTGCTAACCAGTAATAAAGTGATTATTCGCTGTCCCTAAAACATGGTAAAATTAGCCTACACCTAATTAGTACCCTTAATTTACCTGTAAGTCCGTAGTGTAAGGTACTACCTGTATCCAGGGCCTATAAATTAAATGCTATGAATGGACGGCAGCACTGATTTGGCCACCTACTAATTTAGCCTTTTAAAACATGTCTCTGACCTGCCATAGTAGCCCATAGGGCACTGTTAACCTGTCATTATGACTTTGAAAACTAAACTTTTTGCCAGGCCTGAACCTTCTCTAATATTTATGTCACCTATGAGGTAAGAACTCAGGGTGAATAGTATTTAAAAGTAGTGCATGTGTATTTAAGCGTTAAGCATGTTTAAATAAGGCCCATCATTCCCATTGACTATTACATTTAATAGGTATAACTTTGACTCGAGAGCAGGTAGAAATATACTCTTTACACTCAAATAAGTTGCAATTTAAAATCCTCTTTAATGGTGAAGTCACATTATAAGTCATAATTTTGAAAATGTCACTTTTAGAAAGTTGGCACTTTCTTGTCCTTAACCATTTGTCACCTCTTGCCTGGGTCACACGACTGTGAATAGCTTGGCAGCTGGCCTTTGTGTATCCTTCCAGGCAGTGAGGCAAAGGGGAACTAGATGTTGGCAGGATGGGCCATCATGTCAGGATGGGAAGGCTGCAGATGTCACCTACCACACTTGCAATTCAAAGGAGCTGCTTCAGCACACCCATAAAAGACATCACAATCATCTATTGTTGCTCCAGACCCTTAAATGGCAGGGCAGGGGAAGGAAAGAAATTCCAGAACCCACATGAGGGGAGAAATCTAGATGTTTTTCACACGTCAAAGCTGGCACTCAGACCAAATCTTCAGACCACTTCTAGACTTGTAGAAAACTCAGAAGAAGACTGCACTGCCCCCTATTGCTGGAGGGACTGCCGTGCTAACCTGCTGCAAGAAGGACTGTCCTGCTGCCGGAGAAAGGAAGAGTGGATCTGCTAATTGAACCCAGATCCACCAGAGTGACTCTAAGGGCTAGCTGACTGGCCTCCTGTTCTGAGCTGAAGGGACATAACAAGCTCCAGAGACCTGTCCTGCATCTGCCCAACTGCCCAGACTGAGCTGGACCTACCGGTGCCCTGCAGCTGGCCTCTGCTGGATTGAGTCCTGACCCCTAAGAGTTTCCCAAACTCCTTGGCTATCACCAAAATGTACTCCTCCTCATCTAACTGTGGGTTCTCGCAAAGCTTCCGCAGAGTGATGCAACTCAACCCAGCATAATGCTGGACCTCGTATTGTAGCAATTTGCAGCTCTTGATCGGTGGCTTCACCTGAACCAATGCAGCTCAATGCATCTCAACTTTTTGCCTTCACAACCCTGTTTTTGCTGAACTCATTTTATTGTTACCTCAAACATGGAACACAAAATAGGCACATTAAATTTACTTATAAATCCCTGGTATATGGTACTGCATGTGCATTAAATGCACTAAAGGTGCCATAGGCCTGCACTGCTGCCTGAAGTGCAGTTTTAAACTGCAATTTTAACCTTCAAAAAACCCTTTTTTAAATTGTAAGTCACCCTTAAGGTAGGCCCTAATCACCCAGATGGTAGAATGCATAATATTTGAAAGGTATGACATGTGGGTTTACCTTTTACATGTCAGGACAGTGAAAAACTCCTAAAGTCATTCTTTTTTCTGTTGAAAGGCTCTCCCATAGGCTAACACTGGGTTAACTCATGACCTGTAGTAAGTGCTAATTTCACTTTGGCACCAGATAAAAACATGATGTTTACATTCAAATGAATTGTAATTTAAAATATTATTTAATGGTAAAGTCAGGTTTTAAGGTACTATTCTGAAAATGCTGCTTTTATAAAGCTGACGTTTTTCAGCTTAAACCAACTGTGCCATCTTGCTAGTGTTCTCAGTCACATGACTGTGATTGGATCTCCTGTTGTGGGTTGTGTATTCTTTCTAGATATGGGAATAAGGAGCACAGAAAGCCTAGGTTGAGAGGAGTGGGTATTCCTGACATGATGTGTGGGGAGGAGATGTACTCTGCCTGATTACAGTGCAAAGTTCCCTTACTGTAACACACAAAAAGACACCTGACACCAGGCTGCCCTTGCCTTTGTCCCCTTAGGCAGTTTGGAGTCAGGGCCAGGGGAATAGGAAGAACTGCCCAGAATCAGTTTTGGGAGTAGGGCAGGGAATTTACTCAAACAAAGGCAGGAACCAGGTATAAAAGTGGGATTTTCAGAACCTCTCATCAGACCACACCTGTACCTGTGCAAAATTAAGAAGAAGGACTGTCATTGTGTCTGAGAGTCACTCTAAGGGTCAGTTGGCTGACCAATTGCTTGAGCTAAGGGACACAACACACTTCCAGAGGCCTCCCTGCAACTGCCTAGACCTGTCTGCGTCCTGTTGCTGGTGTCTGCTGGCGTGAGTCCTGATCTCTAAGAGGTGCACCCAGGTCCAGGACCCTTGCTGGCATCGGTGTGAATTCCTCACAAAGAAAAGTTGACGATACAGAAGACAGCCTGTGTCTCATGGAGTCCATCAATGCAACTGGTACACTTTGCGCAGGAATCAAGAAGGCAACTCTTCAACTGTACTAACCTGGTCCCTTTATCTGACCCACGCTCCAATTTAGATGGTCTGAACTTGTGACTTTCCCCTGGCAGTCCAACGTGACCAGATACCAGCAGGTGAGCTTTTGAGTTCTGTAATTGTTGGCACTATTTTCACCTAAAACTTTAAAAACTTGGTTCTACTAATTAGATTTTTGTTGTTATGGTGTCAATTTATTTATTAAAGTTTACTATATTTTTATAAATTGGTTTGGTATTTTTGTTGTGTTTTTACTTTATTACTGTTTGAGTGCTGGATAAATACTTTAAACATTGCCTTTAGGTAAAGCCTGACTGCTTTTGTGCCATAATGTGTTCATTATTTGAATGGGGCTTATACCCCTCTCAACTAATAAACCAATTTCTCACGCATTCCTCACTGGGTCATGGTTGTTTATCAGATGCATGCAGCTGAAGATTTGATGATAAATGTAATACTGCTCTATGTAAGTCTTTCTTCTGTGTACATTTTTGCACCGGGCACTGATGTGTCACCCATTAGGTATTTTTCCTCATGATCACAATCCAGAGAAATCCATGAAGAAATTATAGAATATGGGGATGAAACTTGCAATGTGCAAAATTTTAGAAAGAGAAGGAGAACCAGGAGGGGAAGAAGCTTCATGCTGTCTGTCCAAGGCCTCAGACAATAATCTTACTAACAATTGAAGTTCCTCATTTGAGAGCAGAGGAGGAGAAAATTGATTCCTTGACACATGTCACCAGCCATATTGTCTTTACTCTCTGCTGGAAGAAGGAGGAGAGGTATGTTGCCATTTCTCTGAATGACGAGACACCTGCCATCACAAACCCAAGACCTTGGGTCCTCTAATAGATTCCAGAATCAATGCATTTGCTTGATTTCAGTGCACCTCTTTTTTAATGAATATGGCCTAACACACATGATCTGCACCACTCTGTGGTTAAGAGGAGGCATTTTATATGGTGCAAGCAATAATTTTGGCAGGCCATTCTTCCTGTATTGTCATCAACGTGAGTACAGTGCACCCCTATCGCTGATACTGTAAATAATGTCCCACATTTACGTTGCAAATCCTCAACAGTTAATGCAGAGAATCACACAGTAATCTCTCAGCTAAGTTTGTTCTTCTGTGGGTGGTAAACCTCTGGGATTCTCAAGTGTAGACCTAATATGTTGCATCCTCTTTGAAGATGGGACAGTTTTAACAAGATGAAATAAATTAGAAATGCAGGAAACACAGATGCACCCATGGATCACGCCATTGCCCCTCATACATGATTAGCTTTAGTTCCACCATCATTTCATGAAACAGGAGAGCACTCAAGTATAAATCAGTCACAAAAAAGAACAGGAAAATAATATGTATGTAATGGGGTGAGGAAGGGACAAAAAGGTATTAAGAAGACTCACCACATCTTCTCTTAAAGAAAGTGGTATGGGGAGGTTTGAAATTATAATTGCTGTCTCAAAAAGTGAACAGATTTCCAATCTGGCAAACACATATGAATGTGCCTCGGAGGAATGGAGCTTTAGAGCATGATATGTATACTGATCAATAACAAGTAAAATCTCACAGATATGGGGCGGAAGCACAGCCATGTCATTCTTTTAACAAGGACAGGATGAAACAAATAGTAACACTGTAATGACTGTCATGCCATGCCCAACTCTCTAAGCTAGCTTTTGTTTCTCTGCTCCACAATCTTGAGAGTATGTACTAACCCTCAGAATTATCAGAAATGAGACAATACATTTAATTTGAAACATTGATACTTAGACATAGGGGGTCATTATGAGTTTGGCAGATGGATAAGGCCGTCTGCCAAATTCCCGTCGTCAGGTTGCAGCTAGTGTGGGCACCTTCCCGCGGTCCCCATTAGGAGTTTCCCACTGGGTCACTTGGTGAAAATGGTGTTTCTGCCCTCTGGCCCAGCGGGAAACAGCCACAACATTGACACCGGCTCATAATTGAGCCAGTGGCAATGTTGCGGTGCATAGGGTACATCAGAAACTGTTGCTCTGTTCACTGTCTGCAAAGCAGACAGTGAACAGGGTGACAAGGCTGGCCATTGGGGCCTCTGCACTGCCCATGCCAAGTGCATGGGCAGTGCAGCCCCCCGCAACCTGTCTCCACCAGCTTTTACATGAAGGTGCTACCGTCATGTAAAAGCTGGTGGAGAAGGGAGTCGTAATCCCCAGGGCGGCACACAAGGGCACACAACACCACTATCACATATGCCAACAAAAACAATGCACAATTTGGCTACACACATGCATATACCAAACATAAACATACCCTACAGACAGAACACAGCAATGACAGCTGGACCAATGGCAGGGCCACATACACATATGCAGCCCAGTCACAACAGGTAGCACAACCAACACACAAACACATCTCAAACACACACAAAAAAAACCACAAACACTAAACAGCCATGTAGAAAGAGAGGCAGAACAAATATGTTACCATCAATACCAACAGAAGGTTGGGCCAGATGTATTAAAATTTAAAAAGATTTAAAATGAACTATATACAAATAGAAGGCCATTGACCAGTCTATAGTCATGGGTGCCCAAGGCACAAATGGCACCTGACTGTGCCCCAACCTGACTCCTGACTGCAAAATGACCTCCACAAGGTAGGGGCATCAAGTGGGCAGGCAGGCACCTCAGGGATTGCGGGGTGGAGGGGGGATTTGGGCTTGGGCTTTGGAGGGTGGTCCTTGGGCTTTGGAGGGGGTCCTTAGGCCTGGGTTTGGGAGGGGCAGGGTTTCTTGGCAGAGGGAGGGGCATGGGCACTAGTGGGGGCAGGGGAAGACTTAGAAGTGGAAGGGCTGGACTTGGACAGGGACACAGAACGCTTGGGGGGAATCACGTGGTAGGAGAGCAGTAGGGAACAGGGACAACTCCATGAGGAAATGCTTTTTAGACATACGGGGGCAGTCATGGCAAAAGGGTTTGGGAGTGGAGGGAGAGGGAGTGTTTGTCAGGTGTGTAGGTGTGGATGTCTTGGGTGCAGGTGCATGCGTGGAAAGCTTGTGGGTGTGGGGTGTCTGTTGGGTGGGTGAGTGTGGGCGTTTAGGTGTTTTGGCTGCAGGGGGAGAAGGTGCTGGGAGATACCGTGGTGGATGGGCGACTGTCTGTTGAGGTGGTCTGCAGGTATGGTACATGTGCTGCATGTGGGGGTGTCAGTGGTTATGGTGGGTGCGGATGTGGTGACTGTGGTGGATGTCTGCAGGCCTGCTACTGTGCTGACTGGGGTAAGATGGGACTGGTGGCTGGATCCATGCATGATGGTGTGGGGGCTACAGGTGTTTTTGGTGTAGTGACTGTGTGGAAGGGGGGGTCGCGGGGAGTTAGTGCAGGTAGTGGATGTTGGTGTGTCTGCAAGTGGGTGTTGCTTGTGTGCATGCTGGTGGTGGGTCTTGTGGTGCTTGTGTTTGTCTGAGCTACCCTGGTCTGTTGAGGTGGATGCATGCCTGTGTGTTCGTGTGCATTGGATGGGTATGGGGAGAAGGGTCTGGGATCGGGAAGAGTTAGTCGGAGGGGGGACGGGAAACAAAGAGACACTGGCTGCAGTCAGACTGGAGGACAGAGCCTGAAAGGATCTCTGTAGGCTAGCCATAGCACCGTGAATGCCTTTTAGGAATGCATTGCTCCGTTGGACCTGAGCAGCCAGTCCCTGGTTGGCATTCACAATTGTCGACTGACCCAGAGAGATGGACCTCAGGAGATCAATAGCCTCCTCACTGAGGGCAGCAGGGCTGACTGGGGCAGGGGCAGAGGCACCTGCAGTGAAGGAGAAGCCACCCTTCTGGGTGAGTGGGCACCGACCACTAGGTAGGGAGTTACAGGGAGGGTAGTGGTAGTAAGGGAGGTGGTGGAGCTGGGGTGGTCCCTGATGGGTCCGCCACCACCAGGGAATGTCCACTGGAGGAAGATTCCGAGGATGAGGTGTTCGATCCAGTCTCCACCGTGGCTCTCCCCTAGCCCTCCATCCTACTGGGACCCTCGATGTCGCTGGTGTCAGATTCCTGGGTCTCGTGGACTGCTGCTTCCTCACTCACCTGTGCCCTTTCTCCTTCGCCAGATGGTGCTGATGCACACAATGAGAAAGAGAGAGAGACAGAGAGGGAGAGTGAGAGAGATAGGTGCCACATTGATTAGCATATACCTACCATTGACACAGCTACACATGTACATCTGTCACAATACATATCATGGCTAGGACATAGCATTTGCCAATACACATTACCTCTATCATGTCATGCCAATGCACTACTACCCACACCTGTCTGCCAACCCTCACACCTACAGCTATACCTAAGTAAGAATGCACTACTAAACTCCCCCCATCATGCCATCATGCCAACCAAAGCCCTTTAGCTGGCATTGCATTCCCTGGATGCAGAAGCACTTGTAAGCCTGAATACACATCTTACCCCTTAAAATCCCTTTCACCCAGTCGATGTGAAGCTGACTAGACATAGCACATCAGGCCTCTACAGACACAACACTTGCTAAGTCCATGTCCTCTGTAACATGTCCATTACAGTGACGACAACTCACTCACGGACCACAAAACACCTACCTGTCAATTTACATGGCTGTCCACTCAGTATACTGATGCCACTAAGGAGGAGTACTCAGAATTAGAATGAGCCTATACTAGTCAGACACCCAAAAAGTTCAATGTGAATCTGTGGTATAGGCATGTGAGTAGTCAGACCCCATCACAGAGCCAGAGCAGGTGACACACTTCGCATTCATCACTACCCAGCATACTGCTAAGTGCATCTGCAATGGCCCATGTACCACATGTAAAGCATCCAAACACATCCACTGAGCGCACTGTTACAATAGATGTACATTAGGAACAATCATACCACTACATGGACTACTTCAAATGCCACCACACATGGAGGTAAACCAGTTGGACTATGCACCATGACAACTCCAGCCTCACACACACCATTCTACAAATGGCAAAACTTGTCACTGAGGCCAGACAACACGCATCTCAGAGGGTATATGTGTGCATGCATTAGCCACACATGGGCATACACCATTGCCAGTACACCAAATACACATCTCACTACCACATAAGCAGCCTGAGGAGACTGAATACAATTGTTTCTTCACATCAACACGCTATGTGTCATACAGTACCCAAACTATTCCTAATCTGCCACTCCCTAATAGCCAAGGCAAGCAGTAATAGTCACAGGCCATCAGATGTGCCCCCAACTAGCCATAACCACATGATGTAGGCAGTCAGTCAGCAATGCAGCATAGGACTTGATAGGACTATGTCCTACATGTCATGTTGACAAATAAGGGATCTCCCCGGGCTCTTACCACCTCCAGTACCAACCCATAGGTTGGAAGCCCACATCCCCACTTGTATAGCTCCTAGGAATGCATCACCTGTGCTATCAGATCTTATCAATTCGACATGTTACAGTATCCCTGATTGGCTACCTACACACACCCGACAGTCAGCAGATCACCTATATATTTGCTTAGTCTGCTTTCAGGCCAACACTCATGTCCCATGAAGGCCAGTCTTGTGGTGGAACTGTAATGGCAGCCCCAAAATGTGTCAACACTATTGCCAGTACATGATTACTATAGTCCCAGTGATATCAGGAGACTGACATAGTCACATATACAGGATAGGCTACACAGATGGGAGTGGATTGACACCTCACAGCCACTAACGCCACAGTTGTGTAGAACTGCTCATACACAATGCTTAAGGTGATATTAACATCTACATCCATCGTATGGCCAGGATGGAGTCACACATCTGCCTATTGTTTAGTCCATCTCCACATTACAGACATGGAGAGGTAAATGGGAGATGTACATCCACTGACAGTAAAGCATGGAGACACAGCTACAACATATCCTCAGCCAGGGTGCCGAGTACCCATTTCCAATTGTTGATACGCATGAAGCATTAACTTCAATCTCACTTTGCCTGCACTTTGCCAATTCCATTTAACACTAGCCAAGTCCCAGTCACTACTCACCCCCTTGTGGCTGATATGCTGCCCTCAAACACCCATCAACCTCAGGGTAGGCCACACCAGAATGTGGGCTAGTAGGGGGTCAGGGTCTGATGGACATTGGGAGGACATCCCCAGCTGAGCCTCAGTGGTCTTCCAGGCCCAGAGTCTCAGGTCCTCCCCTGCTTGCAACAATGGAAGCTTTACCGGGATTGGACCCCCAGGGTCCGCACTTGCTTGGGGATGGCACACCAGATCCCCTTCTTCTGATGAACGTTTACCTGTATGGGTGACACAGACAAAAGGAGTAAGTTATGTAGACTGGCACCATACCAACAGCAGTGGACTATAACATGCAGACCCAGCAAATACCCCCACCAAAATTTCTTCATGGTTCACACACCTAAACATCATGTCCCCTGCATCATGTGCTCCCTGAAAGGAACGCGTACGCCATTCACCCTCAGACACACCCCTATCACACATGACTATGGCATTGGGCTCACCTGTTCCTCTGGTGCCCCATACACCTGTCCATACAGGAGTAGGATCCCTTTCACCAGCTTCTCAAGCTCTTCTTGGGTGAACACTGGGGCCCTATCACCTGCAAGACATGGCATGATGGCTCCCAGAGACAGTACACAGCAACTCACGTCACGGTTACGGCAGCCGCATACAGGACCGTCTCTACCGGCAGTGATCGCCATTGGCTCCAGTCCTCCATAGGCAGCAATGTTACCCAATTAGGAGTTGCACTGAGGTTGCGACCACCAACCGCTATATCGACATACGTCAGTGGACTTAGGTCACTTCCATCTATCCAATACTGCAGGACGACGGCTGCCATTTTATGCTCATATCATGCCTTGATGCATGAAAATAAATGCGCCATACACTTTTTTCACGTGAAGACGGAGTAGGCCTATGTTGTGCCATCATGGTTTGGTTCATACATGTGACATGTATGACACAGTGGTCTTATATTGCTGGTTGTCATATGACCTGCATGTCCAAATATACATCGGCTCAGAGGCCGTGTAACCATTTAGGTATATAGCATGACTACATACGTGCTCAGTGCAGGACTGCTCAGTGTACCACATATGGAGCCTGACACATGTGATGTATGTTAGATGCTATTGATCAGGGAGAGCAATGTGTATCAATGATGGAGTCCATGCCACTTCAGCATATGTGGCAGCAGTGTGCGGCATGTCTACAGTGTTAGGTGTATGCAAAAATGATAAGTTCTGCTAACATGTGTGGAGTACATATCACATTGTACATTCTCTCCTCTCTATCCTAGATACCTGGTCATGAGGATATTGAGACATGCACCAGTGTACCGTCCGCTAGTGGACCTTGCGACACTGGAGGAGAGGCATATCATTCAGACCTATCTTCTGAATCGTCAGACCATCATAGATCTATATACCCAGTTAGAGCCGGAACTATTGCCTGCCATACGTAATCTCTATGCCATCCCCCCCACAGTTCAAGTTCTGTCTGTGCTACACTTTCTTGCCACAGGCTTCTTTTAGATTACAATGGGCTTGGCAGCAGGGATGTCACAGCTCATGTTCAGTGTTGTGTTGAAGAATGTACTGCGTGCTTTATTGAAACACATGGACAGCTAAAACACGTTCCCTCAACAAGGGAATTTGGCCTATGTGAAAGCAGACTTCTATGATATGGGACACATCCCTCATGTGATAGGGGACATAGATGGCACCCATATAGCTTTGGTCCCTCCCAGTGCCAATGACCTGGTGTATAGGAACAGGAAAAACTACCACTTCATCAATGTACATGTGGTGTGTGTGGCAGACCTCTACATCGCCCAAGTGACAGCCAGGTTGTCAGGATCTGTGCATGATTTCTACATTCTGAGGAACAGCAATGTCCGCCACATGATGGCATGGATACAGAGAGAGAAGGCATGGCTCATTGGTATGTATGCATGTGTGTCTCTATTATGGCACCTGCAATCTCATTCTTCCCTGTGGCTGTACCTGTATTGTCACAAACCCTACCTCTGTGCACACAGGTGACTCTGGCTATCCTAACCTTCCCTGGCTGTTAACTCCTGTGAGGTACCCTGCCACTGAAGGGGAACTCTGTTTCATTGAGGCCCAAGGCATGACAAGGCACATCATAGAAAAGACATTTAGGACCATATTTATACTTTTTGACGCAAAACTGCGCTAACGCAGTTTTGCGTCAAAAAAATTAGCGCCGACTAACGCCATTCTGAAGCGCCATGCGGGCGCCGTATTTAATCAATGACGTTAGCCGGCGTTAGCCGCCGGCGCTGCCTGGTGTGCGTGGAAAAAAACGACGTACACCAGGCAGCGCCGGCGTAGGGGGATATGGAGCTTGGGCGCCAAGAAATGGGGCAAGTCAGGTTGAGGCAAATTTTTCGCCTCAACCCGATTTGCGCCATTTTTTCCGACTCCCAACCCCCATAGAAATGACTCCTGTCTTAGCAAAGACAGGAGTCATGCCCCCTTGCCCAATGGCCATGCCCAGGGGACTTCTGTGGCATGTAGGGGGGCACAAATCAGGCCCCCCATGCCACAAAAAAAAAGAAAAAAAATGACTTACCTGAACTTACCTTAATGTCCCTGGGATGGGTCCCTCCAGCCTTGGGTGTCCTCCTGGGGTGGGCAAGGGTGACAGGGGGTGTCCCTGGGGGCATGGGAGGGCACCTCTGGGCTCCTTCAGAGCCCACAGGTCCCTTAACGCCTGCCTTTTCCAGGCGCTAAAAAACGGCGCAAAAGCGGCCGTACGTCATTTTTTTTGACCCGCCCACTCCCGGGCGCGAATTTTGCCCGGGAGTGTAAATACGGCGCACATGCCTCGGAGTCGATTTTTTAAACAGGAACGCCTACCTTGCATATCATTAACGCAAAGTAGGTGTCCACGCAAAAAAATGACGCAAACTCCATGGACTTTGGCGCTAGACGCGTCTAACGCCAAAGTATAAATATGGAGTTAGTTTTGCGTCGGAATTGCGTCAAAAAAAACAACGCAATTCCGGCGCAAACGGAGTATAAATATGCCCCTTAGCCTCCTAAAAACCAGATTCAGGTGCCAGTACATCTTAGGAGGTGCCCTCCTCTACAGTCCCAAAAAGGTATGCCAGATCATAGTTGTTTGCTGTATGCTCTACAATCTGGCCCTGAAACATCAGATACCCTTACTAGCTGATGATGAGGAGGCAGCTGGACCAGTGACTGGTGATGCAGAAGTGGAAAGTGATGAGGAGGCAGATGAGGAAGGTGCAGCTGACTCCAGGGCAGAGCTCATCAATCAGTACTTCCAGTAACATACAGGTATGCTGTTTGTGTATTTGCATATGTACTATTTCAATATAGTTTGCTGTCAATGGTCCGCCTGATTTGGATTGTCAATGGTGGTGTAATTTGTACCTATCCCTATGTGTCTATTGCAGGAGGTGACTGAATGCATGTAAGGTGCTGTCTGAGAATGTATCATCTCTACCATGTGTGTTCTCTGCAGGTTGCAAGATTCACATCTCCTATGGACAGGCCTGTACCATGCTATGTGTCCTGCATTCTCCTGTTCTCATGTCATATCTGTTGTGCCCTGTTTAGATGGCTATCTACACTGGACATGATAACTGTTGACTGCATATGTGCCTTGTGTGGTACCATGCCTACAATCCTGATGGTGGTCTCTGTCATGTTCTTTTTGCAGATTAGCTAGTTGGATATACTCTGGTGTGTGACTCCCTTACATCTATCCTGGGACATATGTGTTGTACTGTGTCTCCTGCAGAGGATGCCTCCATCTGCAGTCCATTACACTGCCTGTTGGGTTGGGGGGCCATACCCACATAACATTTTGCAGAACAAACATTTGTATGTGTACAAAAAAAGACACAAAAGCAGTAGCTGTGATCTATAGTGTTTATTGAGTATACAGTGGTGATGAGTGGGGTCAAGGTAGATGTAATCCTTAAAGTAGGTGCCACAGCTGAAGGTAGCACTGGTCCAGTGTCCATGGGCCATTGGTAAATGGAGTAAAATCATTGTACAGTGAACCGGGGGTCCAAGTGGCACATAAGGGAGAGTAATCAGGAGAGGGTCACTTCCTGGCTGTGGGTTTGGTCTTGGCATCTGCTCCAGCCAGATGTCTGGATGGACGTCCACATTAGTGGGGAGGTTCCTCAGCTATAGAGGGAGGGGTGCCTGAGGCCTGTGGTTCCCCTGGCAGAGCTTAAATTCCACTAGCAGCGGCAGATGTAGAAGCCTCTGTTGTAATGTGGCTAGTGGAAGGGGCCTGCTGGTGGGAGGAGGAAGCACGCAGGGTGGTGTTAATGTCCTTGAGCACCCCTTCAGGCCTGCCACTGCTGCATGACCTCCTGGTGGTATTCCTTCTGCAACCTCTGGTTTTCCCCCATCATGGTTATGATCTGGCCCATCCTGTCCTGGGATTGATGATATGCTCCCAGGAATTGGAAGATGGCTTTCTGGTCAGGTAACTTCTTTGGGTGCCCCGTCCTCTGGCCCACAGCTTCCCTCCCACGCCCCCTACCCCCATGTGCCTGTGCCCCTGCCCAAGTGTGCCCACTCCTTGTGTCAGCAGGACCTTCATTGTCTTAGGTATGAGGGGGTCACTCAGGTCTCTATACTGTAGGGCACACAATTGATTGAACAGTCCTTGGTGCACAGGTTTGGGGATGAAGGGTTGGCTGAGATAGTGGTGCCACAGGATGGGGGGGGTTGATGTGGGTAGGGTAAAGCAGGGAGTGGTGGACTGACCAAGGATCCCAGAAGGGCCAAGTAGGTCATCACTGTCCAGACATCCAGCGGCGTTGTCCTCACTAGGGCCTTCATCGTGAGGAGGGATGGCTGTCTCTGGTATCCTCTCTTTGGTGGCAGTTGCAGGCCTACCTGTGGATGGAGTGAGCAAGGGTTAAGTGGTGGGGGTGTGTAGGAGGCTGGCCCTCGATGTAGTGTACAAAACTAGGCACACTGTGCAGGGGGTCTAGGCAACCACACATTGGTTTCCAGAGGTAAAAATAAGATCACCTAATGCTTCGATTTTTGAGGTAGCTGGTCGAGCAGTTAGGCTAATACAGGAGATGTGCTAAGCACTTGTTGCACTCACAGTATCAATCATGCACCACACACACTCAATGAATAATTCAAGACCAGAATTTATAAAAAATACAAAGTTTTAATAAAGTTAGTCTTTCTGTGCGTAATTGCGCACCCTAGGAATCAATGGAAGGCCACCTGTAAAAATGCATATAAAATCACATTGTTGAGTTACCAGTCTCTTCTTTTGCAAGATGGTTGATGTGGGTGGTGGGCACACTGTGTCAGCTGGAGAGCCTCGGTGGATCCCGCTTCTGGCAGGAGCAGAGCTGGAAGTCTCTTGGCATAGGGCCACTTGGCGGTGCCACCTGGAAAAGGAGCTGGTTTGCTAAATTAAAGGTAGTGCTTCAGGGTCTCCTTTGGCTGTTGGGGTCGCAAGGGGTTAGGGACCCGTGGCACACATCTGGTTCTGCGATACAGGGCTCAGGGTTCAAGGCAGCCGAATGCAGGGCGAGTTGGAGGTCCTGGAGGCTATGGAACCCTTTGGAGCTGGAGGTAAGTCTTCTTCTAGGGGTCTTGCATGATGAAGAGGGTAGTCTGGTGGGAAGTCCGGGGTGTTCCTGAAGTCCCTCGACTGGGACTTCCTCGTGATCCAGTTGCAGCTCTGAGAGAGCTTTTTTTTCTGTAGTCCAATGTGCACTGACCAGTACCTGGGGTATTGACACAACTCGGCATCGAGGGGGTGTAGTGCCACCAAAGTTGGCACACTTGTAGATCTCGTCTGGGCTGTCACAGGTGTGTTTATTTTGTTCAGCTGCAACTTCTGGTTGCGGAGATATTGGCCAGTCGGCAAAGTGACCCTCACCGGTTTGAAGGATCTTGCTGGTTTTTCTTGGTTCCTGAGTGGTGCCTCCACTCAGGAGGGAGATCTCAGTCTATTTGTGAAGCCTGGAGGTCCCATGGGTCTTTGAGGTCGGTCCAGTGGTCAGTTCCTCCGCATCGGCGATTGTCAGGACTCTGGTGCAGCAAACATGGGTCTTGGAGCCTCTTCTGGTGCAGCAGGTCCTCTATTTCGTGCTGTCGGGTTCTTTGGTGCCGTCTTCTTTTCTTCCTGATTAATCTGATTTCTTGGTCTAGGGGTGCCCACTAAATACAGAATTTAGTGGGCGTTTTAGGGGGAACCTGGTAGTGTCCAATGGAAAACTTATCTTTGGGGGGCTACACCCAATATAGTGACCACTTCCTGTGGAAAGGGTCACCTTCCTAAACCTAATTGCCTACTTTCTTCCATTCCAAGATGGAGGAAACTGAATTTGAGGGTCCACCTCTCAAGCAACACCTTAGGGGTGGTACATGCCAGCTGAGGCCACTCCTCCTACCCTTTGTTAGTTTTCCCACTTTTGCTCCCTCCAAAAGTGGGGGTTTGCAAAAGGAGATGCCAGCTGCTGATAGCAGCATGCTTGTGGGTCGAGTGTCAAGGGCAGTAAGCCCTTTCAAGCTCACCACCAGGACAGTGCACATTCCTGAGGGAGGGGCTCTTAGCTCCTACACCCAGGAAGGGCATTGTCTTACAAACAGGAGAGGCAGGCCTCTCCCCCAAGGTTTGTATATTGGCTGCCTGGAGGTGGCAGCTGGATAAGACCAGTCAGCAACCATGCCAGGATAGTTAGTTTTTGCAGGGGAGCCTCTAGAGTGGCCCCTGGGTACATTTAGTGATAAAGCCAATACTGGCACCAGTTTGGATTTATGATTCTGAGTTGTTTGATACCAGGGTTCCGAGTAGCCATCATGTAGCTGGGGAACTCGTGTTTGACCATTGTCCAGTATTAAAATGGCTGCTCTGTTCACTCAGTATGTCCCAGGTTTGGCAAGTACACAGCGGGAGCATATTGTTCATGCAGCTACACCCTCACATATACTGTGGAGCACCCTGCCTTAGGGCTGTAAGGCCTGCCAGAGGGGTGACTGACCCATAGTAAATGCAGTGTAAGGTGGACAGGGTACACAGGCAGAGTGCGTGTCGAGTTTCTATTTTAAGTTTGCACCAGGACACTCAGCCTGCAATGGCAGTACTGGGTGCATCTGGATGCAGGGACCTAGAGGGTGGCACAATCAATGCTACTGCCCTCAGGGGCCTAAACTTAGTACTCCATGCCCTCAGTACCTATGTACCTTTTACTAGGGGCCTATAGTGGTAGCTAAAGACACATCCAATTACCTTTAAAATGTTTTAGAGAACAAACAATGGCACAGGGAACCTGGTTAGCAGGATCCCAGGGCACTTCAGTCCAAGTTGCATTCTGAAACCAGGCAGAAAGTGTGTGGGGGGGTACTGCAACAAGGTGCCAGTTTCCCACAAGATGTGATTGGTTGTCTGTTTTGTCTGATTAATACAGTGGCTTGACTTGATTCCCAGCAATGTCAATGACAGGTGCAGCTGTGCCAACACAGTTTATGGACAGTGGATTGTGACATCTATAAAATGCTCCAAAGGGATTCTCTGGCATTGTGTTGGGCCACAGCATCGCTGTCATTGCTATGTAGTGGTCCTCAGTCTAAGCAATTGGTGTAGCTGGTGCAATAGTTGCACATGCAATAGATGTGAGGTGAAGTGCACATTGCAGGTTTTGATGTAGATGACCTAGTGCATTGTTGGAGTGGGAGTGATAGTGATTGGCTGTCCTATACGTGCACTTGTCTGAGTGTGTATGGGAATTGAGGAAGGGTGGTAGTGTGACATGCAGGAGAGGGGCATTAGGTGATTAGGTGGGAGGGGTAGTGAGAGATGGGGTATATTGGGGAGTGTTTGGGTGGTAGGAAAGCATGCTGGACAGGTGGAATTAGTGCCAGAGGAGTGTTAGTTACTCACTAGAGTCCAGTCCTCCGGATATTCCAGTCAGGCCCTCAGGATGCAGGGTGTCCACGACCTTCTTCTCCCATGATGTGAGCTCTGGGGGAGGAGTTGGGTCACAAGATAGCCAGTCTTCTGCATGGCTATCTGGTGATGTGAAGCCATGGAAAATGCACCTTCCCCCTGAGGTTATTTCACCTCTTCCTGATGTCCTCCCTTGTGCGTGGATGGTTGCCCACTGAGTTGACCCTGTCAACTATTCTCTGCCATAACTCAATTTTCCTGGCTATGGAGGTTTGCTGTACCTGGGCTCCTAAGAGTTGTGGTTCTACCCTGATGATTTTATCGACCATTACCCTCAACTCATCGTCACTGAAGCGTGGGTGCCTTTGACGTGACATGGTGGTTGCGTTGTGTGTGGGGGAGGGTGTTGTGTGTGTAGGGTGCAGTGTAGGGTGGTGGGATGGGCATGTTTGGTTGTGAGTGGTGGTAGTTTGTGGTGTTTGTGTGTAGTTGGGATGTGTGTGTATAGTGTTGTTCGTGCAGTTGTGTGGTGTGTGGAGAGTGTGAAATGTAAATGTGCCTATGGTATAGGAGTGCTGTGTAATGAGATTGTGGCTTCTCCGTGCACGTGGTGGGCATTTTCATTGCAAAGGATTGTGTGGGTGTATTATATAGTGCAGTGAGTAGGTGTGCCTGGTGTGTGGATGTGTGGCCAGTGTGGTGTGGGGTATTCGAACTGTCCAATGCGGTGTTCTGTTCTGACAGAAGTGAGTTTTTGAGCACAGTGGTTCGGACCGCCAATGGTTTTTCACCATGGAAAAACCGCTGTGGTGATTTGTGGGTCGTAATCTGGTGGGTGGAAGGTTGTTGGCATGGTGGTGCTTGGGGTGGAACCACCTCATTAACCCCTCCTGAGTCCTGGCGCTGTCGGATTTGTGGCTGTTTTTTGGAGGTCTTCATAGTGTGACTCTTAATACGGCTGTCAGATTGCCGCCAACATGGTGGTCTTTTGTGGCCCGCCTCCGCGGCGGTCTTGCAAAAAGACTGCCAAAGTCGTAATGAGGCCCTACTGTAGAAAGGTACCCTCTTTCTTGACATGGTTTCCCCCTTTTTCTGCCTGACATCAGTGTGTTTGACTGTGTTTACTTGGATCCTGCTAACCAGGACCCCAGTGATTATGCTCTCTCTCCCAAAACTGTGTCTCTCATCTCACAATTGGCATACTGGTGCCCCCATGTAAGGCCCTAGACTATGGTATCCAGGTACCCAGGACATTGGGACCCCAGGGGATCCCTATGGGCTGCAGCTGTTATTCTGCCACCTACAAGAAGCCGATGCAAAGTGTTCTGAAGGCCTGCCATTGCAGTCTGTGTGAACCAGGTGCATGCACCTGTTTTCACTACAGGTCACAGCATCAGGTAACTGTAAGTCACCCCTATGGTGGGCCCTCTCAGCCAAAAGGGCAGGCTGCAGGTACCTGTGTGTGAGAGCAACCCTGCAATAGCAGAGGTGCCCCCACAAACTTCAGATCCATTTTTCTGGACTATGTGAGTGCGGGGACACCATTTTACGCGTGTACTGGACATAGGTCACTACCTATTTCCAGCTACATAATGGTAACGCCGAACCTAGGCATGTTTGGTATCCAACATGTTGGAATCATACCTCAATACTTTTGCAAGTATTTGTTGTATGACTCCATGCACTCTGGGGGCTCCTTAGAGGGCCCCCAGCATTGCTCCTACAGCCTTCTGAGGGTTTCCAGGAAGCCCAAGCTGCTGCCACCTCACAGAGAGGGTTCTGCCCTCCTGTTGCTTGAGCAGCTCAAGCCAGGAGGGCAGAACAAAGGATTTATTTTGGGAGAGGGATGTTACACCCTCTCCCTATGGAAACAGGTGTTACTGGACTTGGGAGGGTAGCCCCCCAGGCCACTGGTATGCTTTGAAGGGCACATTTGCTGCCCTCTGTGCATAAACAAGTTTACACCGGTTCAGGGACCTCCAGTTCCTGCTCTAGAGCGGAACTGGACAATGGAAAGAGGAGTGACCACTCTGCTGTCTATCACCACCCCAAGGAGGGTGCCCAGAGCTTCTCCAGAGGGTCCCTGGGTTTTGCCATATTGAATCCAAGGCTAGCAGGGAACTCTGGGAGCATCTAAGTGGCCAGGTCAAGCATGTGATGTCAGAGCCCCCTCCTGATAGGAAATCACCCAGCTAGGTGACCAATCCCCCTTTCAGGGATATTTAGGTCTCCTTTTTGGGTAGGTCCTCAGATTCGGCTTGCAAGATTCCAGCAAGTTTCCTCTGCAACCTCCATTTCGACTACTGAACAAAGAACATGCACCTGGACTCCCCAGGACGCGACAATCTGCAACAAAGATGAAGACTCCACCTGCAACATTGATTCCATGACTCCCTCCAACTTCTGCAACATTTCCCCGGTCATGCATCCTCTGAGCACAGATGGTCTTCATTCTGCACAGCAAAGAAGAAGGAATCACCCTTGGAGTGAAGGAGTCACTCCTCTGCATCTGCAGGCACCAAATGCAATGACGACCGGCTGCGTGGATCCCCTCTCCTGCTGAGCTGTGTGGATTCTGCATCACGGGTGTGGTCAGAAGTGGTCCCATCAGTCCTCTCTACCAGCTGTCCAACTTGGATGGAAGTAAGCCCTTGCCTTCCCACGCAGGACAGTACCCCCGTGCACTACATGCTTTGCAGCTGCCAAGGCCTGTTGGCCCTTTCTCCAAGGGGTCTTCAGGCATTGTGTAGCTCCAGCCCCCAGCACTCCTTCTTGTGATGCACAGCTCCCTGAGTGGCTTTCGTACTGCGTGGGTCTCCTTTTCATAGTGCTACAGGGCCTCCATTTGCAACCTCTGTGTCCCCGTCCTGTGGGACTCTTGTGCATGCTGCCTGTGGTTCTGTGGGCTCTCTGTGATGCTGAGGGCCCCCTCTGACTCCTCCTCCTGGATTGAGTCCTCCTGGACTTTGCTGGTCCCCGGCAGCACCACTTTCCGCCAACCATGATTTGTGCCTGTGCCAAGGCTTGTTTATGGAATCCGAACATTAAACCCAACTGAAATCATCCTTCTGGTGTGGGACATCACCTGCATCCTCAAGGAACTCAACTCCGACTCCAGGGAAGCAGAGCTGACTCTCCTTCCTAATCATCGACCAACTCCTGCATCCTCAGCTTGGTGGGTAGGGGCTCCTGCCCCACTGGACTCTGCTGAGTCTTCTCGACTTGGTCCCCTCTTTCCACAGATCTTACTCTTCAGGAATTCACCATTGGTTTCTTGCAGTTGCCTCTGGGTTTTCCGATTCTCTTCTTTACTTCTAAGTGGGTGTTTTGGGGAAATTCTAGTGATTCACTCCTGCTTTCCTTGTCGCTGGGGAATGTTGTGGTACTTACTTTGTGCTTTCCGGGTACCCCCAGAGCCCCTCTACATGCTCCACTTACCTAGGTGGGGGTCCACTTCTCGCATTTCATTTTTTTAGTAAATGGTTTGTGCTCCCCCGAGGGTCACTATTCTCTATTATGTTTTACACTGTTTTGCACTGTTTTATAATTATTCTTATGCTTATTTCTGGCTACTAGTGTATATATCTTGTGTATTACTTACCTCCTAAGGGAGTATTGCTCCTATAGTATTTGTGGTGCTGTGTACCATCATAAAGTACCTTTATGTTTGTAACACTGAGTGTTTTCTTTCATGTGTGGAAGTTCTGTGTGACTACAGTGGTATTGCATGAACTTTGCATGTCTTCTAGATTAGCCTTGGCTGCTCATCCACAGCTACCTCTATAAAGCCTGGCTTCTAGACACTGCCTACACTACACTGAGAGGGGATACCTGGTATAAGGTGTAAGTACTTTAGTTACCCACCACACACCAAACCTGCTTCCTACACCTGAATCTCAAATATTCAACAAACTGCAAATTCACCCATGAAATAAAAAAAATGAATTCCCCATACATATTTCCCAGTACCTTGAGTATCAAAACACTATATTCTATTAAAATAATCCTACTACCACAGACAGACAAGAACACAAATTACCTCATCTAATGTACTATTTTGAAAATATTTCAGTTGGCAGACTGCACCGCTCCTGTCACAAACGTTAACCCAAGTATAATACACCATCGTGGAATATACATGAATGCATATTTTCATACCAAGCAAACAAAATGTAGTGCAAGCCTGGTACAATTCATTACAAAGTAAAGTAGGACAAACCGACCCCACACATTTACAATTTCTTGAAATATTTGAAAAAGAGCAAAGTTACAAAGAAATAGGAATAAAACAATCTATACCCCAAGTAGGGAAATGCACATATTGTTGTAATCAAAAGTCCAACTATCTGCTAACAATCAAGGACTACCATATCTAGACTCCATAGTACGACGATTACTCTAAACAATCATCAAACATAAACATATTTGTAAAATGAATTTTCTTCTAAATATATTACAACTATTTTTACCAAAGCGTCTAAAATATATACTTAACTGTAAACAAAATCCACACAAGCTGAAATGTACAAATTGCTAAAATAAATACTAATAAGAGAATATATACTTAACTAACAACTTTTGAAAATCACATGTGATGCACAATTATGCATCAATAAAATAAATAACTCACTGAAAAATAATATAATCATTACAATCATTAAAACAATTTTGAAGCACACAAACAGTTCTCACCAATAAACAGTAAAATACAATGTAACTTATGATTATGCAGCTATCCATTAATTCAGAAAAAAAAGTATTAATGATTCAACAAAAAGAAAAATTGATCCCAAATTAAATGCACAAATTTAAACAATGAAATAAATTTGCCACTGAAAATTTAATACCACAGACTGTGTTCTTATAAGCAAATACGCCTCTGGCCCTGGTGCTGCCAAAGCGTGGTGGGGCGTAAGATTCCGCTGTTTAGCTTACCAAGGCATCCACCATAGAGGAATAGACGCAAACGCGCTCCAGAACTGCTGTACGTGGACTTAATTAGCTACAAAACCCTATGCCTTTTGGCTGTGTCTCGAACTTGGCCACTGGTAGCGGCCATTACAAACAAACACGTATTAAAAGCATTCACAAATTGGACACAAACAATGGTGTAGTAAGTTCCACACTGAAGATGGGATAAACCACCGCCTTCTTGAGTTGACATATTTACAATAACGAAAAAGTCCAACTGCTCAAAAGCTAACAGAAAAATAATCTAAAACATTTAGAAAGTATACAAGAGATAAACTCATTTTCTTACTAGATAAATTAACATAAATGGGAGAAAGTACATTCAGACACCAGTAGTACGTTTATCTGCAGTTATCAACATGGTCGGCCAACCTGAATGGAACCGAAAAGAGTTATCATGAAAGTACATAGTGAAATGCTAATAGAAAAAGTATGAAGAATTGTGGCAAAAATGAAAGAGCACAGTGGGGTTGGTCAAGACTGGGATAGAGTGGAAATAGCACACACTAGAACAATGTGGTCTAGTCATGCCTTTTGAAATTATCACTAACATGATGATTTTATAAAGAATACAACTTGTAGTGTGTCCCCGTAGATAATGCAATGGCCTGCAGACATTTTCTGTGTGCTAGAGCAAATGTCCTACCTTTTTCATAAGACACTACTTGACATTTTATACTTTTGTTTGACAAATAATTCCTTTTTTTCAGTGACCACACATTCAAACAACTACAGGGTATGGCTATGTGGGCCTGCTATGCCCCCAGCTACATTAAATTATTTGTGGGCTGGTAGGAGGAGTAGGTCCTCTGTACTACTGATGCTTTTATGGAACAGACGATGCTATAGATCAGGTTCATCAGCCATAAGGCATAGGATTTTGTTGGTAAATTCATGTACAGCAGTTCTGGAGTGTATGTTTCCTTCAATTCTTGGATGGTGGATGATTTGGTGGGCTAAACATGGCAAATGAAAATGGTGGCAATTTATTCCGTCTTTGGTGTGAAACTTACTACATCATCATTTGTGTCCATTGTGTGAATTCTTTTTATACACGTTTGTTTGTGATGTCAGCTACCACTCAGAAAAGCTGAGATGCAGATGTTTTGTTACTGAACAAAACAGTGCACAAGAGTTCTCGAGTATGTGTTTGCTTCTACTCCTGGCTGGTGGACACTTTGGTGAAAGAAATCATAATCCTTGGAAATCTCCACTCTCCCAGAGACCTGAGTTGGGCCATCACCTTCGAAACAAACTTGGTGGAAAAATGATTGCCAAGGGCACCCTGGGATTTGGGATGAGCTATCCAAGTCCTGTGGAAAACCCTTCATATTAATCAGCTTCAAATATGTATTTTTCAAAAAGAAAACCTATCCAAGGCGGACATTACCTCTGTGTAATCATTACTATTATATTCTGCATTTACGAACATTCGTTTGGCAATTTTCCCCCTGCCTTTCCTTTCGACAAATGTCCATTGAACAGTAATCCATGCAACCTGTAATTCCGTTCTCTTGGGAGGGATTGGGGCAAATGTGGAAAATACAGAGAATGAAAAATGCAGTTGCCAAAATAGCCCTTGGCCCTCCCCATTTCTCCTCTTCATCAGACACGTTGAAAACATTGCACTGGCTTCTAGATGAAAAAGAGTAGCATCTGTCACGCTCTGTCATGTTTTCCAAGGATTTTGTGTATTGGCCCTGCCTACGTATCAACAAGATTGCGTTATTATAGTTCAACATTCTGCTTATGCTTTTGGAAGGCTCAATTGCTGGTTCCACCTGGAATCATACGCAGCACCTCAGAAGGCAGATTGTTTTCATTAAAAGCAGTCGAACTTTGGAATGAACATACTGTAATCTTCCTGTAAATTCCTTTTTGGTGGTGTTTTAAAAAGACACTTTTGGCTCCACATGAATTAGTGCTCTTTAGTCTGTCGTTTAGGGGGTTGCTGGTTTCTTTTAATATTGATGCTTTCCGATCTTGCTGTGTTGATACTGTTCTCTGATAGTGCTAGGACGCCCTTTGGGGAGGTAGTGAATTTCTATAAATGGATTACCATAACATCCTCAACTTCCCACCCCAAATCTTATGTTACCCTTTGGGTTTAATTCACTGATGTTTGTACCTTTTTGTATCTTCCTTAGTTGGGCCATGAAGTTAGATTTAATTCCAGTAACTTCAATCCATTATAAATAACTAAATACAAACTACAAAAATACAGAATTAACTTACTGAGATTGTCACCATTTGTGATGAGGCAGCCTTCAATAACTACAAATGACAGCTAGCTGCACATTTTGTCATCTTAATGTGAGGACCTCATTACCAGTTCTGCAGTCCTTGCACTGCCATGGTGGTAGCGGCCGTCTAACCACCATCAGTTTAGCGGTCAAACCAGAGTATTACGATGTCGGCAGACCCATGGAGGAAATACTGCCACTCTCCTGCCGGCAACACTAAGCAGTGCAGACTGCTGAGCTGTGAGGCAGGCCAAACAGGCAGACGGAGTGAGGGTTTCCACTGGACACATTATGATATAGACACACCACCAAAGTGACCGTGGTGGTCCAACCACAACGCCCCAGCAGGGTGAAATGGGGAGCTTAAAGAAGGCAACTCACCTGCAGGCAGCATTACATGTCCTGTGCCGCCATGGAGCCCATCACACATATTTTGCTACTGCTGCTGCTCATCGATGAAACCCAAAATCCACACCGCTGTGGAAGCAACAACAGATCGTCGTGTCATCATCCACATGATATTGGGGTCACGCGATGGGCACCAAGTACACTTGTTATAGTGTCCACAGTCAGAGTCATTCACAATGAATGACACATTCACCGCAATTAAACACCCCCTTTGGGCAGGTCAACTGACACTGCACCGCTACAATCCACAAAAACACACATCTGCCCATCTCAGGCACAGGGACAGTGAAGTGTACAAAACATTGTGTCACACAACAGCAACACCACAGCAACATAACATCTACCAATTCAACTGACACCCTCACATTCCTTACATGCCTTGGACTGTCGTCAGATTGAAGACACATATATATGGATTTGACATGGAACACAAATACACCTTCCATGAAACATCTCTGTAATGGACCCACATTGCACCACAATGGAAGGTCAATGAGATGCACAATAGTTTTTGACGCAAATGTCCAAAGTTCACAATGCAAACAAAACCTGTACAATAGGGATGGCCACATCTGGAGCACTCATGGGACACGTTCCACTTTGTACATGCCCCTAAAGCACCATTTGCACAGGAACTGGCCCTTCATGTACCTCAGGGACAAACAATAGTATAGCCATGTGAGATGCCTATCTGCATCATGTGTAAGTGCAAGTCAAGAAGGGACATACAACAGCAACAGTATGGGCCATACATCTAGATGAAGTAAAATACAAGGTACACACATCAAAATGAACACATAGCAGTCAAATGCAAAGGAAGCTGGCACAATTGAACACCCTCCATGTGTGGACAAACAAAATTCTAGCTTCATACAATCGGGGAACAATTCTAACACCATACATGCTGACATTCGCCAAAACAAGATGAAATACTTACCATAGAAAACATAACACAATGCAATGACACCGCAATTGGATTAACAAATATCCATACAGTGAACATCTACCCTTGCCTTGGGCGACACCTGCACTGCCCACAAAGTCAGATGTTGCAAACAACAGCAAATGGATCTGCAATCAGGGTGAAACACACACAACTGTAGGTATACAACAAAAGTTACTCAGGAACAACAAAAAGGTAGAAAAGTAATTGCAGGCCAAATGTGACAAATGTGTGCCCAACAAAACAACAACTTAGGTTTATTGAAGTCAAATGCTTAAGAGTTTATATGAGTCCATGCACACTACTGTGCCCAACTTTGACTCCAATCACTACCAGGTTACCTCCATAGGAAGGGGCATCAAGTGGGCAGGCAGACACCTCAGGGATCATCTTTGGATGGGGTGGGGCCAGCTTTGGGATCAGTAGGTTTGGGAGAGGGTTTCTTTTTCTTTGGAGACATGGGTTTCTTCTTGGGGGGAAGGAGCATGGGAGCTTGTAGTGGGGGCAGGTGTGACAGGGGAGGACTTGGATGTGGAAGGGATAGGATGGGATGTGGGTGGGGCCTCTTCTGTTTGGGAGGGGGTTTGGAGGTAACTGAGAAAGGGCAAGGTTGAAAAGGAAACTCTCTTTTGAAAAACAGGTAGGGTCATCAGAAAGGGTTGGGGATTTGGAGGTTGAGGGAGTGGTGGGCATGTCTGTGGGTGTAGATGCCTCTAGTGTGTGCATATGTGAGGTATGCTTGTGTTTGGGTGGTGTCTGTTGCGTGTGTGAGAATTTGCATGTCTTGGGGGTTGGGAGGTGAATGTGCTGGGTGATGTGGGGGTGGTGGATGAGTGTGTGTCTGTTGGGTGTGTCTGTGAGTATGGTGGATGTGGTGGATGTGTTTGAGTGTGGGGTGGTGTCTGTGGGTATGGTGGATGTGGTAGGATGTGTCTGTGTGTGTTGGGGTTCTGTCTGTGGGTATGGTGAATGTGGTGAGGGGGTCAGTGGGGGTGGTGGGAGTGTGTTGAAATGGTGGCTGATGTGGTTGAATGTTGAGTGTCGGTATGTCTTGTGGTGTTTGTGCCGATGTGTACTGCATGAGTGTGTTGAGGTGGGTGCATGCAGATGTGTCTGTGTGCTTCGGACAGGTAAGGGAATAGGGAATTTGGATTGGGATGAGGGAGGTAGTGTGCAGGTATCGTGGGGGTGAATGGTCGCCATCCGTGCAGAGGCCAGAGCCTGAAAAAATCTCTGTAGGCCAGACATGGCACTATGAATGCCTTCCAGGAAAGCATTTGTCTGCTGAAGTTGGCTTGCCTGCCCCTGGATGACATTCACAATGCCAGTCTGTCCTCACTCAGGGCAGCAGGGGTAAAAGGGGCTGGGGCTGTGGTGCCTGGGGCAAAGGAGACACCCACCCTCTTAGGTGAGCTGGCACAGCGAACTGGGTGGGAAGCAACGGGGAGGGTGGTAATTGAACTGGGGGTGGCAGACAAGGATGGTAAAGGAGCAGGTCCTGATGGGTCCACCACCACTAGGGTGAGGACCCTGGAGGTAGAATAGGTGATGACTAGGTTGATCCTGCATCCTCTGTGGCTCTCCCCTCACCCGCCAGGCCACTGTGTCCCTCTGTGCTGGTGGTGTCACGACTGGAGGTACGGTGGCCAGATGTTTCCCCGCTTGGTTGCGCCATGTCTCCTTTGCTTGCCTGGGACGATGCCACAAATACAAGGAGGAAACAGGTCAGCACATGTTCCTAATCACAGTTGAACAACAGATGTGATTAGCAAACATGACCATGACATCAAATAGGCCCCAGCAACAAACTACATCGAAGTGGCTCCAACACATCCCAAACCATATGCATGCATGCCACATGAACCGGCAACAGTTGCCCACAGGAAAATCAGGATCTCAGACACTAACAATTGCATGGGTAAAGTTGTGCAATCACAGTAACCAGTGAACAAGTAGCAGACCATATCACCTTCAATGCTTTGCCTCATGGAGCATGCCTCTGTTACCTCTTGTCATACTATAATAGTCCAATGCCAGGTTCATCCCCACAGATCACACACAAGGTCATGCATACATCTATTTGCCATATACACAATAACACAACAATAGGAAATGAGGCTCCAAAATCCTGCCATGTTGCTGACAGCAGTGCAGTAGCCTCAAGAAGGTGACATGGAAATACTCATGTCACATCAGAAATATATCAACAATGCACACTTCACCATGTGTAAATTGTCCCAATAGAGTCATGGAAGTAGTATGTTAACGTTGCTCAAATATACTACACATTTGGCATTGAAATGTACAGTGTCAACAAAATTTGCAAATTGTCAGGGAGATATGTTTCTCAAATCCACAACACAATGAATCAGCTAGCGCCAGGGAAATCACCACTACTGTCTGGCACCCCTTAAAATGACATATTCTGATTGCACCAGTAGAAGCTATTGGTCTTTTTTATGTTGGAGAGGCCCAGGTATTTGCAAGGACTTATACAAGGGCCTCAACTTGTTGCCCAATGGGAAGCAGCATCCTCTTTCCTCTTTTGGTCCTGCAATCCCAGATGTCCATGTATGAACGGTTGTACCTAACCACATGTGATTCCAATATTACTGCAAGTCACTCCATGATGCATGTCAAAAGTCACGTAATGAACCTTCCCCATTTCACATGTACAGTATACTTTGCCACATCATGCCATATAAATGGCACGGAAATGCACATTGTGTGTACAAATTCTAGTCCTACCTGCCATGTCCCCCATTACTACTGCAGTTGTACATGCCAAATGACATGCAATGATGGGTAAGGGTATTTGTGATCCAACAATCAATGGTGACACACACCTGCCTGTGGCACCATGTGAAATGTGGCCCCATTGCATGTGTCCAATTCCAAACACAGGTTGACATGCACATGTATGTGAGGGAATACAGGTACACCATGCGTGAAACAGCAGTGTACACATCTTGTCAAAAGAGAAAGGGACACATGCTAACATGTCCACATAAGGAATGTTGGCAACAGTGATGCAACATACATGAAGTCAATGGACATTCCCCACTTACCAAGGGAGAATTGTGATCTGTAGCTGCATCCAACGAACAATGTGTGCCATGTGACATGTATGGTGGCCACCTTCACATCACAGATAGTAGTGAGGCACCAGCACTTGTCACACACTGAAGACAAATGGCCTCTGGGGGCAGATGCCAATTTATTCACTTGTCCAGACACATGGCGGAGGTCAGTGATTCATAATTTATTTTTCTTTGGGATGTAACACTGAACACTAGTGGTCTGTTGCGTAGAATTTACAACAACAAACATTACTTGATTGATCAATGTACACAGCCATGTGTTGTCTCTCTCTCTCTCAAGCAAATATTTTGTGGACTGTACTCAGGTGTGTCCTGGGTCTCTGGGCTAATAGGCAAGCCACACAACTATGCACAACATTACATATCTATGCAAAGAGTTACACATCTTGTGTGTCACACATGACCCATCCCCAATCGTCAGGGGGACATGTCAGAACCTAACACATCAACTTGGCTGTGTGACAGGCAGGAATATACCCTGTATTCACCCCCTTGTGTCTGCTGTGCTCCCCTCAAATGCCCATTAGGTCCGGGTACACCACCACTAGAATGCGAGCCATTAGGGGGGGTCATGCTCCGACATGCCCCCCTCCCATTTTGGAGGATAGCTCCAGCTGGACTCTGCGATTTTCCATGCCCAGCGTCTCAGGTCCTTCCACCTCTTGTGACAGTGGGCGCTCCTCTGGCTATGGGCACCCAGGGTTTGCCCCTTATGGGTGTTGGCTCTCCAAATCACCTTCTTCTGATGGGTGTTTACTTGTATGGATGCAAGAGACATACTGTTAGACCTGACAGCCTTAGGGTGGTCATTCCGCAACATTTTGCCTGCCTCCTTCCAGTTTTCTTACACTATTTTTGCTGGTTATAGGACTCTGCGTACTTCACCACTGCTAACCAGTGCTAAAGTGCATATGCTTTCTCCCTGCAAACATGGTAACATTGGTTCATACCCAATTGGCATATATGATTTACTTGTAGGTCCCTATTAAGGTACACTATGGGGGTCATTCCGACCCCGGCGGTCAAGGACTGCCGGGGCCGGGGTTGGCGGGAGCACCGCCAACAGGCTGGCGGTGCCCCGCAGGGCATTCTGACCGCGGCGGTTTGGCCGCGGTCAGAACAGGAAAACCGGCGGTGTCCCGCCGGTTTTCCGATGCCCTGAGGAATCCCGCATGGCGGCGCAGCTTGCTGCGCTGCCATGGGGGATTCCGACCCCCTCACCGCCATCCTGTTCCTGGCGGTTCCGACCGCCAGGAACAGGATGGCGGTGAGGGGTGTTGTGGGGCCCCTGGGGGCCCCTGCAGTGCCCATGCCAATGGCATGTGCACTGCAGGGGCCCCCGTAAGCGGGCCCCACATAGAATTTCAGTGTCTGCATTGCAGACACTGAAATTCGCGACGGGTGCAACTGCACCCGTCGCACCCTTCCCACTACGCCGGCTCCATTCGGAGCCAGCGTCCTCGTGGGAAGGGGTTTCCCGCTGGGCTGGCGGGCGGCCTTCTGGCGGTCGCCCACCAGCCCAGCGGGAAACACAGAATGGCCGCTGCGGTCTTTTGACCGCGGTGCGGTCATTCGGCGGTTCCCGCCAGGCGGGGTCTGAATGACCCCCTATATGTGCCAGGGCCTGTAAATTGAATGCTACTAGTGGGCCTGCAGCCCTGGTTGTGCCACCCACATAAGTAGCCCCTTAACCATGTCTCAGACCCGCCATTGCAAGGCCTGTGTGTGCAGTTTCACTGCTACTTGGACCTGGCATTTAAAAGTAGCTGCCAAGCCCCAAACCTCCCTTTTTCTAAACATAAGTCTCTCCTGTGGTAGGCCCTAGATAGCCCATAGCGCGGGGTGCTTTGTAGTTAAAAGGCAGGACATGTACATGTGTAGTTTATATGTCCTGGTAGTGGAAAACTTCTAAATTGGTTGTCCACTACTGTGAGGCCTGCTCCTTTCATAGGATAGCATTAGGGATACCCTCATATACTGTTTGAGTGGTAGATTCTGATCAGAAAGGGGTAAACAGGTCATATTTAATACGGTCAGAATAGTAATACAATATCCTGCTTATTGGTGAGGTTGGATTTTATATTACTATTTTAGAAATGCCACTTTTAGAAAGTGAGCATTTCTCTGCACTGAAAATCTATCTGTGCCTTACAGCCTGTCTCCAATCCATGTCTTGAATGCTTTTTTTAGGTCATTGTCTGCTGTCCGGCTCTTAACTGCTAAGTCCTCCGGACGTAAGAACCTGCTTTCTTCTCTTCCCTTTGGGTTTTTTTTTATGGTACATTGTACTCTAATCCTCATAGCATTGCTTGCTTCCTATTTATTACATTCTACTTGCATTTCTGTATATTCTTAAAAATGATAAATAATGTTGAAAAAAACACAAGGATAAAGCACACATGCCAATTAGTACAGGGACATGACCACACACTTTTCGATTCATCTGCATGCTGACTCACTACCCTGCACATGGCCTACAATGACTAAAAAAGCCTACTGACATCAGGTAGCCAATGCTCCAGCATCAGTAACTGTGATGTGAGCCACAATGAAACACCGCACACCAATGTGGCTTCTGAAGGGTAAACTCCTTAGGCCTGACAGGACAAACACATTCATACTCTGCCGGATTGACTACATACAGCCCCTACAGGCAACTACCACAGTACAGATGTCACCCTTACACTTGAGTGACAGTGAAATGGCTGGCATGGTGGGTATGGAAAGTGCTTTTCCTGTGCATGGGTGGACATGTAGTCTACCAAATGCAGACTCATGCCACTTTAGGGTGGGATTCTGTTGTATGCACCTGTGCCATAATACACTCCTTTGGACATATGTTTCTAACCTACAGAGATGGCATCCAACATACAAAGGTATGCATTGCACAATTTCTGCTATGTAACCAAGCTACTGAGTCACATGTCATGGTTTCCCAGAAATCTACACACTGTCTGCTCTGTGGGTCCTACAGTGGTGCAATAAGCCTGTACAGGACAAATATAATTTCTGTGAAGGTGACAAAAGAGCTATGTAATGAGTCAAAGGTACACATTGACAATGATGCAAAATGCACATATGGACTAGTTCTGGGATTTATCTCAGTACCCATTCCTAATCTAGTCAATGGACTGAGGCATTCATGGAAAATCTTGCCACTACAAGCTCATATTGGCCACCTGACAGGATCTGCAGGTCTGCAGGGAGTAGGTACAGTGCCACAGTTGCATAGCCATAGTGACTCACCCACAGCCTGGACTATGTCCCATACTAGGAGATACATTTGACAGGCCCTTGTCTCTGCAGCCTGAGCATACAGAACCTACATTACACTCACATTTCCATCACTTCCATGCATGACAGTACATCATGTGGTCATCAGCAAGGTGGCTTGTGTGACAACCTGAAGGGCACAGTGAGTCATGATATGCCTTCAAGACAATAGTTCTGCAAGGCCAAATGTGGGGTGAAAGATATGTGGCACAATACACATTGCCTACAAGATCCTCTAAGACAAGATGCATGCTGTCATGCACATAAATGTTGTCCAACATTTACAAGCATTAGAAAAAAAGTTATGTCATTTGATGGCAGGCAAGTCTTCTTGCCTAGTTATGTGCATCCAACTCAAGGAGGATCTAAGACCCCCAAAAACATCCCACAATACAATGTAAATTAACACAACATATAGTACTGGTCCCCAATACCTGCACGATGTACATCTCATTGATGCCACACAGACTGCAACAACAGGCACACAAGACGTTCAACTGTCACACAGGGGCACATTGTATCCTGTGAGGAGGGAAAGGATGGTATTGAGGTATTTACAGCAGGTGAGCCATAGAGCTGGTCATACAGGGGAAAATCCTCACTGACAAGCCTCTCCAGCTCCTCTGGAGAGAAGGCAAGGGTTCTTTCACCTGCTGGACATCGCATGATTGCTCCCAAAGGTAGTGCATAGCAGCTGAAGTGATGGTGGTTTTGCGGGCAGGGTCAAGTGAATGATTTTGCACAATGCGGGGTACACTTACGCCACATACGCGGTCATCACTGCCAATGGACATACCCATTGAGCCGTGACCACCGCAGGCAACAGCATAAGCCTATGGCTGTGTCCGCCGCAGTTGGAACCATCTTATGCATAGATGACTTCCACCGGTGGACACATGTGGTTCCTGATGTCCCCAGTGGAGTAGGTCAGTCATCCGCCATTTTGGCAGGTTTAAAGACTGTATGTGGATCTGTTTTATGCATCACAAAAAATATAAGTTTAATATCATCACAAACATCCTCAATCGGTCTTGTTGTATAGGTCCCACTACACAACTACCAGAGTAGCGTGTTGCAGGGCACAGATGGCATATGATGGTGGTGCACAAGCCACCACTGCTGACAGTATTTTTGGTGGAAAATCAGAAAATACAGTTACATTTCGAGGGGCAATTGTGTAGCAGATAGTTGGGTGTCACCCGAATTAATGTTGTGGACATGTGTTCACAACCATAGGGGTCACATTTGAGCCTTGTGTAGCTGCCAGCTGTGATGTGTACTGGGCGTCATGTCTATCCAGTCAGAAATGTTTTGTCACATGATATTGTTGGCATGCATCATGTATGTTGCTGAGAACACAGTGACTAATGTTCCAAATCATATCTTTTCCCACATACGTAACCTCGGACAGGGAGGATGCAACAACCTCCTGTCTACCATCCATTGCCAGACCTTCAGACCATGGGGAAAGCCACGTCATCCAGCTATACCGTCTTAATAGACAAGCAATAGTGGATTTATGCCATCAGTTGGGGCCAGATCTCATGCCAGCTCACAGTAATCCCTACTGCATACTGCCCATTGTACAAGTCACTGCAGTATTGCACTTCCTGGTTACAGGGTCCTTCCAACATACAGTGGCACTAACTGGTGGTAAGTCCCAACCTATGTTCAGTCTGGTGTTGAAAGATTTCTTATCAGCAGTGTTGAAACACATTGACAGACATGTCAGGTTCCCCCAACTGGAGGATTTGTGAAGGTTGACTGCTATGGTTTTGCCTGCCTCCCACATGTGGTGGGTGCCATTGAAGGCACACATGTTGGCTTGGTGCCACCACATGCCACTGAACAAGTCTATCACAACAGAAAAAAACATCCATTATATCAACGTGCAAGTTGTCTGTTTGCCCGATCTCTACATCTCAAATGTGTGTGCCTGTTTTCCTGGGTAAGCCCATGATTCCTTTATAATGCAGAACAACACCATACCCCAGCTGATGTGATAACTGCAACCAGAGAAGGCCTGGCTGGTTGGTAAGTCACTTCTGTCCTGCTTGTGTGTGAGCAATGTCAGGTGCTGCAATCATGAACTGAGTGACTCATTGTTGCACTTATGTACCATTCCTTAAGAGGAGACTCAGCATATCCAAGCCGTCCTTGGTTATTGAGGCCTCTGAGGAATCCAATTACACCAGGTGAAGTCCACTTCAATGAGGCCCATGGAAAAACACGACAGGCAGTCGAGCGTGCTTTTAGACTCCGGAAAGCCAGATTTTGCTGTCTGGACAGAACTGGCGGAGCTCTCCTCTACTCACCCAGGAAAGTGTGTCATATGTATGGTTGTAAGCCTATACTCCTTGTTTTGTTCTTTGTACAAGTACCTTCACCATGGCGTCTTCATGTGGGCATTTCAGAGTTGGGACATTAGCAGGTATGTAATGCTGTTCTGACATACGAAGTGGACATGTATTGTTCCAGGTAATGTAGGTCACATAGTTTGGGTGTATGAGACCTATGCCAAGACAGTTTGCACAGTGTTTGGTTGGAAATTCAGAAGTGCCCATTGAACTTGTTTTGTGTCCTGTGGTGGGCCTGCTGCAACATGTGTGTCATCATGTGGTCAGAAAATATGTAGTCCTAGCTTACGACCAAGTAATTATCCCTTCATATTGGCTAAGCACTCTTCACATATGACCTGTATATCCCTGTAGATGTGTTCCATCATTGTAGCCCACAGTGCCTGTGCCAAAACACTGACATATGTTTTTGTCATACCACCTGATGCACGAGTATTGGATTATAATGGTCCTTTGATCAGGAGCTGTTGTACTGCCATCTGTCTGAATCTTAAATAATGTGGTGTTGGATTACTTTGGTGTGGTTTGTGATAAGGCTCAAGCTGATGACATCCACCACTTCAACGTTTGCCTATTCTACAGGAAAAGGTCTGACAAATCCATTCCTTCCATGGTCTGGGGGTCTGTACCTGTAAATATGTTCATTTACTCATTATGAGTCAATCATTTATGATTTCCAGTAGTCCCGACATATTGACAGCCTATGTGCTGAACACTAATACATTTTTTAGTTTGACCCAACACTTGTATGTATGTGTTTGTGTGGAATGCTTGTAAACGTGAGCTGGAAACAGTGTACGTGCAACAAATTCCATGTTGAACAAGTACCTTGGATCATCATTGTATGAAAATAAAGGTTTAAGACGTCTGTGCTACTTTTGTTTGCACATCCCAAGGGAAAACCTGCAAGTATTAGGGGTACTGTTATATTTAGATAATACTCTTTGCATACAGTGCATTCCTGATGTACACTCCTAGCCACCGAGGATGTAGATGTCCAACTGGAAAAGACCCCCATTTAGACTGACAAGTCCATACAAATGAACAAGTCACAAAATGAATGTCCTGTGACCACACATATCTTCCAGATAATCAGAATCCTCCAACACGTTTTGTATGACATTCAGCTGACATTCAGTCAGCTCTTTTAATACGTTAGAACAGCCAACTCATGTTTGGTTATCATGAATTTTCAAGGCTGTAAAGATCATGTATACAGTGTTGCAATTATGTACAGGCATATCAACAGGGATATTTGTTCATTAGTCATACAGTAATTGGGAAAACCATCAGTGCACCCAATAGTGGGCCAAGTCCCCCATCAGGAGTGGTACACATCAGAATAATCATCTGTGTACAATCAAAATAATACCCGGACGTGCAATGTACAAGATTTCCAGATTTTAATATTTGTACCTGTTGTGATCACTGCATAGATGCAAGAAACCAGAAAGAAGAAGCACTCAGTGCCAGACAGAATAACTAAACTAGGGATTAGTAGAAGCAACTGTAGAAGAATATTACAGTACCACCTACCACAGATTCAGAGCAAAAATCCATAAAGTATATAAAAGTTTATCTTTTTACAATTTATCACTGAACAGGGAAAAAATAAGGGATCTGAAAACATGGATTCAATCAATCTGCAAAACAAAGCCCTCTGAAAAAAACATGCCTGAATTTGTCCCTTTGTGGAGCCTGTCATGTTATACAATTTGAGGCCCAAGAGAATACTGGTCAAGCCCATGGCTGACGCAGAAGTCATGAGTTCTTATATAAGTCACAGAGCTCTCAATTATCAATAGGTGCCAAAAGCTAGATAATAACTCCAACCCTGTATATGTTATCGGATGTTACAAGACCACCCGCACCTCCCTTCCCTTTTCAATAACGATAAATCACAACATGAAAGGTCCACCAACATGAACAGCCTACCGTAAAAGTAGTCAGGCTGTGAAAAATTACAATCAATACAGTGGTGGTAGACCAAATCCAAGAAACCTGCGGAGTCAATAGAGATAAAATGTATAAGTTTACGTACTAATGGCAAGATCCTGTAGTCTCATGAATGAGTCCCCATCATATCTGTGAAGGATTGCAATTTTATCCACACAGGCCCCCGATTGGAAGTTAATCACACGTTCATTATTATATGGCTCACATGGTCTGACATATCTACATGGCTAAATATAAAAGCAAAATCAGCAGACAATGAGTCAGTGATGGGTGAATGTATTGTGAAGCTATGACTAACAGAAAATACATGTAACATGAATCAACCAAAAAACATATGTGAAAGGGTCAGTCATGGTGAATGAAATCATTGGAGTAGATGTCACACCACTGATAGTCCAAAGTCCAGAGTGCTTCTCCCCTTGGAAATGAAAGGTGGTTCAGGATGAGTCAGCAAAGTGAATGTGTAACACACAAAGGAGGCCCTTAAGGAAGACGGTTGTTGCAGGCAGTGGTGGGTGTATTGCCATCCGCGCCTCCTGGATTCTTTCCTGAATATCCCTGCTTGCAGGGGAGATCAACTGCTATAGAGGCAGGGATGTCTGTGGTTGGTTATTCCTCTGGCTGGGCCTTCCCTCCTGTGACTGCCTCTGATGTTGATGGGTCTGCTGTTGATGAGCAAAAGGAAGGGGTAGATTGGTTTTGGAAAACCCTGCGCAGGGTGGTCTGTATATCCCTCAACACCCCTATTAAGGAGGCCATGTTGGAACAGTGAGTCTCCATCTAGACATGCATGTCCCTATGCATGCCCCTCTATAGCTGCTTGATGTCCCGGAGTTCGGTTATCACCTGGCCCATCACACCTTAGGACTACTGATAGACCCCCAAGATGTGGCTGAATGTGTCCTGGCCAAGAGCAGCCCCAGTGGCCTCACCCTGCAGGCCCACAGCATCCCTCCCACACACCCTACCCCAACAGGCCTGCGTCCCTGCCACAGGGTGCCTTCTCCAACTTGTTCCTGGACCCTCATTGTCCAAAGTGTTGTGCTTCAACTCAGGATCCAGGACTGGGGGTACTAGATAGTAGACGATGTGCTAGGTCCACAGGTTGGGGGGAACAAATTATTTCCTGCGATGTTGATGGAACTGGCTGGGAGGTGACAATGTGGGAACAATGAGAGTCACTGTTGCCGTCTGGCAAGGTTGCTGAGATGGGCCAGGAGTGTTGTTGTCACTGAGGGCTTCATGCAGGGGGTTAGTGGTAGTCTGCTCTGTGGCCTCCATGTACCCAGTGGCGGATCCACCTGTTGATGAAAAACGTACATTGTTACTGGTTGAATTGTGACATCTACCTCCAAAGGGTTTATGTTACAGCGAGCAGAGACCTTGGACAAACTTAGGGGCATATTTATACTCCGTTTGCGCCGAATTTTCGTCGTTTTTTTCGATGCAAATTTGAAGCAAAACTAACTCCATATTTATACTTTGGCGTTAGACGCGTCTAGTGCCAAAGTTCATGGAGTTAGCGTCATTTTTTTGCGTGAACACCTTCCTTGCGTTAATGATATGCAAGGTAGGCGTTCCCGTCTTAAAAAATGACTCCGATGCATATGCGTCGTATTTATACTCCCGGGCAAAAATGACGCCCGGGAGTGGGCGGGTCTAAAAAACCCGCATTAGCGCCGGATTTTAGCGCCTGGGTCAGGGCAGGCGTTAAGGGACCTGTGGGCTCAGAATGAGCCCAGAGGTGCCCTCCCCTGCCCCCAGGGACACCCCCTGCCACCCTTGCCCACCCCAGGAGGACACCCAAGGATGGAGGGACCCATCCCAGGGACATTAAGGTAAGTTCAGGTAAGTGTTTTTTTGTTTTTTTTGTGGCATAGGGGGGCCTGATTTGTGCCCCCCTACATGCCACTATGCCCAATGACCATGCCCAGGGGGCATGGCCATTGGGCAAGGGGCCATGACTCCTGTCTTTGCTAAGACAGGAGTCATTTCAATGGGGGATGGGCGTCGTAAAAAAATGGCGCAAATCGGGTTGTGGCGATTTTTTTGCCTCAGCCTGCTTGCACCATTTGTGGACGCCCATACGCCATTTTCCCCCTACGCCGGCGCTGCCTGGTGTACGTCGTTTTTTTTAACGCACACCAGACAGCGCCGGCGGCTAACGCCGGCTAACGTCATTGAATAAGTACGGCGCCCGCATGGCGCTTCAGAATGGCGTTAGCCGGCGCTAATTTTTTTGGCGCAAAACTGCGTTAGCGCAGTTTTGCGTCAATAAGTATAAATATGGCCCTTAATTTGTAGGTATCCAATTGTGCCAAGTAACCATGGTATCAGGTGATTTGACATGACATGTGTGAAGCATGCCGACCCAATTTGACTCAAGTAGCTGATGAGATGTGCAGATCAGTTGCACTTTGGAAGATGGCTTGAAAATAACATTTTACCACCGGCGTAGCCAACACTGTCGAGAGGCAAGATATGGCTTTGACCATTTGGAGGCCAATTTGAGTGGAATGCAGGCAAACCCAGGACTTTGTAGTATATGTGACTGGATTCATCATGTGCACAGTGATGTGTCTGCTGCCAATACCAATCTGGTGATGCAGCTTGAGGTCTTAGGAATACTTGTTGTACACACCCCCAATGAGTACACTTCAATCAAGAGACTAAAAACAAGGGTATTTGGACAAGTGACCACTGGGCTGGCCTCAGAAGTTACTAAAACAGGGCCTATTGTACTTTGCAATCAAATCACTCTCTCTACTACGCACACTATACAAATGGTATCCCCCAGGTGAGTAAACTCCAATTGAGAGTTCACAAACAGGGCTATTTCGACAACTGACAACTTGGCTGGTGGTTGGAGTTACTCTCTCTACTCTCCAACATTTGAAAAATGTTTGCTGTTACATATATGTATGCAGTCTGCATTTAGGTTTGAGCGTACATTTACATTTTGGGACATTCCATGAATCTTGGAATGTGTTTTTATTTATTGTGAGATTCCCAGGCACCCTTTGGACATATGGCATGTGATGAGCCTCGGCAGCTGTGATGTTGGATCCAATTATACAGATTGACAGTGTTAAATCTCAGATACTCTCAGTATTGAAGGTTGGTGATGTACATGAACAAGGCAGTGGCAAAAGCTGAGCAGTAGGGATGCATGAAATTGATTTTTTGTGACAGTTTGCGTGTTGTAACTACCAGACTCCACAGGTATTCCTCTCAAACCCTCTGGATGCAGGATGGCCAAGACCTTCTCCTCCTGGACCTTTCCCCAGAAGGTGTTCCATTTCTTATTAATGTCCTCCATATTGTGTGCAGGGTGGTCACTAAAGCATTTACTCTGTTGACTATCCTGTCCCACATTTCCATTTTCCTACTGAGAGGAGTGTGCTGGACCTGGCTCCGAGCAATTGTGACTCTATGCTAATGATTTCATTCACAATGACTCTCAACTCATCCTCTGAAAAACATGGGCTGCTAGCCCGTGACATGATTGGAAATTACAGGGGGCGACAGTGACTAACTAAACAACACTGGTGAATATGGGAAAAAAACAATAGACAGTGTGTACGAAGGTTGTAAATTGGGATGGGAAAAAAAGGGCTGCCTTATGACAAAAATGGATGACAAGATGAGTGGTCTGTGTTGATGTGCTGCAGCGCAAATGCAAAGGATTGTGGTCTGTGAAGGGATGTGTTTTATAGTGTTCTTTGCAGGTGTGTCCACTTGGCCAGTGTGTGTCAGCTATTTTGTTTTTGAACTTATCCAATATGCACTTGTCTGTTACTTTGCTGAACGTGAACCACAGTGGTCAAACGTCATTGGCTGACCTGTGCGAAGGGACAACCATGGTGACTGTGAGGTGGTTGGCCGCGGCGCTGACGGCACTGGAGTATGGATTGCCTATATCCAAGCCGGCAAGCTGCTAGCAGTCTGCCTTTTTTGCTTGGCGGACGGCAGTCGTGCCTGTATAACTTGTAATACGGTGATATGGGGACCGCCGGAGCAGCTGTCTTTTTTGAACTGCCAACATAGCAGTCTGGCAGTCCGAACGCCAAACTCATAATCAGGCCCTAAGTATCCCCTACAGTTAAATTAATTCATTGCAATCTGTTCCAGAGTGTATTAACTTCAAGGTTCTGTCTGTGGTGCACGTATCCAATCAGCAGTATGATATGAACTTTTTCGAAACAAACTGTTATGCTTTACTCATTCATGGCAAGTGTCCAGTGCTTACAGAATCCGGCAAAGTTACATTATTAGCCAAATCCTATTAAGATGAGTGGATAGTAAAATTTGCAACATATTTCACATGTTAAAACATTTAGGATATTGTCCCCCTTAATCCAATTTACTGTAATTTTGATTCAGTTTAAAGATAGGTTACATTTTACCTTAGGCACTTTTTCAAATGGTGGAGATTCAACTAAAACAAGCTGTATAAAAGGAATGCAGCATTATGTGAGATTTCAATCAATTGAGAGAACAGTTAAAACAACTAATGAGAGTATAGTTAACCAATAGCGTTGCACAGGAGGTGCCTACTAAACTGCAGTACCAAGTTCCTTAATAAACTGCAATTACGTTTACCTTGAAAGGTCTGACACCCTCATAAATAATCCAATATAAATAAATAAAAAATCCCAAGACAGTGGTTAAACTTCTTGAAGCCGTTCCACTGGTAATTGCAATGTATGCATCCAGCTGTCTTCACTTTACTGTAGAGTTCAATTTTCAGAGCAGAGGGTGTCTGAGACTTGTCATGCTCATTCCACTTGGGCGCAGTCGAAATGTAGACAACAATGAGATGACAATACTGTTTTTCACTTTCAGTTTGGTGCACAGTCCCTCGTCACTAATTTTGAGCTCTAGTATGATGCCTGACGAGCTACAAAATAACTTTTCAATGAAGTTTCAAATTAATTAGGAAGCCCATTATTCGAGACTAGGAAAAGATAGTAAACCATGTACCAATCCTTATACAAATTGTTCAAGTGATGTGATTTCTTTGCTGCCTATGAGCCAATTTATCTGCAGAAATAAACGTGTGTTTGTAAGTAATGAGACACAATCTTCCTAATTAAAAGTAAGAAACAACAAGTCAGCACCTCCTGCATGGCTGACTACGAGGAAATTATCATATGAAATAAGAATAACTTGCTACACGATCCTGTCTAGTGATTAATATGCTGTCGGTTTGAAAGAAGCTGTAAACCACTCAAAACAACTAGTCACAGCAAAAGCAGCAGAGTAACAAAAGTGCAAATAAGTTGATATATTCTTAAAAGGTTATATTCATAAATATACTCTCCCACAAAATTTAAGAGCCTCATCACACCTCCGGTGCAGCATTTGTGGCTAGTAATACCACACCCAATGATGCCAGGGCATCTGTAATTCCTGATTTCTGCATGCTATTTTGTAATATTCTGCCTTTTCCAGTGTCCTGTTCCTCCAGGGTTGATATAGATAATTTATCCCTGGAAACCTGTGCAGTAATACTGCATGTGGAAATGCCATGTGACTCATAGTAACGATTTGGGCAGAAACTCCTCTTCCCCACCCCTAATCGTTATTATGATTCAACTCGTAATGGAGGGTGGCAAAAAGCCCTTGTGTATTGTCCAAATTAGTGTGATTGCACCTTTACTGGAACATCTTTCTCCTCATAAATGTTTTTAATGAGACCTTCGGGTTTCTTCTTATGCTTCACTGGCCGCTGTGAAGTGTCTGCTACACCAGCTGCCAGCATTTTCTCCCTTTAATAAACCATTTGGGTCATCACAGCAAGATCATTGCCTGAATTATGGCACTCGTCCGTCACTCCAGTTTTGCTACTTTATGAGAACGATATGGATGGGCTCTACAGGCAACAGCTCTTCAATCGCTTCCGAGTTCAGATGACTTCCAAGGTGAAACCTGTTCTGTCAGCAAGTTTCAACAGTCATTGGCAAAGCCAATTGAGCTCGTTTTGCGAGTGTTTTTTGTTGTCTTAAAATACAAAATATGTTTTCATATTTTCAAGATGATCCATGTGTTGTATGTATCCTGTCATGTCACATTGTATCATGTTACTGGCTTCACTTCTACGCACTGATTGCGGACTTAAATGATATGCTGCGAAGGGCTATCAAACGCCCAGCGGATTTCTACTCTGGTGTTCTTGGTAAACTTTCTAGAAGCATACAGTATTTTTACTTAAGAGAAGTAGTTCTAGGACCTGTGCTAAGTATGTTAGAATCAACACACCGAGGACCACTGAACTGCTTGCAACAACAGCTCAACAATGAGGAATCCCTGTAGCCTCGCCTGTATTTTTTACAATTTCCTCTTATTCGTGCCCAAACAACTGCACATAATAGACAAGCCCACAGCGTTTTTCCAATTTTAATAATCGTGATTCCTCATTTTGAAGCTAATTGACTTGGATATCAATGCCATGCCCAGTGGACCACCATCCTGACGACCCTTTCATATAGTCACAAGGATCAAAACACATCAACGCCTCCTCAGAAGGCCAAACATTCAAACGTACACATTAAATATCGAGTAAAGAATTACTCAAGAAACTTTCGGATTCTCATAAAATGCCGGACTCAATCTGCCACCTCAGTTGGACTAGACGTTTAAATGAAGAAGGAAATAGCCTATAGGCCTGAAAATGTGGACTATTGTCTTCCCTTGAGTCTTTGTACCTTTGCATAAAAACGGGTACCTCTTGGGATAACTACATTCCAATTGATATTTGATGTACACTAGTATTTACAAGTCCATTCAGAGCGATTGGTGATGGAGTGCGATGCGCCTCTATACGTTTATTCACAATTGCAGTTTTTTCTTTCTATTTTTATGCTCAAAATAATGTCAATCCAATTCTAAAATACTGTGATTGTGCTAAATGTGTTTATGACGCAGGCCTTTTAAATCAATTCCAAACTACCTGACTATGGGGGTTATTCTAACTTTGGAGGAGTGTTAATCCGTCCCAAAAGTCACGGTAAAGTGACGGATATACCACCAGCCGTATTACGAGTTCCATAGGATATAATGGACTCGTAATACGGCTGGTGGTAAATCCGTCACTTTTCCATCACTTTTGGGACGGATTAACACCTCCTCCAAAGTTAGAATAACCCCCTATGTCTATCGTAGTCCACTACTTAACCATGTTTCGTGTATTCCTAAGCAACTATGAGATTTATGGTCAATGAGGTACTGTCGCTTTTTATCGTACACCAAGGCAGCTCTCTTGAAAGTATAAAAACACCATTATTTAATATTTTGAATTGGCTGTCATGTCTGACCACCATGCCATGCTGCATTTTACAAAGTCAGATTATCTACTGGGGAAACCCTGTGTTCCTCATAACCACAAGTGTTTCCTTCAGTACTCCTTTAAGTTCCAAAACTATTTGCCAATGAGGGGTCGTAAACCGATCCCTTCTTCCATCGATAATGTTTGTTAGCCAATACATCACATTAGGCTCATGACTTTTTCATACAATGTATACAATCTGTATATTTAAACTCTTAGATATACAATGCATTCAAAATCAAAACAGAATGTACTTGTGCAAAAAGTGTGCAAGGGTGAGGAAAGTGCTCATGTAGTGAATATGAAAGAAGCCAAAACAATTCTTGAACAAAGTCTTTCAACAAATCCTTGTAAAGCCCGGCTATGTCTCATTAGGAAACACCCCATATTCCCAAGTTCACATTCGTTGACAATCCCAAGCAGGGAGTGAATAGTTCAAGTTACGTCTTCATAAAGCGCCGACGTTTCGACCCCACAAAATATATACGTGCTATTTCATACATCCAAACCAGCTGTACATTAATTTGCTGAGTTTGCAAAGGATCCCTAACTGTTTTCTAAAATTTTAATTCTCTGTGTTGAATTTGTTTGCACTTGCGTTATTTTGTCCATCTTGAGGGCTATGTAGTATCTATCTTTTTTTTCTAGGAAGTTGGCCATTTTCTTACTCGGGGACAGCTAAAGGTGCCGTTTTTTGGCCTGATGCTTATAACTCAGTAAACTGCGTGGACACGCATTGTGGCACAATGGTTAGAGCAGCAGACCCTGATATAGAGATCTAGCCCACCACCAGGGTTCAATTCCCACCTCAGGTGGGTCTTGGGCTCAATTCCCTTGGACCAGATAATTCTCACCTTGGTGCCTAATCTAATTAATGGGTCCCACTCTGGGCAATAGCTTGCTTAATCTACATAAATGCCCTCACAGCACTTGGATGCCTGGCTTCACCCTGGGGCTGTCCATGAGTGGGCACCTCATAGGGAAAAGCCAAGAGGGGTTCCACAGCAGTATGCATACAGCACATTGTGACCCTAACAGGTGAGTAGTGTGCTATACAAGTACAACATTTTACAGTTTTACGCCAGCTCTAGGTTCATTTGCTAAATTTGCACAGGACCGCAACCTTTTTTTCTAAAATTTACTTTTAGTTCTCTGTGTTGAATTTGTGTACACTGTCACTATTTTTCATGTCTTTAGGGCTGTGTATTAACATAGTGGAGGGCATTTGGGAGCAGCTAAAAATCTTTTTTCTGGGAAGTCAGCCATTTTTCCTACATGGGGCCAGACAGAAGTGCTATTTTTTTCAAGGCGCGCTCTAGTTGTCTACAAGGCCTGATGCTCATAACTCGGGATGCTGCATGGATGCGCATCAGATGCGTGGAGTGGGCGCCCTGATGGCGGGCCAAAGGCAAACCCGTCTATACCCATCAGCGTTCTGGCAGCAGCCAGTGACAGTTACCCTGCCAGTAGTCTACCAGGAGGTATCCCGCATACTTGCTACAATATAGACCTACTGTGTAGCTTAGCCCATGCACAAAAATGCATTGTACAAATCCCACTCCTCACATTGAAGGAAGGCCAATCCTGTTCTCGATGTGACTTTCAAGTAAAACCTTCCCTGTGTGGCAAAGACACTGCCCCCACTCCTCAGGTTAATAAAAGCAACATGCAGTTCTCTGCATCTTTGATCAATGTGAGCTAACTACATAAACATGCTACCAACGTTTTTGATTTTCTTAGTGAAGAACACCGGGGTATGATGTTTATGACTGAAACCTCATTATCTGAGACCTCTAACCCCTCACTTTTGATAGCTATTCTTAAAGGCTTCAAAATAAATAATAATGACCACCTTAGTGGAAGGGGAGGAGGAGTAGCCATTGATTACAGGGAAAATGATAACTGTCTAACGTTCCCTATTTGGGCGTCTGCCTCGCCCTGTCTCCGTCCTGTCGCCTCATCAATCCACTGTTGGGATAATAATAAAGACCCCTGGGCCCTGCAGGACTGTTTCTTAACTCCTTGGGCAATGCTCTTACACTTTTGGTCCTAAGATATGCACACTTCAAGGTGCTGGAAGATCCTAATTTACATATCGATCAAGTAGAAGATAAGGAGGTAGCTGTAGTCTCAGAAACAACATTATCTTTTGAACTTACCGAACACATGTTCAGTCCTACACATCAAGCAGGTCATGTGCTGGACCACAATTTCTATAATGTTAATATGCAGACGATCCAACCCTCAAGTCTGGACAGATCACTATATGATCGAGTTCAGCTGGCCTGTCTTAGTGAAAGTGCAAGCCCCGATAGTTAGAGCTCCATATGTATCAAGAGCATTCCATAGATTCCAGAAACTGGAGTTGACTTGCTCCCTGGAAGAGAAAGCCCCTCTTTCTCAGGCTCGGTGGAGGAAGATGCCAGCTTGTTAGACAGCTGGCTCCATAATACGACCAACAAGCTAGAGTCCATCTCTCGACGAACACTCTGCAGAATTAAGCCGTCAGGCCCCTGATTTACAGTCCCAGGGAAGAGAAGAGACGTGGTAAGACTCTGGAAAGACAATGGGGAAAAGACAAAGGAGCTAATGACAAAGTCATATATATGGCAGCTCAAAAAAAATACTATTCCATGGTTAAAATAGCTAAGAAGCTTTACTTCGAACAAAAGATAGAAGATTCAGATAATAAATCAAGGGAAATTTTAAAAATAGCTAAAATCTTTGGGCCGTATTTATACTCTGGTTGCGCCGAATTTGCGTCGTTTTTTTCGACGCAAATTCGACGCTAAACTAACGCAAACTAACGCCATATTTATACTATGGCGTTAGACGCTTCGGGCGCCAAAGTGCCCGGAGTGGGCGTCATTTTTTAGCGTGAACCCCTTCCTTGCGTTAATGATATGCAAGGGAGGCGTTCCCGTCTTAAAAAATGACTCCCAGGCCTTTACGTGGTATTTATACTCCCGGGAGTGGGCGTGGCCAAAAACGGCGCATTTGCGCCACTTTTTAACGCCTGGGTCAGGCATGGCGTTAAGGGACAAGTGGGCTCAAAATAAGCCCAGAGTGCCCTCCCCTGCCCCCAGGGACCCCCCCTGCCACCCTTGCCCACCCCAGGAGGACACCCAAGGACGGAGAGACCCACCCCAGGGACATTCAGGTAAGTTCAGGTAAGTATTTTTTTTTTTATTTTGAATAATTTTTTTTGGCATAGGGGGGCCTGATTTGTGCCCCCCTACATGCCACTATGCCCAATGACCATGCCCAGGGGACATAAGTCCCCTGGGCATGGCCATTGGGCAAGGGGGCATGACTCCTATCTTTACAATGATAGGAGTCATGTTGATGGGGGATGGGCGTCGTTAAAAAATGGCGCAAGTCGGGTTAAGACGATTTTTTTGCCTCAACCTGACTTGCCCCATTTTAAGACGCCCTAACGTCATTTTTGCCCAACGCCGGCGCTGCCTGGTCTACGTGGTTTTTTTCCACGCACACCAGGCAGCGCCGGTCTGCTTGCGCCGGCTAACGCCATTCCATAAATACGGCGCCCGCATGGCGCTTCAGAATGGCGTTAGACGGCGCTAAATTTTTTGACGCTAAACTGCGTTAGCGTAGTTTTGCGTCAAAAAGTATAAATATGGCCCTTTATGTCCCCTGAGGTCTGCGCCACAGTTCAGCAACCGTCAGTGGGATGGTATGGACAGCTGGCATCCTATTTCTAAAAAAAGATTTCAGGCATTCACGCTAGTTTTACCCCAGGAAACATGTTTGGAGAGGGCTTGACAAACACAGTAAACTCAAGTATGTGCACTGTGGTGAAGTCAACACTCTCAGGTTTCCACCACATTCCTTTGGAGGAGTCACCAGCAGCCATACATAACCTTAAATCAGGATCTCCCACAGATCGTTGCCCTCCCTACTTGTTTGCAAAAGGGGTGACTACCATCAACCCTCTGGCTGGGAAAGTGCTAAATGTTAAATGCTTTGCTGTCAACAGCAACAGAACCCCTTTTCCTGGAAGCTTGCAAAAATGTTCCCCCTGCTAAAAAAAATACCCAAGGCTGACCCCAGAGAGTCGTCAAGTTACAAACCAATTTCTTTGCTGCCAACCCTGTTAAAAGTGCTGGAAAAGTTTGTAAATCAGCAGCTTTCCCAATATCTGGAAGACAACAATCTGCTTCATGGTAGTCAGTCTGGCTTCAGATCAGATTTTAGTACAAAGATACGTTAATGGAGGTCATTGAATACCTCAGAGGTACCCTAGATGCTGGTTGGAAGGCAGTGCTGATTATGTTAAATCTGTCAGCAACCTTTGACACGGTAACCCACTCAAGGCTTTTATCGTGTCTCCAATTTATCAGGTAGTAGGACAGGCTGTGGGGTTGGCATGCTTCCACCTTGGAGGGCAGAGGACAGGAGGTGTGGGTGCCTCCTTATTCTTCAAAATCCAGGGAGCGGACAGTAGGGGTGGCTGAGTGTAGAGCTGTGCAGTAAACTTCACTCCACTAGCAGATTTCATGGAGTTTTGCCCATTCCACACTCTGCTTGAAGCATTGAGTTCAACAAAAACTTCACCAACCGCTGTGTGGCAGAGTTTACCATTCACCCCTAATTTTTTTCATGGTATCTATTTTGATAAAGAGTGCCCAATTTCATCTACATGCTAGTGGCTACTAGCAACTAGTGTAAAAGATTGTTTATAGCGCTAAAACATGCACAGATCGAAGGGAAACTTATTTTCGATGCAAGATTCAATTTGATCACCAACAGTCAGCATGCAGGGGGAGCAGCTGTGCTGAGTCTCTAGGCAGCCTCTCGGTGAGTCTGGGTCACATACTACACAAAGCACGCCCGCCCTGCCCACTCTCAGTAAACTCTGCTGGGTGGAGGTGCACCTGTCTCCTGCTGCTCAGGGCTGCTCATGCACAGGTGGAGGCCGCGCTTTGGCCACGCGCTTCCCTCAGACCCTAGGCACATCTTGGATGCTAAGCACCCGACGCGCTCTCAGTCTGGCACCCGCTTGGAGAGGCCTTCACAGTTCTCCTGCCATGCATCCTATTCACTGCACTTCTGGCTTCTGATGCCTCAAGGGAGATGCAGACCCTGGCTACGCAAGAAGGGGCACACAGCAGGAAAGTCAGTGACTCTCTGTTACCATTAGTTGTGACAGCACCCCTCTCGACTGCAATATTGGAACATACCTACAATAGTAGTATTCTTCAACAGACCAGCAAATAAGAGGTGGTTCATGCCGTGTGACCTGCACCTACTCTTATAAAAAGCAGCCGCTGCTTGTTTTCACTTTGGGCTGCAAGAGCTGGTGCTAAAGCTGAGTGGCTGGTGTTAAAGCTGAGCGCTTCCTTTCAGTTAAAGTGTGCAGGGTGCGGTTTTTCCCGCAGTGTGGGAACCTAAGACTTTTTTAAATGGCATGGGCTGGACATTACAGGAGAAATCTCTGGTGCGTGAAAATAGTCATTGATCTAATATCACTTTCCCACAGTGCTCAAAGATGTATTCTGTTAACAACATATCTGTGGGAAGCTATTTTATCTGATATTGCAGGCTTAAATGAACTTGAGCTGCTTGTTATCACATTAGACCAACTAGCCTTATGCAGGTAGGACCTGGCCTGTCAGTGCGGGCTGGACTGTAATCATGGCGAGCAGGGTCAAGGCTGATTTTTCATAAATGGGGTGCCGTGGTGGGCAAAAAAAGATGGGTTAAACCCAAATCTTTGTGAATAAGTGTGAATGTTTGCTTTGTGACACATTCTGTCCATCATCCGTTCTTTTTGCTTTTGTTGCCATAAGTGGCAAGGGTATGCCCAGACGTGGATCCCGGGCTCTCTGCTCCACCGGATTCAATCTAGCCTGGCTGATCATGGGTGAACCCCAAAACCAGTTCCTGGATGCTTGCTTTTGGTCCAGGGGGAGCTGGCCTGCCAGTGTGGGGTTGACTGTTGTCATGGGGAGCTGGGTCAAGACTGATTTGAACATGGCTGGGTCACAACTGGGGTGGCGTGATGGGCAAAAACAAATGATGGATTAAACCCAGATCTTTGTGACTGGGGGTGAATGCTTGCATTGTTCAGCATTACATCAATCATATGTTATTTTTGCCTTTGTTGAGTCCAGTGCTCACTGCGCGTCTAGATTCAAGCTAGCTTGGCCGACGAGGGATGATACACTGAAACCGGTTGCAGGATGCATGTTTCCGGTCCAGGGAGGATCTGGCCTGGCTTTTCAAGCTAGACTGTTCCCAGGGAGAGCAGGGTCAAGACCGATTGCATATGACTGGGTTCAAACTGGAGTGACATGGTGGGCAATCAAATGATGGATTAAACCCAGATTTTTGTGACTAGGATGAATGTTCAGCATTCCGTCCATCATCTGTTCTTTTTGCCTTTGTTGCCCTAAGTGGGAAGGGTATGCCCAGACGTGAGTTCCGTGCTCACTGCATGACTGGATTCAAGCTAGCCTGGCTGATGAGAGGTGATACCCAGAATCTGGTTCCCATGATGCTTGTTTCCAGTCCAGGGAGGACCTGGCCTGGCAGTTTGGGCTGGACTGTTCTCATGTAGAGCAGGGTCAAGACTGATTTTCATGCGGTTGGGTGGAAACTTGGGTGTTGTGGTGAACAAAAAAGATGGGTTAAACTCAGATCTTTGTGAATGGGGGTAAATGTTTGCATTGTTCAACATTCCATCCATCATCTGTTCTTTTTGCCTTTGTCATCATAAGTGGGAGGAGTATGCCCAGACATGGGTTCAGTGCTCACTGCACCACTGGATTCAAGCTAGCCTGGCTGATGATGGGTCAATCCTGAAACTGGTTTGAGAATGCTTGTTTCTGGTCCAAGGAAAACATGGCCTGCCAGTTTGGGCTGGGCTGTTCTCATGGGAAGCAGGGTCAAAAATGATTTGCATATGGTTGGTTCCAAACTGTGGTGGCATGGTGGGGAAAAAATGATGGATTAAACCCAGATCTTTGTGACTGGGGTGAATGTTTGCATTGTCAGCATTACCTCCTTCATCTGTCCTTTTTGCGTATTTTGCTGTAAGTGGGAAGGGTATGCCCAGCCATAAGTCCCATGCTCACTGCGCAACTAGATTCAAGCTAGCCTGACTGATGAGGGATAATGCTTGTTTCCCACCACACCACCCTAGTTTGGACCTAGCCATATGTAAAGCAGTTTCAACACTGCTCCCCATGGGAGCAGTCCATCCCAAACTGCCAGGCCAAGTCCTCCTTGGATTGGAAAGAAGCATCCTGGGACCGGTGGAATGGTCAAGAATCTGGGCGGCAGATTTGACAACCGTCTATCTTTCCAGCCTCAAATTAATTTTGCGGTAGGCGTGTGGTTTGGTTTGTGCATTCTAAAGACGTTTTTTCACATACTCTCTTTGTCTGCTAGGGAGTTGATCATCCAAGCACTCATAGCTTTGAGGGTGGATTATGGGAATGCCCTGTATCTAGGACTACCTGACTACTTCACCAACAGACTGCAGGTGATCCAGAAAATGGCAGCCTGCATTCTTCTTAGCCTACCTCCGACAACGCATGTGTCCCCTCACCTTAACACCATCCACTGGCTTCCAAGAAGGAAAAGCATCCTGTTTAAATAGCTGGTCCTAGTCCACAATGCGCTGCTCCACACTAATGTGGGCTACCTAAGGGCAAGAATCAACTTTTATGTTCCCACTAGGAACTTGCGATGCACCAGGCCACGATCCCCAAGATTCACCATGCCAGAGCTGGGAAACGGTCCTTCACATATTTGGGGCTATCCACATAGAATAAGTTCCCTCTTGAGTTACTCTCAGTGGACTATAGTTCTCTGTTCAAAAAAGGCTGAAAACGTGACGTTTTGCACAAGAATAAGTGGTCTTGGCAATTCCTGCAAAGCGACCCATGAGCACAGCGCTGAGACACTCCTTGGAGTAGATGTGCGCTATACAAATCTCATCTCATTCATTCATTCATGCAAACAAGACAAAACACAATTGGGGAACATCCTGCATCAAAACAGAAAAGAAAACTTGTCATGAGTCACGAGGTACGAATTTGCTTCTATCTCCAAAAAATCCCTTCTTGGTTATGATTTAATATATCAAAGGCAAATCTGTCCCATACCTGGCAAAAACATCTCGATAACCTACAAAATGAAAAAAAAAAAATCACAAAATCAAACCCTTGTGAACTTTCTAAAAAGTTTCAGGAAGAAAAGCATATTGTGGTTTTAAAATATGTCACTCACACGTTCCAGGAGTATAGGGTGCTAAGTGTGGAGAAACTCACATCACACAGACAGTCCGTGGATCAGCCTAAAGACAAGTGTAAGATAGAAGTGTCAGTCCTATTGTCAACTACCTGATAGATTTAAAAGGGCACTTGTCAAAAAATGTATCACAAATCAAGAAAACCCTCACAAAATTCATATAATTTGGCCCCTCGGTGATCAGCCTAGGGTTTTAAAAAAAACGATAAATTATCACTACTTGCCTAGGTCAGTACAGAAAAGGCAGAGAAATTCCAGATATCCAATGGATCATAAAACTCACCAGAAACCAAGACTCAAGAGTGTCAAATTCAAATCTTCAGGGAACATAGGATGAATTAACTATGGAGAAGGTAGTCAGGTTTAAATCATGAATAATGGACCCACTCCTGTGACAAAACATAGATGGAGCAAAAGCATCCAATACGTGTTCTTACTATTGGCCTTGTGTGCGACAAACAAAAATCTTTAAAAAAGACTGCAGGACCACTCACACCGCCATGCATGCTGGCTGAAAACGATACAAAGTATCCCTTCTGCTAAAATGGCTGTGGTGTGGACGCCAGTTTCAGGCAATGTAACAATGTACTTCTAATCATGCAAGGAGCTGATTTCAGTTTGCAGGTGGGGAAATTAAGTGTGTTTGTGCATGAAATCAAAGTCAAGTTATTTTACAATACGTTATTCTTTTTCAAATTTAGGGGCTGGTTTAAGAGCCCCCAGCGCCTCCTTGCACCACATTAGCGTAATTTTTCTTTTGCGCTAATGTGGCCCAATGAGGTCAAAATTGCAGCGCCAAATTTACAAAGTGGCGCAAGGCATGCATTCCGCCACTTTGTAACCCTTTGCACTACATTATGCCTGAGTACAGCACCATGTTTCTTAAACCAGGGCCTTAGGTTATTTTAGTTCACAAATCATGACCCAAAATATAATCCCGAACCGTTAATGTATCCCTACTCTAGAATGTTATTTATAACAAAACTTGTTACATGAAATTAAGTAAGCACAAAGAAAATGTCACAAGCCATGTGTGGTTGTACATTACAAAACAATGTGAGTGTTAACAGACTTAGAAGAAACTTTATAATATGTGGCAGAAGACCATACAAATTTGAAAAACAAAATAGGTGTTATTTCAGAGAGAAGGCAAGAAAACAATTACACCTGGACCAGTTATGCACTGCTGAAAAGGGCCACTTGCTGTTGATCTCCTAAAACTCGTCCAAATACATAACCACTTACACTCTCTCATGTTCAGTATTCGATTGATGTTTCTGCCCATGGGTTTAGATGAGATTTTCTTCACTATTGTTCAATTAATGTCCTGATCACTATGGCTGTGATTCACAAAGTGCTTCACAAAAGGTGCACTTTGAGTTTTGAATTGGATGTGGCTGCAGTGTATAAGTATTTGAGTCTTGATTTTTTTGTATAGTTTGACGGACGGATACCAAGTCACATTGGCATTTCAGTGCATAAATGACATCAATCCTGATACAGATTGTCAGTTCAGTCCAAATGAATTTGTTCACTTTGTTGGAGAAACCGTTCCATTCTGTGGTCAGCTCACAAACTTTGCAACTCCCGCATTTGTAATGCCCCCAAATGGAACATGTGTTTAGAAATGCCTGTAGGTTTTGGTTGTTCTGGGGAATCCAGAAATGCTCCTACCACATGATTCTGGACATTCCTGACCTTTTTTTAAAAGCAAAAACGGGCCTGTCTTGTGAGTCCAACTCATCTGACCCTAAAATGCAATCTTAATTGATCACTTTTTCAATGTTGTTACCAGGAGCGTATTGTGGTACTTTGTAGGGACGGGGCATGCGTGGGGACGGGATGGGGAGGAATTATATAAAAAAAAATACACTTGCCTGCATCTTCACCATCGCTACTGCCGTCACCACTACACCGCTCCTCTGCTGCAGGCTGCGAGCACAGGCTCCCAGCCTGCCCCGTGGCCAATCCTGATGCTGCTCAGAGCAGCGTTAGGATTGGCTTGGAGCACCCAGCCAGGCTGCTCCCAGGCAGACTGGGAGCCTGTGCCTGCTCTCTCCAGCCTGGCAACACAGTGCCAGACTGGAGAGAGCACAGTGCGCATGTGTGTTTGGCTGGACCGAGACCAAACATACGGATGCAATGAGGGGGAGTGCTGTGCACTCCCCCTCAGTGCTCCTCATCCCCAAATCCCTGCCCCTTTTATTACAAAATGATAATAAACCTAATTTATTATCATTTTGTAGTAAAAGTTGCAGCTGCTGCTGCTGACGGGGTGACAACGCTCCTCCACCCTAGCGGAGGAGCCGCGCCTGATTGTTGCTATGTGTGTAGTACATTGTCACACATACAACTCTATTCATCTCTTCTCTATACACTTGGGCCCGTATTTATACTTTTTTTGCGCCGCATTTGCATCGTTTTTTTAAAGCAAAAACGGTGCAAACTTGCAAAATGCCATTGTATTTTGTAGGTTTGTGCCGTTTTACGTCAAAAAGCGGCGCAAATGCGGCGCTAAAAAAAGTATAAATACGGGCCTTGGTGTAAGCAAATGTTCTCTATGGTAATAACACCATGTGCACTTGTGTGTGCATTTGAGCAAACATTTGGGGTAACCCCTTTCCAGTAGTTTATTGTCTGATTCCTTGAAACAGTCATGCCTTAGACTGCAATTTCCTCTTACTCTTAAGAACTGGCCAAAAAGCTGGAGTACCTGAGAGGTGTGTTGTGCTCAGTGGGCGTTCTTTAAATCGTTGTATACAGTCTTTGGTCAGCCACATTGATTGTGATATTTAAAAAGTTGATGGTGGATATGCTGTGTAATACTATAAATTGGATGGCACGGCATCGCTCATTTAATCATGAACTTTTCCAATTCAGTCAAATTACTTATCCTGATAATGAAGACATCATCTATGTATCACTTTCACAGAGTGACGTTATAGACAAATGGGTTTCTGATGGGGTAGAGGTGTTTGTGCTCATAGCTAGCTATATATAAATATTAGCCATCTCAAAAGCAAGACCTGCCCGCCAAGCCATGCCTTTGGTCTGGTAAAAGAAGTTTCCTAGAAATACAAAAATGTTTTTTATCATGACAATGTCCAACAGTGACACAATGAAATCAGAGGGTACCTATATCAGTCTTGGTTTTTTTCTAGGATATCTCTTATTACCTCAAGTTCCTCCTGCTGCAGAATGTTAGTATACAGTGAGGAGATATCCATGGTGACCAAAAGCTAGCTGTCACTTTCAAAAGAATGAACCTTGGTTTGTCTAATAATATACATGGGATACCTGATGTATGCTCTTGTCTCAAAGCCAAAAGGTTTAATGAACACATCTATGTAGTTGCACAGTGATTCGAGAATTGTTCTACACTGTGAGAAAACAGAGCTGATTGCAGAGGCCCCCTGACTTTTTGCCCCAATTTTTTCAGTTTTTGCTGGTGTTTTCCTGACTCTGATGGTGTCCTGGGTACTGCTAACCAGTCCTAGGGCCTGTGCTCTGTATAAAATCAGTATGCAAATTAGGATGATTATAATTGGCTATGTAAATCTACCTATAAGTCCCTAGTATATGGTAGGGCATGTAGGTTTAGGGACCCCAGCATGGGTAGGTGCACTGCTGAGGTGCCGAGTGTCATTTTAAAGGCAGACCTGCCTAGCTGGCTGCTTTTCAATTAAAGTTACATGTAAATTCGACTTTGGAATTAAAGGTGCTTCCAAAGTCTTAAACTACCTTATTTTTACATATAGGTCACCCCTAACGTGTGCCCTATGTGCCCCTAGGGTTGGGTGCCATGTAACTATAAGCAGGGACCTTATCAAAATAGTTTTATAAGCCCTGGTGAGGTAAAACAGCCACATTTGTTTTACCCTCATTGTAGTGAATGGACTCCATAGGCTAGAATGGGGAGACTTTATTTTAATTTATAAAGTCCCCTTAAGTGACAGATACCTCAAGTTGGGTATCACATTAATTGTTATAATAAATCCCACAACTTACAATTGTTGGATTTAATATAACTTGTTCATGTAAAGAGTTTAAAACTTTACTTAAAAAGTTGCCAACTTCAGCCCTGTAGTGCTTTGGTCTGATTGGCCAGCCTCTGGCAGCCTGGATAGGCTGCCTTGATGAGGTGTGAAGTAGTCTGGGCTAAACACAAAGAGATGTGCCTGGGGGAAGAGATCTTCCCTTAGCAGATGGAGAAGCAGGAAGAGGGGGCTGCCAAACTGGTCTTCAAAGGCAGGGAAGGACATTTGGAGCAACCCAGCACCTCCCACACATCCTGCAAACCTAGACAATTAGGTGCACCCTGATTAGATTAGGAGAGGGCAGGAGAAGGGTGTGTTTAAGATTTTTAGCCACACCAGTGGGTGGGCTCAGCCAGATGTAACCTCCAAAAAACACTTTCAGCCATGATGGATTTTTGAGGAATGTTGCTCCCTGGCATTGATTTTTGCCATACTTCCCAGGAAGTGGTCATCACAGGGGGAAGGACCATGCACCTGGTTGGAGTACCAGGACCCCACTGTTTTTCACCCAGGAGCAAGGATAAAACGGGCATACCTGCACCCACACCTCAGATCCCTACCAGATCCCTACAAGGAAGAACTACAGGAGAAGGACTGCCCTGCTGGAGCCCTGACCTGCACCTGGACACTGCAGTCTGGAGGAATGCACCAGCTGCACACTTGGGCTTCAACACAAGAAGGACATTGCCTGTCTTCTACTGTTTCAAGAAGGGACTCCCTGTTTGCTACAGGTACAAAGGAGCTGCCCAGAGTCCCCTGCATCAAGTCATGCAAGCAGAGCCCAGATGACCAGTGTCCAGTGGCCATTTGAGGATTCTGACCAGGTGCATTCTGGGAATTATAGTCCCAACTCCCAAGGAGCAACTCAGAGCTTCTGGAACCTTGGATCACATTGTGGACACTTCAAGGACCCAAAAAGAACCCCTGGAAGAAGACCCAGAAGTTTGGAGACGTTGAAGAGGTGCATTGTGGGAGTTGTAGTCCCAGACCCCAAGAGGCAAACCAGAGCCTCTGAACCCTTGGCTGGTGCTGTGGACCACTTTCCTGAATCAAGAAACACTTCTGAAAGTAAGTGTGATAGTGTTATCTTGTGGGTGGCCTGAACTCTGGACTTTTTTCCTTTCCAGTGTGAACTTTTTTAACCCTTTTTTTAACATAAATTCTTTACAAATTCATATGTCCGGTTCCCCTTATCCAATTTGATTAATTTTGGTGTAATTTTAAAGCTAAAAATATTTCCTATTTTTATAAATTGGTTTTGGATTTTTAAACAGTTTCTTGTGTTTTATTTAATTACTGTTTTGTGATCACTGAATGCTTTAAGCTTTGTCTCCTAAATTAAGCCATGACGCTCATTGCCAAGCTACAAAGGGTTGAGCTTGGTTTAATTTACTGAGACCTGATTAGACCTAAGGTTAGTGGCCTTTTGCTAAGTGTAGGTACTTACCTGCCCTTACCAATAACCCATTTTCCAACACACACCAAGGTACAATAAAATTATCCAATAGTTTGTCCATCCGTTTGTGCATCTTTGGCAGGTTGTATAGTGTTGGTATCCAGGTATCCAGGGATGATTTTTGTTGAGACATTCATATTGCAGCTCACTGAAGTGGCCCCTAAGCGAGTTCCTTGTCTGTCACTGATCTTATTAGTCAGCTGACTTCCTGCAAAGGATTGGTCTTAAGTTTTTCTGTAGTGTTCCTATACATTCAATTGTAATTGTGTTTTACTGAGTTAATATTCCCTTTCCCGGATAACTTTTGCTCCACCTTTGCCGGCAGGTTTAGCTACTATATTGGTGTTTTTCCTCTTATGATCACCTGTTCAAAAGCTACAATCTTGTGTGGTACTGTGTGTGCTGGTGGTGTAAATGTTGAAGGGGATCTGAGTCCTGTGACATCTTTTTTCCCTTGGTATGGATGTTTATTGAAGTAATATTATTGTTGCACATTATGGAAAAAATATGTAATTTCATTTTAATGTAAAAAGTGTTCGGGACATTGGTACACACAAAGGAAAGGTTCATGGACAAAATATGGGATTCTGGTATTGTCAGTATGTATTTTGACAGGTTGATAAATGAGTTACTCATGTATCACTGGTAGTACTGCTGGTGGGTGTGTCTCTTTCCATCATTCTCCTTATTGAAGTGCATCACACAGAGCGGTACTTTGAGAAATATATTATCAAGATGGCACTCACCAGCATGGTGAGGTTGGAAGAGTTGGTGGGAGAGAACTGGGAGGGGTGATCAGTGAATAAGGGGTGCCAAAAGGACCAGAAAAGGGCTGCGGGTCAACATGCAGGGCATCACCAAGCCTGCCACTGGGCACCTGGCATGCCATGAATGAATCAAGTGCTTCTCTGGCTAGTACTCATAAGGAAGGGTAGTATGGATGAGGCAGAGAGGAGGTTCGGACAGGGAAGTAGATCCAGTAGACTTATAAATATAAAACAGTTAATAATGCATGTTGTGAGACCGAAGCTGAGATAGAAAGCTTATTTCATCAAAGAGGGTATGCTACTGGGCTTACACAGAAATATAATTAGAAAAGCTTCTTTCTTCATACACGTGCAAAATCATTTAACATGTGTGAAATGTAAGCAAGAGTATAAAATGGAAATAAGATTACTTCATGTGTCCTAATCTTGCTGCTCCACATACTTTAACACATCTGCCAGTTCAGAAGTAGTATACTGAAAGCAAAGTTTTGAGACACAAAACAGGCGGCATCACCATTCTATGATCACTAAATTTCAACCAGTGCTGAATTTTTTTGCACTGTATACACTTTGAATTCAGTGGCTTTCTACAGCTGCATTGTAATTCATTACAGTTAAAATAGTTTGAGAGTGTTGTGTAATTTATTGAAGAAGTCCTGCAGTTTTAGAAGGTGGTATTTCTTAGGGCATGCCGTTGCCATTTTCAATCTATAACCATTTAGATTTCAAACTACGACCCATTTAGGCATTTCATTCTCTTGCATTCTGGTGGATAGCCTATTGGAATGTCAGTGTTTTCATCCATTTACCCAAAATTAATTTCAACCTCTTGCCATATTTGCATATTGATAGAACTGTCAGCCTTCGGGAGGTCTTCCCCCACAAATTATTACCTTTTCCCGTTCTCCTCCTCCGGTTTTGCTCTATTAGTTTTTGCTGACTTTAGGATTCTGTGCAATTTACCACTGCTAAACAGTGCTAAAGTGCTTGTCCACACTTCCTAAAACATGGCAAAATTGGCTTACATCTGATTGTAATATTTCATTTACTTATATGTCCCTAGTAAAGTGGTACACCTTATAAGCAAGAATGGTAAATTAAATGTTACTAGTGGGCCTGCAGCAGTTATTGTGCCATCAACTTAAGTAGCCACCTATAATATGTCCCAGACTTTTCATTGCAGCCTATTAGCAGTTTTAATCTGTCAAATGGAATTGGCAAAATAAACCCCTTGCCAAGCCTAAAACTCCATATATATATATATATATATATATATATATATATATATAGTAACCCCTCCGGTACTCCCTAAAAGGCCAATAGGCTACCCTGCATTGTATTTAAAACATTGGACATGTAGGTATGTTTTCCATGTCCTGGTAGTGAAAAAGCTCAATAAGGTATTTTGTACTTCTGTGAGGCCTACTTTTCCCATTAGAGCCACCTGGGTTACCTTATTACAATTAATAAGCGACTGTTTTTGGGAGCAAGTAAACTTGTCATGTTTGGTGTCTTGGGAATCATAATTTGAAATCCTCCTGAGTGGTAAAGTTGAATTTCAAGTCACATTTCTAAAATGCCATGTTTAGAAAGTTGGTGTTTTCTTGTCCTAACCATTTGGTGCCTGCAGCCTGTTTCTCTGTATTCGATTAGGTGTAGTTAGTCTTTGTGTATTACTCCAAGATAGCCACACAATAGAGGGACTGTGTGTTGGCAGGATGGGAGGCAGAGCTGTGCACAGCCCTACGTGCACTTCAAAGCCACTGCCTCAGCTCATGCACAACTTCACACTAACCCATTGTGACTGCAGACAGACTGTGAACAGTGCAGGGAAGCAGGAACCCCCAGGCACTTCTGTGGGGTGAAAAACTCCAGACGTTTTTTCCACTTCAACCCTTGCATCAGGTATGAAAGTAGGACCCACAGACCCACTCTCCAGTTCACTTCTGGACCTGTGGACAGACTCTTAGAGGACTGCACAGGCCTGTGGCATGCTGTGTAATTCAGAGGACTTCTGCACCAAGAAGGCTGCTCTGCTGCCTAAAGCCTGGCTTGTGCCCTCAGAGTACTGCCTTGCTGCTTGGGTCCTCATTCTTGCTTGAACCCAAGACTTCCAGGGTGACTCCAAGGGTTAGTTGGTTGGCCTCCTGATCAGAGCATCAGGGACAGAAAAGGCTTCAACCATCTTGAACTTGTACCAGGAAATAGCCTGAGTGAGCCCTGAACCTCTCAGTGGTGCCCCTCCAGCACTGGATCATTGAAGTGATGCTTGAGGTGCTAAGAAAGCCCAAATCCCAAACTTTGGAATTAGAAATTTTTATGCCAAAAAATACTCTGTGAACCAAGAGGAGACCGGGACCTACCTGCTCGCCAAATTACCCATATGCAGTGCTGGTCAGCTTGACTTCACTGTACCTTCTACTACATTCTTCTCTGCAGAAGCAAATAATGATTAGCAACTCCTTGCAGAAGGGTTATCCGGCCTTGTGGAGCCCTCATAGGCTACAGCCTGCAGCTTTGTCATGAGGGAGATATTTGCCTTCCCAAAAAAAACTAAGGGCCTCATTGCGAGGCTGGAAGGCTGCCGCCGGCCCGCCAGCCCTGTGGGGAGGAGGTCCCCCCCGGAGCTGGTGTTCTCCCCCTTGGTCCTATTATGATTTATCCATTGGGCTGACCATTGGAAACCACCAAATATGGAGGTTTCCACCAGTGAGCTCAGTGGAAACAGTGCAGCAGCATTGGCCTTGGCTCTGCAGACAGTGCACATTCCGAGTGTGCTGGGGAGGGAGGCCCCTGCATTGTCCACAACATGGTTGTGGGAAGTACAGGCCCCCCGTAGCTCCCAGCACTGCCTTTCCACCAGCCTTCTGATGATGAGGAAAAGGCTGGCAGAAAGAGGGCTTGTGATCAGCTCGGCTTCGCGGCTACCAGAACTCTGACCACCTCCACCTTGTCAGGAACCATGTTCCTGGCAGTGCTCCCCTGGCTGTTCGACCGCCAGGGTAATAATATGGCAGTCAGACAACCAGGAGTGTGGTAGTTCTACGGCCACTGTGAGTCTGACTGCCAGATATGAGGCCCTAAGTCTCAACACAGAAATCTTCACTGTGACTTTGTGCAGCGGCTCCCAGACAAAAAGTACCCTCCTCATGCACTGCCAGCTGCCTTGTCCCATTGAACTTTACCTTCTCAGACATTTTTCACTAAAAATTCTTTTAACCCCTTCCCCGCCACGGACGTAATGGTTACGTCCATGGCAGCGCCCGTGTGGCGCCGTGGACGTAACCATTACGTCCAGGGACTGGCAGTCGGGGGAAGCGCTAGCGCTTCCCCCGAGGACCGCCCCCCAACACACCCAGTCCAGGGCTGAAAGGGGAATCCCTTCCCCTTTCACGCCCACCCCCCGCGCCCCCCCCCATGACGTCAGCGCGCGATCGCGCGCTGATTTCATGGAAACGGGGAATGACGCGCTGGAAGCCATTTGCTTCCAGCGCGTCTAAGGGAGAAGGTGAGTTTTTCACCTTCGTGCGGGGTGGGGGTGCTCTCAGAGAGGCATCGAGGGAAAGGAAAGGGTTTTCCTTTCCCTCAATGTCTCTTTGAGCATTCCTGCGAATGCCCACTAGACACCAGGGATTTCTGTATGTGTGTGTGTGTGAGTGAATATTAGTGTAGGGGAGCGACCCCTTGGGCAAGGGTCGCTCCCCTTTGGGGGCACATGCTTTTTACGTCGTTTCTGCCCCCCCTGGGGGCAGATTGGCCCTATTTTTAGGCCGATCTGCCCCCAAGGGGGGCAGAAAGCCACTAGACACCAGGGATTTTATTGTTGCTGTGTATTTTTTGTGTTGGGGGGCGGCCCCTTGAGCAAGGGTCGCTCCCCTTTGGGGGCACATGTATTTTACGTCGTTTCTGCCCCCCCCTGGGGGCAGATTGGCCCTATTTTTAGGCCGATCTGCCCCCAAGGGGGGCAGAAAGCCACTAGACACCAGGGATTTTATTGTTGATTTGTATTTTTTGTGTTGGGGGGCGGCCCCTTGGGCAAGGGTCGCTCCCCTTTGGGGGCAAATGTATTTTACGTCGTTTCTGCCCCCCCTGGGGGCAGATTGGCCCTATTTTTAGGCCGATCTGCCCCCAAGGGGGGCAGAAAGCCACTAGACACCAGGGATTTTATTGTTGATGTGTATTTTTTGTGTTGGGGGGCGGCCCCTTGGGCAAGGGTCGCCCCCAGGGGCCCTCATGTATTTTTGGGCAGTTCTGCCCCCCTTGGGGGCAGAGAGGCCTATTTTTTTTAGGCCTTTCTGCCCCCAAGGGGGGCAGAATCCCAATAGCGCCAGAAATAGTATGTATGTATGTGTGCTTTGTGTTGGGGGGTGGCCCCTTGGGCAAGGGTCGCTCCCCCCAGGGGCGCAATGTATTTATTGTCGTTTCTGCCCCCCTTGGGGGCAGATTGGCCCTATTTTTAGGCCGATCTGCCCCCAAGGGGGGCAGAAAGCCACTAGACACCAGGGATTTTATTGTTGATTTTTATTTTTTGTGTTGGGGGGTGGCCCCTTGGGCAAGGGTGGCCCCCGGGGCCCACATGTATTTTTGGGCAGTTCTGCCCCCCTAGGGGGCAGATATGCCTATTTTTTAGGCCTTTCTGTCCCCAAGGGGGGCAGAATCCCCATAGCGCCAGGGATACTATGTATGTGTGTGTGTGCTTTGTGTGGGGGTGTGGCACCTTGGGCAAGGGTCGCCCCCCCCCAAAGGGTGCAATGTAATCTGGGTGATTTCTGCCCCCTCCCCTTGGGGGTAGATTGGCCTATTTTTTTTTTAGGCTCATCTTCCCCCAAGCAGAGAAGACTAGACACGGGAAAATGAAAAAATGGTTAGTGGCGGAGTGTTTGTCAACTGGCGAAGTATTTACTTTTATGATAATAACAGTTTTTCTCCTTTTTGTTTTAGTTCAAAGCTTTTGCTGACTTTGCTGTGGCTTGTTGCAGTTTTGGCAGTAGTTGTCCTGCGGTTTGCGTAGTTGCATGTTTTAGGTAAGTAAATAAATTTACTCCAAGTGAGTATTGTTGCAATGCATGAATGACATGTTTGTAGGTGGTGTACTGAATGCAGGATTGTGTGTGAAATTGTCCTTAGAGTTATGCACAATGATTATTGTGTTGTTTTATGTCTAATTTGCTTTTTTTTTTTCTCTTTTTAGTGGGATATCGTTGGTGATTGCTGTGGCTGTGCAGAGTAGTTGCTGGTGAGTCAAGCTTTTTCAGGCAAGTGAGCAGTATAGTTTTTGAGTTTATAATTCTTAGTGATAAACCTATACTTTGTTACTTATCTTACACAGTGCTGGTTGTTGGTGGTGTATTTGTCCAGTTAATTTTAGTAGGAAGGATCATGGCCAGCCGTAGGATGACCGCTCAGCAGGTTGTTAGTGTGCTTTTTGAGTCATCTTCTGACCATGAATATGAGACTGACTCTGCATCTGAGGCGGAGGAGGAAGTGCAGGATTCTGGAAGTGAATTTTCTGTCAGAGATGAATCATCTGATGATGAAGCCACTCTCAGTGCTGATGAAGGGCCTGTTTTAGAGGAGGACAGTGATGTGCCAATGGTGCAGGAGCCAGCGGCTGAAAGGCTTCCCATTGGAAGACCTGACGCATGGGTTGCACCAAACATGGAGCAGCCACAGTTGCCTGCGTTTACTGGTTTTCCAGGGTGTCGAGTTAATACGGAAAACTTTTTGCCCGTCAACTTTTTTGAGTTGTTTATGGACGATATATTTTTGGAAGAGATTGTTGAGCAGACTAATTTGTATGCAGAGCAGTTTTTGAGGGACAACGCTGCCAGACTTAGGCCACACTCTAGAGCTAGCCGGTGGATTCCCACAAATCTGGAAGAGTTGAAAAAGTTCTTGGGTTTAACTTTTTTGATGGGGCTGATAAGGAAGCCGTTGCTGTCTTCATATTGGTCTACTAGTCCCTTGATGGCAACTGCTATATTTCCTGCCATCATGAGTCGTAACCGGTATGAGCTTCTTCTTCGGATGTTGCATTTTGTAGATAATGCTTTAGCCTTGCCACGAGATCATCCTGATTCTGACCGTCTTTTTAAGATTAGACCTGTCCTTGATCATTTGGTAGATCGGTTTTCAGAGATCTATGTTCCAGGGAAAGAAATATCTGTAGATGAGTCTTTGGTCCTGTTCAAGGGTCGTTTGGTTTTTAGGCAGTACATTCCTAGCAAGAGGGCACGGTATGGAATTAAATTGTATATGCTGTCAGAAAGTAGTACAGGATATGTTTATAATTTCCGGGTCTACACTGGTAGGGATTCCAATATTGACCCCCCTGGTTGTCCTCCCACTTTTGGAGTTAGTGAGAAAATTGTGTGGGAACTTGGTAGACGACTGTTTAACAAAGGTCACCATTTATATGTAGATAACTTCTACACTGGAGTTCGGTTGTTCAAGGAGTTGTTCAGAGTGGACACTGTTGCTTGTGGCACAATCCGCTCTAATCGGAAAGGCTATCCAAAAGAGCTTGTCTGTAAAAAACTTGAGAAGGGACAGTGCAGTGCCTTGCGGAATGATGAGCTGCTAGCTCTGAAATTTGTAGACAAGAGGGATGTATACATGCTAAGCACCATCCATGATGAGAGTACTTCACCTGTGGCTGTTTGGGGTCAGGTTGCCGAAGTGCGCAAACCTGTGTGCATCTTAGACTATAATAAGCACATGGGTGGTGTTGATAGAGTAGATCAGAGGTTAGAACCTTACACTGCTGCTCGTAAGTCTTATGTGTGGTATAAGAAATTAGCGCTTCACTTGTTCCACTTGGCAACTTTTAATGCTTTTGTTGTGTTTAAGGATAGTTCTCCAGAGTCAAGGATGACATTTGTGAAATTTCAGGAGTCTATCATAGCTAGCCTTGTTGTGCTGGAACAGGCAAGAGTTCCTAGAGAAGCAGTGGTGGAGGATGTGGCTAGATTGAAAGATCGTCACTTTGCTGAGCACATTGCTCCCACGGCCAAAAAAAACTTTCCTGCTAAGAGATGTAGAGTCTGTGCTCGAAGAGGTATCAGGAAGGAGACTAGGATGTACTGCCCTGATTGTCCTTCAAAGCCTGGGCTGTGTGTGGGTGGCTGTTTCAGGAGCTACCACACACAGAAGAATTATTGGGAAATTCCGTGAGCGTAAACTGGTGTTTTATATTTTTATATGTTCGGTTTCACGGTTGGCATTAGTCATGTATTCAGTTAGAGCTTTTGTGTTTGTAGTTTTGTACTAATTTATGATTAGTGGTTTCTTTGTTGTTTAAAAACAAAAAAAAGGGGATGGCATGTGTAGAGTGGCGCTTGGCTGGCGGCGTGGGTGTGGTGGCGCTTGGCTGGCGGTGTGTGTGGGGTGGCGCTTGGCTGGCGGTGTGTGTGGGGTGGCGCTTGGCTGGCGGTGTGTGTGGGGTGGCGCTGGGCTGGCGGTGTGTGTGGGGTGGCGCTGGGCTGGCAGTGTGTGTGGGGTGGCGCTTGGCTGGTGGTGTGGGTGGGGTGGCGCTTGGCTGGCAGTGCCGGCCAAACGCCAGTCCACACACTCATCAGCTGGTGTGATTGCTGTATCAGGCATGTGGGCGTATGAAAGTGATGGGCCCTTGACTGGCGCTGTCTGTGGATGCGAGTCTTGTAATGTGCTGGGCCCGTGGCTGGCGGCGTGAATGGTCTAGTGCATGTCATGTATGAAAGGTGTGTGAATGGACTGTAAAGCGGTTGGTGCCTTGTCGTGGCTTTACAGCTCACGAGCTGTGAGTCATTGGTTCAGTTTTTTGGCCTTTCAGTTATTACCAGTGCATTTCACTTTTGTGAAATCTCTTGTTATTAAAATTTGATCTACTGAACCATCACTCACCCTCGTGCCAAATCCAACCAGTATGTGTGGTACAAATGACAAAACCTGCTCCGCTGTAATCAGGCGTCGCAGCACACTTGAGACACGCTAGGTGCCTCAGGTGGGACCCCGATGATGAAGCATGCCACCAACTTGGTTGGTGGGTGAGGGGTCTTCTTCACATAACCTAAGTGTGTTTCTTTTCACAATTTTAGTGTTTGGCACATCACAGACGTATGTGCACACATCAAAGTGATATATTCCAAAAATACCTGTGTTTGGGGGGGAGGGCCCACCTATGTTTTTGGTCCTGGGTGCGGCCGTCATGTAGGGAAACCTACAAAACCCAGAAACTTTTTATAACTAGGCACATCAAGGAGTCTAGGGAGGTGTGGCTTGTGTGGCTCCCCCAACATTTTCTTACCCAGACTCCTCTGTAAACCTCACAATTTGCATAAAAAAGCATATTTTCCTGATTTTTCTTAGTAGGATCACCGCTCCAGCACAAAATTCCTACTCCCCAGTTTTCCCCTCAGTCTCCCAAGTAAAATGACACCTCACTTATGTGGGTCCCCAAAGCAGAGTCCGTCTAAAGATGTATAAAAGAATATGCCCTTATAAACTTGCTGTGCTATCCCTTCTATCCCTTCAGGTTTTGGGCCTTATTATGTTGCAGGCACCTGGGCCACCCACACAAGTGAGGTATCATTTTTATCGGGAGACTTGGGGGAACGCTGGGTGGAAGGAAATTTGTGGCTCCTATCAGATTCCAGAACTTTCTGCCACAGAAATGTGAGGAACATGTGTTTTTTTAGCCAAATTTTGAGGTTTGCAAAGGATTCTGGGTAACAGAACCTGGTCCGAGCCCCGCAAGTCACCCCTCCTTGGATTCCCCTAGGTCTCTAGTTTTCAGAAATGCACTGGTTTGGTAGGTTTCCCTAGGCGCCGGGTGAGCTACAGGCCAAAATCCGCAGGTAGGCACTGTTTTCTCCCAAAATTGTGGATGTGTCCACGTTGCGCTTTGGGGTGTTTCCTGTCGCCGGCGCTAGGCCTACCCACGCAAGTGAGGTATCATTTTTATCGGGAGACTTGGGGGAACGCTGGGTGGAAGGAAATTTGTAGCTCCTCTCAGATTCCAGAACTTTCTGCCACAGAAATGTGAGGGACATGTGTTTTTTTAGCCAAATTTTGAGGTTTGCAAAGGATTCTGGGTAACAGAACCTGGTCCGAGCCCCGCAAGTCACCCTTCCTTGGATCCCCCTAGGTCTCTAGTTTTCAGAAATGCACAGGTTTGGTAGGTTTCCTTAGGTGGCGGCTGAGCTAGAGGCCAAAAGCTACAGGTAGTCACTTTGCTAAAAACAGCTCTGTTTTCTGTGATATGTCCACGTTGTGTTTTGGGTCATATCCTGTCGCGGGCGCTAGGCCTACCCACACAAGTGAGGTATCATTTTTATCGGGAGACGTGGGGGAACGCTGGGTGGAAGGAAATTTGTAGCTCCTCTCAGATTCCAGAACTTTCTGCCACAGAAATGTGAGGAACATGTGTTATTTTAGCCAAATTTTGAGGTTTGCAAAGGATTCTGGGTAACAGAACCTGGTCCGAGCCCCGCAAGTCACCCCTCCTTGGATTCCCCTAGGTCTCTAGTTTTCAGAAATGCACAGGTTTGGTAGGTTTCCCTAGGTGGCGGCTGAGCTAGAGGCCAAAATCTACAGGTAGGCACTTCGCAAAAAACACCTCTGTTTTTTTCCAAAATTTAGGATGTGTCCACGTTGCGCTTTGGGGTGTTTCCTGTCGCCGGCGCTAGGCCTACCCACGCAAGCGAGGTATCATTTTTATCGGGAGACTTGGGGGAACGCTGGGTGGAAGGAAATTTGTAGCTCCTCTCAGATTCCAGAACTTTCTGCCACAGAAATGTGAGGGACATGTGTTTTTTTTTGCCAAATTTTGAGGTTTGCAAAGGATTCTGGGTAACAGAACCTGGTCCGAGCCCCGCAAGTCACCCCTCCTTGGATCCCCCTAGGTCTCTAGTTTTCAGAAATGCACAGGTTTGGTAGGTTTCCCTAGGTGGCGGCTGAGCTAGAGGCCAAAAGCTACAGGCAGTCACTTTGCTAAAAAACAGCTCTGTTTTCTGTGATATGTCCACGTTGTGTTTTGGGTCATATCCTGTCGCGGGTGCTAGGCCTACCCACACAAGTGAGGTATCATTTTTATCGGGAGACGTGGGGGAACGCTGGGTGGAAGGAAATTTGTGGCTCCTCTCAGATTCCAGAACTTTCTGCCACAGAAATGTGAGGAACATGTGTTTTTTTAGCCAAATTTTGAGGTTTGCAAAGGATTCTGGGTAACAGAACCTGGTCCGAGCCCCGCAAGTCACCCCTCCTTGGATCCCCCTAGGTCTCTAGTTTTCAGAAATGCACAGGTTTGGTAGGTTTCCCTAGGTGGCGGCTGAGCTAGAGACCAAAATCTACAGGTAGTCACTTTGCTAAAAACAGCTCTGTTTTCTGTGATATGTCCACGTTGTGTTTTGGGGCATATCCTGTCGCGGGCGCTAGGCCTACCCACACAAGTGAGGTATCATTTTTATCGGGAGACGTGGGGGAACGCTGGGTGGAAGGAAATTTGTAGCTCCTCTCAGATTCCAGAACTTTCTGCCACAGAAATGTGAGGAACATGTGTTTTTTTAGCCAAATTTTGAGGTTTGCAAAGGATTCTGGGTAACAGAACCTGGTCCGAGCCCCGCAAGTCACCCCTCCTTGGATCCCCATAGGTCTCTAGTTTTCAGAAATGCACAGGTTTGGTAGGTTTCCCTAGGTGGCGGCTGAGCTAGAGGCCAAAATCTACAGGTAGGCACTTCGCAAAAAACACCTCTGTTTTTTTCCAAAATTTAGGATGTGTCCACGTTGCGCTTTGGGGTGTTTCCTGTCGCCGGCGCTAGGCCTACCCACGCAAGTGAGGTATCATTTTTATCGGGAGACTTGAGGGAACACTGGGTGGAAGGAAATTTGTAGCTCCTCTCAGATTCCAGAACTTTCTGCCACAGAAATGTGAGGAACATGTGTTTTTTTAGCCAAATTTTGAGGTTTGCAAAGGATTCTGGGTAACAGAACCTGGTCCGAGCCCCGCAAGTCACCCCTCCTTGGATTCCCCTAGGTCTCTAGTTTTCAGAAATGCACAGGTTTGGTAGGTTTCCCTAGGTGGCGGCTGAGCTAGAGGCCAAAATCTACAGGTAGGCACTTCGCAAAAAACACCTCTGTTTTTTTCCAAAATTTAGGATGTGTCCACGTTGCGCTTTGGGGTGTTTCCTGTCGCCGGCGCTAGGCCTACCCACGCAAGTGAGGTATCATTTTTATCGGGAGACTTGGGGGAACGCTGGGTGGAAGGAAATTTGTAGCTCCTCTCAGATTCCAGAACTTTCTGCCACAGAAATGTGAGGGACATGTGTTTTTTTAGCCAAATTTTGAGGTTTGCAAAGGATTCTGGGTAACAGAACCTGGTCCGAGCCCCGCAAGTCACCCCTCCTTGGATCCCCCTAGGTCTCTAGTTTTCAGAAATGCACAGGTTTGGTAGGTTTCCCTAGGTGGCGGCTGAGCTAGAGGCCAAAATCTACAGGTAGTCACTTTGCTAAAAACAGCTCTGTTTTCTGTGATATGTCCACGTTGTGTTTTGGGTCATATCCTGTCGCGGGCGCTAGGCCTACCCACACAAGTGAGGTATCATTATTATCGGGAGACGTGGGGGAACGCTGGGTGGAAGGAAATTTGTGGCTCCTCTCAGATTCCAGAACTTTCTGCCACAGAAATGTGAGGAACATGTGTTTTTTTAGCCAAATTTTGAGGTTTGCAAAGGATTCTGGGTAACAGAACCTGGTCCGAGCCCCGCAAGTCACCCCTCCTTGGATCCCCCTAGGTCTCTAGTTTTCAGAAATGCACAGGTTCGGTAGGTTTCCCTAGGTGGCGGCTGAGCTAGAGGCCAAAATCTACAGGTAGTCACTTTGCTAAAAACAGCTCTGTTTTCTGTGATATGTCCACGTTGTGTTTTGGGGCATATCCTGTCGCGGGCGCTAGGCCTACCCACACAAGTGAGGTATCATTTTTATCGGGAGACGTGGGGGAACGCTGGGTGGAAGGAAATTTGTAGCTCCTCTCAGATTCCAGAACTTTCTGCCACAGAAATGTGAGGAACATGTGTTTTTTTAGCCAAATTTTGAGGTTTGCAAAGGATTCTGGGTAACAGAACCTGGTCCGAGCCCCGCAAGTCACCCCTCCTTGGATTCCCCTAGGTCTTTAGTTTTCAGAAATGCACAGGTTTGGTAGGTTTCCCTAGGTGCCGGCTGAGCTAGAGGGCAAAATCTACAGGTAGGCACTTCGCAAAAAACACCTCTGTTTTTTTCCAAAATTTAGGATGTGTCCACGTTGCGCTTTGGGGTGTTTCCTGTCGCCGGCGCTAGGCCTACCCATGCAAGTGAGGTATCATTTTTATCGGGAGACTTGGGGGAACACTGGGTGGAAGGAAATTTGTAGCTCCTCTCAGATTCCAGAACTTTCTGCCACAGAAATGTGAGGAACATGTGTTTTTTTAGCCAAATTTTGAGGTTTGCAAAGGATTCTGGGTAACAGAACCTCGTCCGAGCCACACAAGTCACCCCTCCTTGGATTCCCCTAGGTCTCTAGTTTTCAGAAATGCATAGGTTTGGTAGGTTTCCCTAGGTGGCGGCTGAGCTAGAGGCCAAAATCTACAGGTAGTCACTTTGCTAAAAACAGCTCTGTTTTCTGTGATATGTCCACGTTGTGTTTTGGGGCATATCCTGTCGCGGGCGCTAGGCCTACCCACACAAGTGAGGTATCATTTTTATCGGGAGACATGGGGGAACGCTGGGTGGAAGGAAATTTGTGGCTCCTCTCAGATTCCAGAACTTTCTGCCACAGAAATGTGAGGAACATGTGTTTTTTTAGCCAAATTTTGAGGTTTGCAAAGGATTCTGGGTAACAGAACCTGGTCCGAGCCCCGCAAGTCACCCCTCCTTGGATCCCCCTAGGTCTCTAGTTTTCAGAAATGCACATGTTTGGTAGGTTTCCCTAGGTGGCGGCTGAGCTAGAGGCCAAAATCTACAGGTAGTCACTTTGCTAAAAACAGCTCTGTTTTCTGTGATATGTCCACGTTGTGTTTTGGGGCATATCCTGTCGCGGGCGCTAGGCCTACCCACACAAGTGAGGTATCATTTTTATCGGGATACGTGGGGGAACGCTAGGTGGAAGGAAATTTGTGGCTCCTCTCAGATTCCAGAACTTTCTGCCACAGAAATGTGAGGAACATGTGTTTTTTTAGCCAAATTTTGAGGTTTGCAAAGGATTCTGGGTAACCGAACCTGGTCCGAGCCACACAAGTCACCCCTCCTTGGATTCCCCTAGGTCTCTAGTTTTCAGAAATGCACAGGTTTGGTAGGTTTCCCTAGGTGGCGGCTGAGCTAGAGGCCAAAATCTACAGGTAGTCACTATGCTAAAAACAGCTCTGTTTTCTGTGATGTGTCCAGGTTGTGTTTTGGGGCATATCCTGTCGCGGGCGCTAGGCCTACCCACACAAGTGAGGTATCATTTTTATCGGGAGACGTGGGGGAATGCTGGGTGGAAGGAAATTTGTTGCTCCTCTCAGATTCCAGAACTTTCTGCCACAGAAATGTGAGGAACATGTGTTTTTTTAGCCAAATTTTGAGGTTTGCAAAGGATTCTGGGTAACAGAACCTGGTCCGAGCCACACAAGTCACCCCTCCTTGGATTCCCCTAGGTCTCTAGTTTTCAGAAATGCACAGGTTTGGTAGGTTTCCCTAGGTGCCGGCTGAGCTAGAGGCCAAAATCTACAGGTAGTCACTTTGCTAAAAACAGCTCTGTTTTCTGTGATGTGTCCACGTTGTGTTTTGGGGCATATCCTGTCGCGGGCGCTAGGCCTACCCACACAAGTGAGGTATCATTTTTATCGGGATACGTGGGGGAACGCTAGGTGGAAGGAAATTTGTGGCTCCTCTCAGATTCCAGAACTTTCTGCCACAGAAATGTGAGGAACATGTGTTTTTTTAGCCAAATTTTGAGGTTTGCAAAGGATTCTGGGTAACCGAACCTGGTCCGAGCCACACAAGTCACCCCTCCTTGGATTCCCCTAGGTCTCTAGTTTTCAGAAATGCACAGGTTTGGTAGGTTTCCCTAGGTGGCGGCTGAGCTAGAGGCCAAAATCTACAGGTAGTCACTATGCTAAAAACAGCTCTGTTTTCTGTGATGTGTCCAGGTTGTGTTTTGGGGCATATCCTGTCGCGGGCGCTAGGCCTACCCACACAAGTGAGGTATCATTTTTATCGGGAGACGTGGGGGAATGCTGGGTGGAAGGAAATTTGTCGCTCCTCTCAGATTCCAGAACTTTCTGCCACAGAAATGTGAGGAACATGTGTTTTTTTAGCCAAACTTTGAGGTTTGCAAAGGATTCTGGGTAACAGAACCTGGTCCGAGCCACACAAGTCACCCCTCCTTGGATTCCCCTAGGTCTCTAGTTTTCAGAAATGCACAGGTTTGGTAGGTTTCCCTAGGTGCCGGCTGAGCTAGAGGCCAAAATCTACAGGTAGTCACTTTGCTAAAAACAGCTCTGTTTTCTGTGATGTGTCCACGTTGTGTTTTGGGGCATATCCTGTCGCGGGCGCTAGGCCTACCCAAACAAGTGAGGTATCATTTTTATCGGGAGACTTGGGGGAACATAGAATAGCAAAACAAGTGTTATTGCCCCTTGTCTTTCTCTACATTTATTCCTTCCAAATATAGGGGTGTGTGTAAAAAAGACATCTATTTGAGAAATTCCATGTAATTCACGTGCTACTATGGTCACCCCGGAATTCAGAGATGTGCAAATAACCACTGCTCCTCAACACCTTATCTTGTGCCCTTTTTGGAAATGCAAAGGTTTTCTTGATAGCTATTTTTTACTCCTTATATTTCAGCAAATGAATTACTGTATACCCGGTATAGAATGAAAACGCACTGCAGGGTGCAGCTCATTTATTGGCTCTGGGTTCCTCGGGTTCTTGTTGAACCTACAAACCCTATATATCCCCGCAACCAGAGGAGTCCAGTAGACGTAACGGTATATTGCTTTCGATAATCTGACATTGCAGGGAAAAGTTACAGAGTAAAAAGTAGAGAAAAATTTATGTTTTTTTCACCTCAATTTCAATATTTTTCTTTTTCAGCTGTTATTTTCTGTAGGAAACCCTTGTAGGATCTACACAAATGACCCCTTGCTGAATTCAGAATTTTGTCTACTTTTCAGAAATGTTTAGGTTTCTGGGATCCAGCATTGGTTTCATGACCATTCCGGTCACTGACTGGAAGGAGGCTGAAAGCACAAAAAATTGCACAAATGGGCAATGCCCCAGTAAAATGCCAAAATTGTGTTGAAAAATTGGGTTTTCGGATTCAAGTCTGCCTGTTCCTGAAAGCTGGGAAGCTGCTGAGTTTAGCACCGCAAACCCTTTGTTGATGCCATTTTCAGGGGAAAAACCACAAGCCTTCTTCTGCAGCCCCTTTTTCCAATTTTTTTGAAAAAAACGAAATTTTCACTGTATTTTGGCCAATTTCTTGGCCTCCTTCAGGGGAACCCACAAAGTCTGGGTACCTTTAGAATCGCTAGGATGTTGGAAAAAAAGGACGCAAATTTGGCTTGGTTAGCTTATGTGGACAAAAAGTTATGAGGGCCTAAGCGCGAACTGCCCCAAATAGGCAAAAAAAGGCCTGGCACAGGAGGGGGAAAAGGCCTGGCAGCGAAGTGGTTAAGTCTGAAGGTAAGCAAAGACCGAGGTCAATCCACTTTGTGTATCCGAACTGCGCTCCATTGTGGTCAGGAAATACATTTTCGACTTTGCTTCAGTATCTTGTGACTAGATGTCCGCGGATGGCGCTTTGATCTTTGACGTGCTATTTTTCATTTAAAACTGTATAAATTCACAACATCGGTTCTACTGATTGGATTTTTGGCATTTTGGTGTCAAATCATTAATTCAAATTTACTTTATTTTTCGAAATTAGTTGAGTTTTTTCCTGTTTTGTGCTTTCATGTAATAGCTAGTTAGGTGCTGTCTAAATATATTAAACATTGCCTTCAAGTTAAGCATCTGTGCCAAGCGTTTTAATATTTAAAGAAAATTCTTAAATACTTACTACTAAAAAAGTATTAAACTAATTATTTAACTATAGCTTACCTATCTTCCCACACTATACCTCTACAAATTCAATTAAATAAGTAATCAACAATTAGTAATTAATTGTTATTTATTTATTTATTACATAAACAACTTTCAATCCTACACCACTAAAAGCCAAAAAGCCCTCCCCTAAATTTTAACTAAACTACATATGTATTACACAATTTACATAATTAATAATCAATTAAAAATGGAATTAACAATTGATAATGATTAATTGCTAATTAAATGTTACTTAATTGACCCCACCTAAAACCTCTACAAATGTTTTAATCCACACCTAAAATGTGTATTACACAATTTACATTATTAATATTCAACTAAATAATTAATTCTAAATTGTTAGACCTGACATCCTTAGGGTGGTCTTCCCCCCAAATATTTTGCCCGCTTGCTTCCAATTTTACTGAATTTGTTTTTTTTGGCTTCAGGACTCTACGCACTTCACTACCCCTAACAAGTCTCTAAAACATGGTATGACTGGTATACACCCAATTGACATATTTCATTTACTTATACGTCCCTAATAAACAGCACTACTTGTGCATAGGGCCTGTAAATTAATTGCTACAAGTGGGCTGTCAGCACTTATTGAGCCACCCACTTAAGTAGCCCTTTAAAGCATGTCCCAGGCCTGCCATTGCAGCCTGAATGCAGTGTCAAGTCAAAGTCAAGTGAAGTATTTTTATTATGCCAGGGAACTCCAATGGAGGTCCACATGATCAATAATAACAGAATTAAAGAGGAAAGCAGAACAACAATACTGTAGAGGGGGTGGGGTTATTGGAGCCAGGCCGGAGACGTTAATGATCTCAACTGAGTCACTGTAAGGTTTATAAATGTTTTTTCATTAAAGAGTTTTAGCTTTTCTTTCTTTCTTGTTCACATGTGTTAATTCAGTCTCTTGCAAGATTTCGTTCTTCCATTTTTGCTCTATGTCTCTACGCTTTCTCTCTTCTTCTTCTTCTTTCCCGCTCTTCCGTTCTCTTTCTTTTGGTTAATATAGACCCTTTCCTTTATGTCTTCTAGGCTTTGTTCTCCGAAGTATAGACCACCGTAGTCGGATCCATGAGAAAAACAATACAAAAGCAAGGGACAAGGTAAGTGGTCTTCTTTTCTTTCTATGAATAGGGGGTTAAGAAGTGTGTGTGGGGGGGGTAGTGGGGAACACAACACCCAGCCAGTGCTTCAAATGAATAGTAACCACAGTGACAATATGCCCCTCTTGTGCAAAATGGTATAAGAAACACAAATGTCTGTTCTCTAGGTTTTCACCAACCTGTTGTCTTTGTCCTGGTTTCACAGGAAGCTTTTATCAGGTGGGAAAGTAGTGGATGTTCGTATAGGGGGAAAAAAATAGGGAAACAACCAAACAAAATGAATTGGAGGAGATACCATAGTGGTCTTTCTCCCTTTACTTCTTCCCGCTGTTTGTCTTCCACCACCCCCCCTTCTACCACCAATACCCCGCAGGGTTTGACAAGCAGACACGTACCTGCATAAGCCACATCCCTCCAGGGACATGGCGGGTGTTGTGGCTTGAGACTCCGACCGTCGGTGACGTTTCTTCCAGAGGGAGCGTCCCGACTCCCTTCCTTTTCCTGCGTGCGTCTCTGGTGTTTCCTTCTCCGCTTCACACTCTGTGTCTTCTTTCGCGTCTTCCTCCCCGTCTCGTCCATCTTCTGTCTCTGTTTTAACCTAGACGTCCGGGTTATAGCAGGGCGTTCCCTTTCTCTGGCTTTTGATGGTGCCCCCGGGTTACCGGGTTGCTGGTCTCGGAGCACCGTCGTGGAATGAGATCGCGTGGAGCCTGTTACATACGCTCCCACCTAGGAGAGGGCTGTTCGAGATCCTGACCTATAGGATGCCTGGACAGGAAGTCCACAGTAGATAACTGGCTCCCTAGTAGATGATGTACCTGAAAGGTAAACGGTTGAAGTTCCATAAACCACTGCAATATTCTTGTTTCGTGACAACCAGGTGAGAGGTGCATGATCAGTATGTAACACAAAAGGGTGGCCCAAGAGATAGTATTGGAGGTTCTCTATTGCCCATTTAATCACCAGGCATTCCCTTTCAATAACCGGATATCTTTGTTCCCGTAGCAAGAGCTTCCTGCTAATGAACACAATGGGATGCTTATTATTTTGTTCATCTTTTTGAAACAAGATGGCACCTATCATCACATCGGAGGCGTCTGTCTGCAAATAGAATTCTTTGGCAAAGTCGGGACAACGTAACACAGGCTCTTTTATTAGGCTTCTTTTGAAAATTTCATAACTACGGTGTTGTTAGGGGGTTAACGCCTTTATCTTCGATGGTTTTCCTTTTTTTAATAGGTCAGTTAAGGGGACGGCCAAGGTGGAATAGTTTTGAATGAACCGTCTGTAATAACCTACTAAACCCAAGAAGGAACAAATGTATTTTTTTGCAGTCGGGATTGGTACCTTGAGAATGGCTTCCACTTTATTTAACTGAGGTCTGATCTGGCCTTTACCTATGCGATACCTGGGGTAAGCGATTGCATCGCAAGCCTACTTACACTTCTCTGGATTAGCGGTGAGTCCCGCATTCCTTAGCGTATGGAATATATTGTCTAAATGGAATATATGCTCATTCCAAGACTCACTATAGATCATTATATCATCAAGATATGCCGCGGCATATGTGGAATGTTGGCGTAATAACCTGTCCATCAGTCTCTGAAAGGTCGTAGGGGTGCCGTGTAGCCCAAAAGGAAGGACTGTAAATGGTACAATCTGGATGGAGTAGAAAAAGCAGTTTTTTCTTTATCAGAGGGACACAGGGGAATCTGCCAGTAACCCTTCGTAAGGTCTAACGTGGACATGTATTGGGCTTTGCTTAGTATTTCGAGTAATTCATCAACCCGTGGAATAGGGTAAGTATCAAACTGTGATATATTATTTTGTTGTCTAAAGTCGATACAAAATCGAACTAGCCCATTCTGTTTGGGTACCAAAACAACTGGGGAACACCAAGGACTTACTGAGGGTTCTATAATGCCCATCTGTAACATATTTTGTACTTCTTGTTCTAACAATATTTTCCGTTCTTCTGGTATTCTATATGGGCGGAGGCAAACTATTTTCCCTGGTTGAGTCCTAATATGGTGTTGAATCAAGAGTGTTTTTCCAGGGGTTGCAGAGAACAAGAGTCTATATTTACCTACCACCTCTCGTAACTGTTTTTGTTGTTCAGGCGAAAGGGAGGAATTGACAGAGGACATATCTGTTATTGGGTCAGTGGGTGTTGGACACAGGTTGATTTGTAGTTCTTTTACGTTATTGATAAGGAATCCTGTTCGCAGAGGATCGCAAGGCTCCTCGGCTCTTCCCATTTTTTAAAATAGATTTATGTGATAAATCTGTGTTTTCTTTGGGTTTTCAGATAGCTCAATTTCATAGGTTACTGGGCTTATTGTTTCTAGGACTCTATAAGGGCCCTGCCATTTGGCCAACAGTTTATTGTCGAAGCTAGGCAACAGAATGAGGACTTTGTCACCTGGTTGGAATTGTCTAAGAGTAGTATTTTTGTCATAATAGTGTTTTTGTCTTTCTTGTACCTTCTCGAGATGGATTTGGGCGTCTTCCCACACGGTCTGTACTTGAACTTTTAATTGTTGCGTATATTCCAGGAGATCTTTGTCGTCATTCTCTTCTTCCTCCCACATCTCTGCAGCCATGTGTAAGAGAGTTCTGGGCTGACGTCCAAACACCAGCTCGAAGTGACTGTGACCAGTAGAGGACTGCACATGCGTTCTGATGGCATAGAGAACTAAGGGTAACTTTTTATCCCAGTCTTTACCGAAATCTGTAATGTTTTTTTTCAACAGTGTCTTTCATATGTGACTCTACAAGACCATCCGTCTAGGGATCATAGACAGAGGTGCGTATCTGGGCCATTTCTTTTATCTGACATATTTGTGCCATCAGGCAGGACACAAACGGGTTGCCCTGATCCGTGAGGATCTCCTTGGGAAATCCCATCCGTGAAAAAAACCCTATCATAGCATGAGTTACGCTTTTGGTGGTCATGCTATTCAGTGGGATAGCTTCTGCGTACCTTGTTGCATAACCAACTAAAATGAGGATATACATATAACCTCTTGAGGAGGGAATGAGAGGGCCTTCCAAGTCCATACCCACCCCAGAAAAAGGCATGTCAATAACGGGTAAAGGAAACAAAGGAGCTTTCTTTTGGGGGACCTGCATTTACCAATTGACACTTTGGGCACTGCCGACAGGAATTGGCGTATCTTAGAGAAGACCACGGGCCAATAAAAGCGGCGTAAAAGATATTCCTCCATCTTCTCTATCCCGAAATGCCCACCCCCATGTGACTATGGGCCAAATGCAAGGTTTGAGTTCGATAGGGTTGGGGTACTTCGACTGCACTTTTTTGTGGTTATTATGTTTGGTTATTCTATATAATAGTCCTTTCTGGACAAGGAAATATGGACCCACCTGTCCTGATTTCTCTGTTACAGCGGACTTCCATGCATGCTGTAGGGTAAGGTCTTCTCTTTGACTACTGTGAAAAGGAGGGAGGGAAGCCAGTACTACCTCACTAGGTCTTTCTCTCATGGTGGGTTCTTTTTGCATTTGGTATAGTTTTTTCCCTTCTCGTTTCTCCTTTTTACTGGGCTTATATCCTTCTCCTCCTGGGCTGATGTGAGTTTGTGAAAAAGGAGCATCTTCCCACCATAAATCAGTCTTATCTCTCGTTTGGACACTGTCCAACAGGTCGGAAAAGTGAGCATAGTCAGTACCTATAATAACTTCCTCAACTAGATGTCCAATAACCCCCATCATAATCATGTCTTTCTGTCCATTCCAGTCAATGGAGACAGGGACTAAAGGATATCACTTCATGTCTCCGTGGATACAACAAATAGATACTGTTTCGATGGGAGTTTGTTTTGTTGGCTGTACTAGACTTGCCATGATTACTGATTGACTACACCCAGAGTCAATTTGGTTTGGTCATTAACTCTCATCTCTTTCATATACCTGGAGGTATCTTTCCCTGTATAAAACACCCTTCCACGTGCGAGGGCTATTTCCATGGGCTCTGGTTTTTCTTCTTTATGGGGACAATTGCGGGCAATGTGTCCCCATTCACCACAACTATAGCACTGGGGTTGCTGATTAGGGTTTTTCTCTGTGACCCTGGGGATGATTATGTCTTCAGGTCCTTTAAGAGGTTTTGGATGATAGGAGGGCCCAAAGGGTTGATTTCCCATAGAGGGCCCCTTTTGTATTCCTACTTTAAAATCAGGGTCCCGCTTGTATGCACAAGCCAAACCTATTGCGGTAGTGGTAGCTACGTTAGGATGTTGTTTTATCCAGTTCTGTGTTGTTGCGGGTAAGGCCTCTAGGAATTGCTCAAGTAATATAATCCGAATTACTTGTGTCCCGATCTGTGCCGATGGGTCATAGGCATTTCAGTCCAAGATCTTGTATCCTGAAATAGAGGGCTCGAGGATTTTCCATAAGACACCACTTGGTTTTCTGGAATTTGAGTCGATAATACACTGTATCAAACCCAACCCGCTCTAGAATACCCTTCTTTATGCCTGGATAGGGGGTGGCACCTCTGGGATTTACAGCTTGATACGCTGCTTGCAAAGTTCCTGTCAGGAGGGGGGCTATGTATTGGCCCCACTGCCTTCCGGCCAAGTAGCAGAAGTGGCTACCTTCTCAAAGTTTGTGAAGAACGCATCTGGATCCGCTCCTTCTTGGTTTTTCTGCAGGACTGAACTAGGAACGTTAGGGTGGACTGGGTCACAGGAATTGCATCCTTTAGTTTTTGGAGGGCGATTTTGTGCACTAACTGGTAATTGGCTATTATCGTAGCCTGACTTTTTAAAGCGTTTTGGAGTGTCTCTCTATCAGTCCGCGTCTCTCTTTGTTGTACTTCCCATACGCCCTGCAAGTGTTGTCCTTTGGACAATCTTTGTATCATGTCTTCTAATGTAGGCTTTACCTCCATTCTCTTTGTGTACTAATAGATCTTTTCTGCAGATGACATCTCCAATCCCACTTCTGACATCACTGTAGAGGGGGTGGGGCTTTTGGGGCCAGGCTGGAGACGTTAATGATCTCAACTGAGTCACTCTAAGGTTTATAAATGTTTTTTATTAAAGGGTTTTAGCTTTTCTTTCTTTCTTGTCCACATGTGTTAATTCAGTCTCTTGCACGATTTCGTTCTTCCCTTTTTGCTCTATGTCTCTACGCTTTCTCTCTTCTTCTTCTTCTATCCCGCTCTTCTGTTCTTTTTCTTTTGGTTAATGTAGATCATTTCCTTTATTTCTTCTAGGCTTGGTTCTCAGGAGTATAGACCACCGTCGTCGGATCCATGGGGAAAAAAAAACAAAAGCAAGGGACAAGGTAAGTGGTCTTCTTTTCTTTCTATGAATATGGGGTTACGGAGTGTGTGTGGAGGGAGGGGGCAGGGAACACAATACCAAGCGAGTGCTTCAAATAAATATTAACCACAGTGACGCTATGCCTCTCTTGTGCAAAATGGTAAAAGAAACACAAATATCCGTTCTCTAGGTTTTGACAACCCTGATGTCTTTGTCCTGGTTTCACAGGAAGCTTTTATCAGGTGAGAAAGTAGTGGATGTTAGTATAGGGGGAACAAAATAGGGAAACAACCCAAAAAAACAAAAAAACAAAATGGAGGAGATACCGGAGTGGTCTTTCTCTCTTTACTTCTTGGCGCTGTTTGTCTTCCACACCCCCCTTCTACCACCAACACCCCCGCAGGGTTCGACAAGAAGGCACATACCTGCGTAAGCCACATCCCTCCAGGGACAAGGCGGGTGTTGTGGCTTGATGCTCTGACCGTCGGCGGCGTTTCTTCCTGAGAGAGCATCCCCGACTCCCTTCCTTTTCCTGCGCACGTCTCTGGTGATTCCTTCTCCGTGTCTTCTTTCGCATCTTCCTCAACCTGGACGTCTGGGTTAGAGCAGGGCGTTCCCTTTCTCTGGCTGTTAATGGTACCCCCGGGGTACCAAGTGTCTCGGGCAGTATCATGAAACGGGGTTGCGCAGACCCTGTTACAAAAACGTATGCTTTGTAACTCAGCGTCAAAAATGAAATGCCTCCAGCTATTACATAAATTGTGACTTAAGAGAAAAGGATTAAAATGTATTAACAAGGTGATAGATCATGCTACAAAACACTTCACACAATGGAATCAATGTAGATGTAAAAAGTGACAGTATAAAATATACTAAAATCTAGATTCAAATCTAGAGTTAACAGAGGGAACAAGACCTGTAACATTTGAGAAACAGGGGCCTGGAGATTAAAAAGACATGTGTTATTCAGTAAACAGTACTGACCATAAAGAAAGATGTCATGCAAATTATCACAAAAGATGTCGAAATATATGAGTTTAAAAATGTATAAATGCCTTAATAAAACATACCTATACTAAACTATCTGCCTCCGGCCAACCTGAAGGTGATGGCATTATACAACACTGACCAATAAAGGTGAACACAGAATTATTACAAAACATTCCATTAATTGGAGCGTTATCTGCTTGCAGGCCTCCAAAACAGTTCATAAGTTGTACATTATAAACAGATATCTTAAAAAGTGACAACGTGTTTTCTGTAACAATACCAGCATGCATTATTCAGTGAACTGCACTGGCCATAGCAAGGTAAAGCATGCAAAGTGCAAAATATGATGTGCAAATATTGCAGATATAGAGTCATATGGAGAAAGAGGTAAACACAGAAATATTACAAAACATTTAAGTAATTGGAGCGTTATTGGCTTGCGGGCCTCCAAAACAGTTCATAAGTTGAATGTAATAAACAGAGGGTTTTCTGTACCAAAAGTGATGTATTATTCAGTGAACTGCACTGGCTATAGCAAGGTGAGACATCCAGGATGCAGCATATGATGTGCAAATATTACAGATATGGGGTCATTTGGTTATGCGGTGGGACAACCCTGCCAAAACAACAACCCCTGGACTAACAGGACAGCAATGGCATTATTCACACACAACTGGACAATGAGGCTCCCAAGGTAACTAATAGATGTTTAAAAAACATTTAAAGAATTGATAGATCTTATTACAGAACATTTCATTAGGTGGAGATAGTACAAATGTATGATCCTCCAAAGCAGTGTGTATATTATGTTTTAAAAACAGAGGCCTTTAACAGTGACGAAATGCATTCAGTAACACAGGACAAAGAAAAAGTACACGATTAAGATTTTGTATACCTAGCTCATGAGTTTAATTCATAAAAGGATATGGGGCCATCCCAAGTAGAGATCTCAAGGTGAGCACAGGTTCCAATAATCTTGGCACTTAAGGACACAGTATTTTTAGCTGCCTAAAAGGAACAACCATTTGACTTTTTAAAACAGATCATACCCAGGAGCTAATTCCTGGATATTAAAGGCCACCGTTGTGCCAACCAAGCTGTGATCACTCAGATCATTTGGAAATACCATTAGATTCAAACAAGCCCCAAACATATGAAAATACACTTTCACATAATCAAGGAGACTTTATGTAGAAGCTGACTGAAATGTATAAAGGCAACTTCACCCACTGAAGATCTTCCATTTAAAATAATCCAATCGTATTTTCCAAGAGTTTTGAATGATATGAATCCTCGCTTATCCGTTCTAATATTCTCTGGGAGCAAAATCTCCAGAATAGACCATACCTCTTCTTTATCAGCGTTACCAAAGACAGAGGGGGCAGAGTTAGATACTTTTGTATTTAGGTCGCCCATGATTATCACCAGAGGGCAGTCTTCCACAACACTAATTTAATACACAAAGGCGAAGAAAGGGCTCACCAGGTAATCAAAGGGATTCCCAGGTGGAACATCCATGATGGCTAATAAAAAAGGAGGGTATCCACTCGCATTGTGAAAATAAAATTTCAGGCAAAGACATAAATTAGAGGGATAAATTCAAATTTCCTGATTCCAGTTAAATGAATTCCTGAGTAAAACATCATGCCCCCATTAAGCCCGCCATGCATTAGAGGAGAATGCAAAATAGCCAATGGATATAAACTCAGTGAATGACCAGGTCTCCTGTAAACATGTTAAAAAAGTATTAAAAGTCTTCAAGAAATATAGTTTTGTCTCATCCTGCTCCAGCCCAGTCATGTTCCAGGACAAAAGAAGCCCACCTCAGCTACCGCAATGGCTCATTGTTCATATACGAGGAGCGAGCATTATTAAATTCAATTACCACCCAATTCCAGTTTGAAAGTTCATCCTTGGCCTCAGCAGCTCACAACTCGGCTGTGGAATACTCCATTATATTGATTACACGTCCCCCTTGCCCTAATGAGACAACAATATCTTTAGGATTTCCCTGTAAACTGTTGTTGCCAGGCCCTAACGCAGCAACAATCATTGACTGATTTACTTTCTGTGAGATTCCTATGTGTGGCAGGGGTCTCCAAATACTCAACAACAGAAACCACATCAGTCCCTCTTTGCAAAAGGAAGTCACAATCTTGCACAACCAGATTTTCAATCCCAAAAAACCCAAAGGTGACCATAAGTGACTCTGGAAAAAGGGGTCAGTGAAGAAGAATGAATTGCCACATTTTTAATAGCGCTCCTTTTCACCAACCTTAATGCTTCAATTTCAAGGAATGCATGCAAAGTAGAACTTGTTTTCACCAAAGTAGACTCATTATCAAAAATTAAAACAAATCTTGGGAGGTAGACAGAGAGTATTGCTCTAGCCACATCCTTCGAGGGGAACCCTTTGAAGGTCCTAGGTACAGAATGTTTTGCCCCAAGATTATGGGGACATGGTACAGAACTCCAGGAGCCCTTGGGGTAGGGAAAAGAAGAAGGACAATCTATAGGACGTAGCTCTCCACCCCCTTCTGCCTTGGGGATGCACTCATTCAGGAGAATCTGCTTTGAAGGAGTGGCAGTGACATTACCTCCTAATGGCATTATCATTATCTCCCCCTCCTTAAGAGTCTTCCAGTCAAAATTATTGGGTAAGTGCAATTGTTTCATTTTACGCTAGAAATTATTCTAATCTTTTTGTTCTTCTTTTTTTTAACACCACCGTTCTTTCTCTGCAGGAGAGACTCCACTATAAACTCAAACACTGAACTGCTTGCCTCCTGATTAGAGTTGTGCAATACTAAAGAACTGTTAATGTTAAACCTCCCTTCGGGCACTACTTCAGGTGGAGACACTATTCCTTTCCAGGTTTCCCCGATAACTTTTTTAATCCCATTTATAAACATAGGGAAAATCTCTGCCTTAGTTGTTTCTAAACAGGGTTTGTTGTAGTCCCCAAATAACATATTTAAGCGGAACTCCTCATTATTGGGAATGGAACAATTTTTAGCAGGCACCACATGGCTCATTGGCTTGCCAGCTTGAACAAAGGAATCCCATACTCCTCCAATATGCTCAACTGATACTGGATCATGCATAAACTTTACATTTGCCTTATGAGAACTCACATTTCGTCTCAAATTAGAGGGAACTGCCTCACTAACATTCTGCACCTCCAATAAAATTGCTGACATCATTTCTAATACATGGTCAAAACTTAACACAGTAAAAACAATATTAATAAATAAATAAACAATAAAGACAACACAGACAATTTATTTTCCAAGACAAAAGACACCCCAAAGGAGAAGAGCTACAGTGGAGGGGAGAAAAAGATGGCAACTTGATGGCAATTCCAGGCCATATCTAATATTATCTAGCAATATCAGACAATATCAGTAAAAAAATGTCAATATCAGTAGAAATATCAGAGTAGAAGCGCTAGGCAGTAAGCGGTAGGCAGTAGCAAATGTAGGGGCAAAAGGATCAGCAAAACACTGTCCGCAGCTAGTGGTAGTTACCAGCAGAGTCAAGAGTGGGGGCAAATTTTCATGCAGCAATGGTCCATGGTCCATTGAGTGGGAAAGCAGGCCAAATTGCACCAAATTGTTCCTAATTGCTCCAAACAAGCCCCCTGTCATACCCAGTAACTCCCAACAACCAAGCAGCAGAAGCCGGCCAAACAGTGTTTCCTGCGGTGTCTCACCGTCATGCTCCACGTCCCTGCGTCTCCTCATGTCTCCTTGCTCCTTACTCGCCTGCTCGCCACATGCCTCCTTGCTCCTCCACCTCCTTCACATTGTGCACATAGGGAGGTGTGTAGTCTGTGATAAGTGCCACACTGCCATGTCGACTTGGCATTTAAAACCTCTTGTCAAGGCTTATATCCCCCTTTCATTTCATATAAGCCACCCCTGAGGTAGGCCCTAGTTAGCCCACAAGGCAGGGTGCTGTGTAATTAAAAAGCTGTAATTCCTGATTGAGAGTAGATAGGTCAGTCATGTTTAGTACTTATGGAATAGCCATGATAAACATTTTTCAATGGAAAAGTCAAATGTATTGTTACAGTTTTGAAAATGCCACTTTTGAAAAGTTTGCATTTTACTGCCCTTACCCCTATGTGCCTGCAGGCTGGGGTGGGTGACAGCTGGGCTTTGTGCATTTGTGTCACACACAAAGGTGTGACTGTTAGGCCATTCACATCCTGATGGGCGATCTTGGGCAGGATGGGAGGGAGAAGCAAGGCCCAGCCTCATACACACCTGAATAGGCTGTGTCCTGTACAAACACAAAGGACTGTTTAATGCCTGTAGTGAGTCTGGAGCCAGGCCAGGGATGGAGACCTCTGTGCACTTCAAAGCCCTTTTCTGAAGTCTCTCCCAATTAAAAGGCACTACTGGGTATATGAACTGGACCTCTGACCCTACCAACTCAGTACACTTCTAAGACTCCTAACTCCTAAGAATTGACGACAATGCATCGCCTCCACTGCTCCTCATATCTCCCTAGGTGCAAACAAGGTACTTTTTCAGTGGGCCTGGGTTGGTCCCTTTATCTAACCTGTGCTCCACCATGGTCTGCCTGAAATTTCTGTTTTGACCCATTCTAGCATGACTAGATAGCCCGACTGGCACTTTATGCTTCTAAGTACTACATTTCAGTTTATTCTTTAAAAATTCATAACTCCGATTCTACTTATTGGATGTTTGTCATTTTGCACTTGCTTTGTTCATTAAATGAATCTATATTTACTAACCAGGTGTGGTATCTCTTTTGTGGTGTCATTGTTTTCTTGTTTGAAAGGTTGCACATTTCCTCTTAACTTAAGCCTGAGTGCTCTGTACTAAGCTACCAAGGGCTGAGCACAGGTTAATTTAGGGTCCATTTGTGACTTACCCTTGCTAGGAATGTGGCTCCTGCTTGGACAGGGTGCATAGCTCTGTCAACCAGAAAACCAATTTATTATCATAAATTAATAATTAATTGCTAATTAATTATTACTAAATTAACTTCCTACCTTATACCCCAACAAACCTAGCAACCCACACCTAACATATGATTAAAATAAATCAGTTTTACATAATTAATATCAATCACATAATTAATTACAATGATTAATTAATTATTTATAACTTCATTTACTTCACATCCTATCCCCCACAAACCCTACAACCCCCTGCAACACTATAAATTACTATTAACAATTTAAATAAAAGATCTGAACACCTAAAATTACAAACTATAATTAAAAAGATTATAAAAATTGTACAAACAAAAGTAACACAGTGTCAGAACATTGGCCCGAACCTCCCTACTTACCTTGCATGAATCCCCAAGTCCACACCGCTGGCTCCCGATACCTCAAGAACTCCTGCAGTAGAAAGAGAGAAAGGATTAAAGCAGAAAAAACACAGAGACAAACAACATTAACAATGGGCTACTATATTGTTGAACAGCAGGGCGGAGCTTCCGACTACCATCACTAATCCAGCAAGAGTGAAGGAGGAGAAAAGACTGCCACAGCTACACGGAAGGAAGGAGGAGTTTGGAAAAGGAGAGGATCAAGGAAGCGAGAAGTGAGTTGGAGGGAGCCCGTCTGAAGCTGACATGCAGGAGGAAACTGTCAGCCTGGACAAATCACCTGACGCATGGAGTGGAGAGTAGTACAACCCTGGAGGATTCTGGAAAGTAGAGATCTCAAGGTGAGCACAGGTTCCAATAATCTTGGCACTTAAGGACACAGTATTTTTAGCTGCCCAAAAGGAACAACCGTTCGACTTTTTAAAACAGATCATACCCAGCAGCTAATTCCTGGATATTAAAGGCCACCGTTGTGCCAACCAAGCTGTGATCACTCAGATCATTTGGAAATACCATCAGATTCAAACAAGCCCCAAACATATGAAAATACACTTTCACATAATCAAGGAGACTTTGTGTAGAAGCTGACTGAAATGTATAAAGGCAACTTCACCCACTGAAGATCTTCCATTTAAAATAATCCAATCGTATTTTCCAAGAGTTTTGAATGACATGAATCCTCGCTTATCCGTTCTAATATTCTCTGGAAGCAAAATCTCCAGAATAGACCATACCTCTTCTTTATCAGCGTTACCAAAGACAGAGGGGGCACAGTTAGATACTTTTGTATTTAGGTTGCCCATGGTTATCACCAGAGGGCAGTCTTCCACAACACTAATTTTATACACAAAGGCGAAGAAAGAGCTCACCAGGTAATCAAAGGGTTTCCCAGGTGGAACATCCATGATGGCTAATAAAAAAGGAGGGTATCCACTCGCATTGTGAAAATAAAATTTCAGGCAAAGACATAAAGTAGAGGGATACATTCAAATTTCCTGATTCCAGTTAAATTAATTCCTGAGTAAAACAGCATGCCCCCGTTAAGCCCGCCATGCATTAGAGGAGAATGCAAAATAGCCCCTGCATATAAACTCAGTGAATAACCAGGTCTCCTGTAAACATGTTAAAAAAGTATTAAAAGTCTTCAAGAAATATAGTTTTGTCTCATCCTGCTCCAGACCAGTCATGTTCCAGGACAAAAGAAGCCCACCTCAGCTACCGCAATGGCTCATTGTTCATATGCAAGGAGCGAGCATTATTTAATTCAATCACCACCCAATTCCAGTTTGAAAGTTCATCCTTGGCCTCAGCAGCTCACAACTCGGCTGTGGAATCCTCCATTATATTGACTACACGTCCCCCTTGCCCTAATGAGACAACAATATCTTTAGGATTTCCCTGTAAACTGTTGTTGCCAGGCCCTAACGCAGCAACAATCATTGACTGATTTACTTTCTGTGAGATTCCTATGTGTGGCAGGGGTTTCCAAATACTCAACAACAGAAACCACATCAATCCCTCTTTGCAAATGGAAGTCACTATCTTGCACAACCAGATTTTCAATCCCAAAAAAGCCAAAGGTGACCATGAGTGACTCTGGAAAAAGGGGTCAGTGAAGAAGAATAAATTGCCACATTTTAAATAGCGCTCCTTTTCACCAACCTTAATGCTTCAATTTCAAGGAATGCATGCAAAGTAGAACTTCTTTTCACCAAAGTAGACTCATTATCCAAAATTTAAACAAATCTTGGGAGGTAGACAGAGAGTATTGCTCTAGCCACATCCTTCGAGGGGAACCCTTTGAAGGTCCTAGGTACATAATGTTTTGCCCCAAGATTATGGGGACATGGTACAGAACCCCAGGAGCCCTTGGGGTAGGGAAAAGAAGAAGGACAATCTATAGGACGTAGCTCTCCACCCCCTTCTGCCTTGGGTACGCACTCATTCAGGAGAATCTGCTTTGAAGGAGTGGCAGTGACATTACCTCCTAATGGCATTATCATTATCTCACCCTCCTTAAGAGTCTTCCAGTCAAAATTATTGGGTAAGTGCAATTGTTTCATTTTACGCTAGAAATTATTCTAATCTTTTTGTTCTTCTTTTTCTTAACACCACCGTTCTTTCTCTGCAGGAGAGACTCCACTATAAACTCAAACACTGAACTGCTTGCCACCTGATTAGAGTTGTGCAATACTAAAGAACTGTTAATGTTAAACCTCCCTTCGGGCACTACTTCAGGTGGAGACACTATTCCTTTCCAGGTTTTCCCGATAACTTTTTAAATCCCATTTATAAACATAGGGAAAATCTCTGCCTTAGTTGTTTCTAAATAGGGTTTGTTGTAGTCCCCAAATAACATATTTAAGCGGAACTCCTCATTATTGGGAATGGAACAATTTTTAGCAGGCACCACATGGCTCATTGGCTTGCCAGCTTGAACAAAGGAATCCCATACTCCTCCAATATGCTCAACTGATACTGGATCATGCATAAACTTTACATTCGCCTTATGAGAACTCACATTTGGTCTCAAATTAGAGGGAACTGCCTCACTAACATTCTGCACCTCCAATAAAATTGCTGACATCATTTCTAATACATGGTCAAAATTTAACACAGTAAAAACAATATTAATAAATAAATAAACAATAAAGACAACACAGACAATTTATTTTCTAAGACAAAAGACACCCCAAAGGAGAAGAGCTACAGTAGAGGGGAGAAAAAGATGGCAACTTGATGGCAATTCCAGGCCATATCTAATATTATCTAGCAATATCAGACAATATCAGTAAAAAAATGTCAATATCAGTAGAAATATCAGAGTAGAAGCACTAGGCAGTAAGCGGTAGGCAGTAGCAAATGTAGGGGCAAAAGGGATCAGCAAAACACTGTCCGCAGCTAGTGGTAGTTACCAGCAGAGTCAAGAGTGGGGGCAAATTTTCATGCAGCAATGGTCCATGGTCCATTGAGTGGGAAAGCAGGCCAAATTGCACCAAATTGTTCCTAATTGCTCCAAACAAGCCCCCTGTCATACCCAGTAACTCCCAACAACCAAGCAGCAGAAGCCGGCCAAACAGTGTTTCCTGCGGTGTCTCACCATCATGCTCCACGTCCCTGCGTCTCCTCATGTCTCCTTGCTCCTTACTCGCCTGCTCGCCACATGCCTCCTTGCTCCTCCACCTCCTTCACATTGTGCACATAGGGAGGTGTGTAGTCTGTGATAAGTGTCACACTGCCATGTCGACTTGGCATTTAAAACCTCTTGTCAAGGCTTATATCCCCCTTTCATTTCATATAAGCCACCCCTGAGGTAGGCCCTAGTTAGCCCACAAGTCAGGGTGCTGTGTAATTAAAAAGCTGTAATTCCTGATTGAGAGTAGATAGGTCAGTCATGTTTAGTACTTATGGAATAGCCATGATAAATATTTTTTAATGGAAAAGTCAAATTTATTGTCACAGTTTTGAAAATGCCACTTTTGAAAAGTTTGCATTTTACTGCCCTTACCCCTATGTGCCTGCAGGCTGGGATGGGTGACAGCTGGGCTTTGTGCATTTGTGTCACACACAAAGGTGTGACTGTTAGGCCATTCACATCCTGATGGGCCATCTTGGGCAGGATGGGAGGGAGAAGCAAGGCCCAGCCTCACACACACCTGAATAGGCTGTGTCCTGTACAAACACAAAGGACAGTTTAATGCCTGTAGTGAGTCTGGAGCCAGGCCAGGGATGGAGACCACTGTGCATTTCAAAGCCCCTTTTTGAAGTCTCTCCCAATTAAAAGGCACTACTGGTTATATGAACTGGACCTCTGACCCTACCAACTCAGTACACTTCTAAGACTCCTAACTCCTAAGAATTGACGACAATGCATCGCCTCCACTGCTCCTCATATCTCCCTAGGTGCAAACAAGGTACTTTTTCAGTGGGCCTGGGCTGGTCCCTTTATCTAACCTGTGCTCCACCATGGTCTGGCTGAAATTTCTGATTTGACCCATTCTAGCATGACTAGATAGCCCCGACTGGCACTTTATGCTTCTAAGTACTACATTTCAGTTTATTCTTTAAAAATTCATAACTCCGATTCTACTTATTGGATGTTTGTCATTTTGCACTTGCTTTGTTCATTAAATGAATCTATATTTTCTAACCAGGTGTGGTATCTCTTTTGTGGTGTCATTGTTTTCTTGTTTGAAAGGTTGCACATTTCCTCTTAAGCTAAGCCTGAGTGCTCTGTACTAAGCTACCAAGGGCTGAGCACAGGTTAATTTAGGGTCCATTTGTGACTTACCCTTGCTAGGAATGTGGCTCCTGCTTGGACAGGGTGCATAGCTCTGTCAACCAGAAAACCAATTTATTATCATAAATTAATAATTAATTGCTAATTAATTATTACTAAATTAACTTCCTACCCTATACACCAACAAACCTAGCAACCCACACCAAACATATGATTAAAATAAATCAGTTTTACATAATTAATATCAATCGCATAATTAATTACAATGATTAATTAATTATTTATAACTCAATTTACTTCACATCCTATCCCCCACAAACCCTACAACCCCCTGCAACACTATAAATTACTATTAACAATTTAAATAAAAGATCTGAACACCTAAAATTACAAACTATAATTAAAAGGATTATAAAAATTGTACAAACAAAAGTAACACAGTGTCAGAACATGGGCCCGAACCTCCCTACTTACCTTGCATGAATCCCCAAGTCCACACCGCTGGCTCCTGATACCTCAAGAACTCCTGCAGTAGAAAGAGAGAAAGGATTAAAGCAGGAAGAACACAGAGACAAACAACATTAACAATGGGCTACTATATTGTTGAACAGCAGGGCAGAGCTTCCGACTACCATCACCAATCCAGCAAGAGTGAAGGAGGATAAAAGACTACCACAGCTACACGGAAGGAAGGAGGAGTTTGGAAAAGGAGAGGATCAAGGAAGCAAGACGTGAGTTGGAGGTAGCCCTTCTGAAGCTGACATGCAGGAGGAAACCGTAAGCCTGGACAAATCACCAGACGCATGGAGTGGAGAGTAGTACAACCCTGGAGGATTCTGGAAAGCTGCTGCAACTCAGAAGAGTTGTGGCCTAGTGGGTGAGTCTTGAAAGGAAGGGAGCGTGTTTGTGTGGAGTTTGGGGAGGTCACGGTGCAGAGTGGTGTCACAAGAGATTTTTTCTTTTCTTTTTTTGTTTACTATATCACACTAATTAAGAAGGGCTTGACTTCGCGCCAACAGGCCGGCTCTTGTGTTTCAAGGAGCGTGGAATCTCTGATCCTGTTAGAAAGGTAATCTGAGTTTAACAGGAAGTGGGAGTGGGGAGTAATAAAAAGGAACCTTGCCCAGAGGGCTTTTCCGAAGCTTGTTATTTGCATGTTGGTTTCCTCTTCTTTTCTTTTCTTTTCTCATGACTGGCACAATCCTGTTCTACAAAATGCCCCTACTCTATACATTTATATATCAATAAAACGCACAACGGGTGTGGTGACAGTTAAAACAGGCAGAGACATTTCTTCTGTTCTCAAACTTACCACTATTTCTCCCTCTTTGAGAATCCGGGTGGTCCCGTCTGGACGGAAGACCCTGAAAGCCCTAAAGGAAGGCTATTACCAGTAGATCCATTGTCAACATCCTTACAATTTCCTCATATCAATAACGCTAATAAATACTACCATTCTGAATCCCATATCTGGCAATATGGAGACTGTGGTCGACAGGGTGGCTGAGAGCCCAGAAAAAATAGAGAGTTCCTATCCGTAGCAGAAGAGGACAGAGAGACCCCGGTTTGGCCTTAAAAGGCCAAACCAAGTCACAGGACACTGCACTAGTAAACTTGACGACATTCTGGAACAGCAAAGGTGCCATATGGCTTTACTTCCTGTGGTAATGCAGAAATTTGTTGAAAGAGAGGATCCAGGCTTCTTTTTCAACAATTTTTAGTGCATGACTCAGGCCACGGAATGGGCGACGGAGAGGTGGAGACAATATCTAGGCCTTTTGCTACCAGGCATCCCTCAAGCCGCCTATCATGCCACTAACCCCTTGGATGCCACTTCCTATGATGACATTAAGAAGAGTATCCTAGAACGGTTGAGGGTAGACGAAGAAGCCTACTGTGTCAGACTATGCCAAATCAGAGAAGGGTCACAGGAAACACCCCAAGCCTTGTATTACTGCGTCGGAGACATGACATCCCCCTCAAGCCCTCATCCATCATAGAAGACCCCTTAATGAGAGCAGGCATGGATATCATAGGACCCCCGTCTTCCCTCCTGCAGTGGTTCTCATTATGTCTTGGTTCTCGTAGACTATAACACTCATTTTCCCGAGGCAGTGACGTTAAAACAACCCAACATGACCCACATAGCCAGGGCCATGATTAAAGTCTAACAGACCAAGGGACCTCGTTTGTGTCTAGGCTCATGCAGCAGGTAAGCCAACAACTGGGGATCAAACAAATACTGCAACTTATCACCGACAAATGTATAGGCTTGTTGAGCGTTACAACCCAATGTTGAAAAGTACCCTTAAAAAACTGCTAGATCTTGAAACAAGGAAATGGGAGCATATGTTGCCCCTTGCCCTGTTTGCCATCAGATACAAAGGCCAAAAAAGTACAGCGTTTTCTCCCTTTGAGCTTCTCTATGGTCAGCAGCCACAGACTTTACTGGACATGGTCAGGGAAGACTGGAAAAAAGAGAAAGAATGAGCTAAACCCCTGCTTCAGTATGTTACCAACCTTAAAGTCAACTTGGGGCAAATAAGAAGTATAGTCGAAGCCAATATGGAACAGGCCCAACTATCACAAAAAATCCAGTCTGACAAAAAAATTAAGGAAAGATCCTTCAATGCTGGGGATCTCATTCTACTAATGATGACTTAATCTGACAATAAATTGTTAGGACAATGACAGGGCCCCTATGTGGTCACAGAAAAAGTAACCCCAGTTACCTACCGTGTTGAAATAGATTTGAATAATAAAAAAAAATCTACCATGTAAATCTCCTGAAATAATGGGAAGGCCCTATACCTATTGTGAGAGGAGTGTCCAGAGATGATACTCCTTTATTCCTCCAAAGTATAGACTCTGACCTCCCTGATACACTGAAGCAGGGATTAACCCAGTGGCTCCATTCCCTTCAAGAGGTTTTTTCCTCGTTGCCGGGTAAAACCACCTTGTTGGAACATTCCATTAATACCTCTCCAGGGAAAATAGTGCGGTTAAGGTCATATCGCATTCCAGAAGCTCGGAGAGGCACCATTGAACAAGAAGTTATTCAAATGTTACAATTGGGTATAATTGAACCATCCATCAGCTAATTAAATTTCCAAATCATATTAGGACCAAAACCCAATGGGTTGGTGAGATTCTGCATGGATTTCAGAGAAGGGAGTAAAATATCACAGTATGACTCATATCCACTTCTTAGAGTGGACGAGATGGTAGAGAAACTATGAGAGGCCAAGTTTATCAGTACCTTGGATCTCTCTAAAGGGTATTGGCAAATACCGCTTCACAAACAGGACAGGGCGAAAACAGTCTTCTCCACCCCAAGGGGTTTGTATCACCTTTTGGGGTCCATGGAACACCCACAACCTTCCAACACCAGATGAACTTGATACTGAAGCCCATAAACAGTATTCTGCCGCTGATATAGACAACCTCATAATATATAGTACATCATGGGAACAACATCTAGAGCATTTACACACCGCCATACAAAGTCTTGGGGCATGTGAGTTGAAATAAAGCCTGCAAAAAGCCACTTGGCGGCAAGAAAAGTAAAATATCTGGGGTTCCTTCTGGGGGAAGGCCACATACAACCACAAGCTGGGAAAACAGCAGCTACCGCCAAAATCCCATCATCAAGGAACAAGGGGATCTCTGTGCCTCTTCAGGGTTCTTGACTACTACAGACAATGTGTTCCCTGCTTTTCTCAGCTTGCAGCCCCTTTGACCAATTTTTTGAAGAAATCTATAAAAACAGAGCTCGAGTTACAACAGCCCTCTCCTGAAGTCCTGAGGCCTTCCTTACTCTAAAACGGATCTTCCTCTTTGAGCCAATTTTAATTAGCCCTGATTATACCAGGAACTCTTCGTTTTACAAACCGATGCGTGAGAGATGGGTCTAGGGACTTCCCTGTCTCAGGTTGATGAAAAAGGAGTAGAACGTCCCATGGTGTATGCATGTACTTTATTTTGGCTATAAGCCATAAAAGTGCATAATGGCAAAAAACATAATAAAATCACATACAAACTTTAACTCTCACTTTAAGACAATGCATTAAAACTTATTAAATATCAGCACAGATAAGCATAGAGTGTTCTACACCCACTATAAGATACTGAACCAACCCCTTCCAATATAACATGGCAACCTTCATCCCATCCAGTTACTAACCCTTAAAAGTACCAATTCTCAATCTGAGCCTACATGCCCACTGCAGGTACTGTGAAATGGTGAACACAAATACTTCCTGTGTCTCTTGCTTTAAAATACGCAACGCTTCCCGGTAATGTCTCATGTCCGTAGGATTCCATAGTGGCAAAATCAATTTCTTTGGTGCTTCGGCATACAGAGGGCAAAAAAAGAAAAAATGGGCCTCAGTCTCTCTTTTTAGGAGGCAATATGCACAATAGTTAGATGCACAAGCTGTTTTGTCCCATTTTGCCGTAAAAATCCCTAGTGGTAAAACCCCATACCTGAACACTACAAGGAGTTAATTGAATGAAACAGAAAATTCTGTCAATATAAGATTTAAATCTGGGAATACATTTATGCATCAAAACTGAGCTGAGAGACTCTCTTTTGTCTGATCGTTCCAAACCCTTACAGCAACATAGTTCCTGTACTTCTTTTTAGATTTTTGGATAGCATCTTTCCCCATTTCCCCTGGTTCACTCCATAATTCTCCGACATTCATCACATTACTCAGCTGTTTTACATGGTTTAACCAAGGTGTTCGTGCTTGTGGGTCTAAGGAGACTAGTGATTTCCTAAAAGGGGAAAATTCCCCCAGTGTCTATACCCTTACCTAGAAACGAAGAAGTTGTAGGCGGATCAAGTAATGGATGTTGTTTAAAGATAAATCATACATCAATTGTAAAAGGGTTGTCCTAGTGGGAAGATTAAACAAAGCCCTAACAAACTCATTTTCCATCTGCATTAGCTACATTGCATTAGCAAAGCCCCAAACCTCGGCCTCATATGTAGCTCCAATCACAGTCACGGCTTTATATAATTTTAGAACAGATGATACAGCTCCCTCACCCGTTATCTTATACCTCCTCACTATGGACATCACACTCTGGTAGAGAATAGTCTTACTTTTTTCTATTTGTGGGACCCAATGCAAATTATCGGCCAACCTTGTTCCTACTTGTTCAAGCAGAACACCATTAATTGACACTTTGCTTCTAAAGGACTGATGAGGATTAATAGCCATGAGCTTAGACTTGGACTGGTTTATCTCTGGTACCCTTTTGATACAAAAATCAGCTTAGTGTCCAACTCACATTGTAACTCCACAGGGGTTCTAGATATTAAAAGTGTGTCATCCGCAAACAGAAGGAGGGGGACAGATGTTTCACCATTGTTTGGTGCTTCATGCCTACACTGCAATAACTTTTTCACTGCACCATTTATATACATACTGAACAGTGTAGGCACAAGCACATACCCTTGTCTCACTCCTCTATTTATAGGAATCCTAGGAGTAAGGTCCTCAGCTCTATTCCAACTCCCTTTGGCGTAGGTGTCTTTATGTACTGATCCCAGGATCCCCAGTGGATCTCCTGGAATGCCATAATCCTCTAAACCCCTCCACATGTTATCTCTTGGCACTAGATCAAAAGCTGCTCGAAGATTTATATATGCAACATATAAATGACCCTGCTTCAATGAAATATACTTCCAACAGATGGTCATAAAGTGGAAGCCCTGGTCAATACTACTGACCCAGGCCATGAAACCTGCCTGTGCATCTTCAAGTATTGAGCTTTCATCAAGCCAAGATTGAAGTCTAACCAGTACCTGCCTACCAAAGATTTTCGGGCTTAAGGTATAGGTCTGTAACTGGCTGGCTCATCTCTACTCCCCTTTTTTTCTAGAGAGGAATTATAGCTGCTCCTAACCAGGAAGGGGGGATACCCTTGCCCCTCAAGGTGGCATTGCTAAGGGCATTAAGATAAGGAACCCATACTTCAAGCTCAGAGAGGTACAGATCACCAGGAATTCCATCTAATTCGGAGGCCTTCTCTCTTTTCATCTGTTCTAAAGCATTGGCTGTTTCAAGAATGGAAAACCTCATTCCCCCTGCAATCTATCACCCGAAGTATGAGCTAAACTTATTAAGTTACCTCAGTTACCTTTGACCTGTGTGGCCCCTGGATGACTCCCCATGCGTACAGCGACACCCAGCTGTCCCCGTGTCCTCCCCTCCCCGCCCTCGCTGCTCCGTGCTCTCTGCTGGTCATCCCTGGTGTCTAGTGGTAAGCGCCTTCTTCGTAATCTCTGTGTTTACCTTGTTTTGCCTGTGAGTGCCGTGTTTACCCTGTCTTGTCTGGTTACCTTGTCTTGTCTTTATTGACCATGCTGCCGTTCTCTCTGCACCTGCTCCTTTAACTTTTCTTTTCTGCCGCTCCGTGTATCGTGCTCTGTTTACCGTTCTTTTCTGCGCCTGCTCCTTTAACTTTCTACTGCCGCTCCGTGTATTGCCCTGTTTACCGTTCTTTTCTGCGCCTGTTCCCTTCACTTTCTGCCGCTCCGTGTAACCCCCACCCCCCCAGCGCCTCGGCTCCCCCGAGCTGTCTCCCTTTCCCACTGCTGCGTCCCTGCGGCCCCGCCCCCCTCAAGCCCCCATTCGTTCACGCCTCCCAGCTTCTCCTCCCTGCCTCCTCCCCTTCTTAATGGCGGTCGATGCGCGCTACGGAGAGTGACCTTTGGCCTGTGTGGCCACTGGATCACTACCCACGCGTACAGCAACACCCAGCTGTCCCCATGTCCTCCCTTGCCCGTCCTCGCTGCTCCGTGCTCCCTGCTGGTCATCACTGGTGTCTAGTGGTAAGCGCCTTCTTCGTAATCTCTGTGTTTACCTTGTCTTGCCTGTGAGTACCGTGTTTACCCTGTCTTGTCTGGTTACCTTGTCTTGTCTTTATTGACCGTGCTGCCGTTCTCTCTGCACCTGCTCCTTTAACTTTTCTTTTCTGCCGCTCCGTGTATTGCTCTGTTTACCGTTCTTTTCTGCGCCTGCTCCTTTAACTTTCTACTGCCGCTCCGTGTATTGCCCTGTTTACCATTTTTTTCTGCGCCTGTTCCCTTCACTTTCTGCTGCTCTGTGTAACCCCCCACACCCCTGCGCCTCGGCTCCCCCGAGCCGTCTCCCTTTCCCACTGCTGCGTCCCTGCGGCCCGCCCCCCTCGAGCCCCCATTCGTTCACACCTCCCAGCTGCTCCTCCCTCCCTCCTCCCCGTCTTAATGGCGGTCGCTGTGCGACCGCGCCGGAGGTGCGCCAGAGGCAAGCCCGTCTCTGCCCGTCCGCACCTGGACCGTGCCCAGCGCCACCCCCCCTGGTCCACGGAACCCCCGAACCTCCAGACGCCACTACACTGCCAGCGACCTCAACGCCCTCAACCCCGGCCGCTCCGCAGCATGCTTCCAGTCCTCACCAAGGAACACCCACGGACCCTTCTCCTGCCACAACTGCAGATTCACCTGCGACAGAACCACCAAACCGCCCAAGACCAGAACCAACCACCTCCACTGCATACTCCTTAACACCCGCTCCGCACGCAAGCACGCCATCGAGCTCTGGGACCTGCTCGACACCTCCGCCCCAGACGTAGCCTTCCTTACCGAAACCTGGTGGAACGACTCCTCGGCACCCGACATCGCCATAGCCATCCCGGAGGGATCGCACAAATGGAATCGGAGGAGGAATAGCCATCGCCCAGAAGTATAACATGGTATGAGTCAATAAAATTCCCCCATTCTGGATCTGAGAGCTCTTATTCCAGCAACATTTTATGACAGAAATCTTGCACAATCTTCCACCTCCAATGCCTTCACCCATATATCAGTACTACCATCTTTAGACTGGTCCTCCAATCTTACTTGACTAGTCCTAGCAGATTGGAGGTTTAAAGTAACTCTCAAAGAGGTTTTACTTTGACTTTGGATGCATGTCCCTAACATTATATCTGACCTTTATCTGGGGTTTAAAGAAGGAATCCCTAAGTTACTTATGCTTTCTTCTTGTCAATCAACGGCCTGCAGGTCGTCTAGGTGACCCTTTGTACCATAGAAAAGGGCTGGGGCAATTAAAGAACCGGGGTTTCTGATAACATTTTGTGGCCAGATCACATTAGGGTTGCATAGCTTTAATCTTACTTGCTTTGTTAAGACAGGCCAAGATCTTAACTCAGGGGAGATTAAACCTTCTGTCAGTGAATGAGACCTTAGTTTCAGCCCTATTGTGTCATAATATCTATTAGGGTTGCTCAGGCACCTTGCATAGAGAATATTTATTCTTATAACTGATCTACATCCTCTTATCTAATATATTGCTTTATTTATCAGTGTAACTTGTGATTCCCTCCTATCACATAAAAGTTTAGGGATGCTGACCATATAAATATGAAACTGTTCATTATGTTCAGCTTTCCATCCCTTTCTTCTGTTGGCAGTGGTAATATTGGCCAAGTATGTATCCATCTGAGTGTGCCAAACATTGCTCTGGGTCCCCACTCCTTGCATGTAACGCTGCCCCCTCACTATATTTCCACCTGCTGCCCTGCTTTCCAAAGGAAACAATGTTTCATTGATTAGGCTACCAATATCAGGAAGAGTATCATCACTCTCTTGACGATGTGCTCTAAGGGGTGCAGGCTGAATTAAATGCGTTGGAATTGACATCTCTTTAGGGACTTCCATGGTGCTATTCATTTTACCCACAAGTATAAGTAATTTGTCCAATTTACCATTTACATAATTGGCTAGTCTACTCATATGTTCTCATCATTGCATAATGTCTCCCCTTAGAGATTGTAGCTGTTCAGTGAAAGGAATGCTGTAGGAAAGTCCTCCTTTTTGCCCTGGTCACCCCCACACTTTTTGGACAGGTACTGGTGGTTTCTGACTCCTGGCTGTGCCCTGGGTACTGCTTACCAGTCCCAGGGCCAGTGCTCTGTGTAAAATGGATATGCAAATTAGGCTAATTATAATTGGCTAAGTTAACCTACCTATAAGTCCCTAGTATATGGTAGGGCATGTAGGTTTAGGGACCATCGCGTAGGTAGTGCACCCATAGGTGCACTGCTGAGGTGCCCAGTGTCATTTTAAAGGCAGGCCTGCCTTGCTGACTGCTTTTAAATTAAAGTTATATGCAAATTCGACTTTGGAATTAAAAGTAGTTCCAAAGTCTTAAACTACCTTATTTTTACATATAAGTCACCCCTAAGGTGTGCCCTATGTGCCCCTAGGGCTGGGTGCCATGTAACTATAAGCAGGGGCTTTATAAAAATAGTTTTATAAGCCCTGGTGAGGTAAAAACAGCCAAATTCGTGTTTCCCTCATTGTAGTAAATGGCCTTCATAGGCTAGAATGGGGAGACTTTATTTTAATTTTTAAAGTCTCCTTAAATGATGCATACCAAGAATTTGGTATCAAATTTATTGTTGTAATAAATCCCACAACTTCCAGTTGTGGGATTTAATATAACTTGTTCAGTTAAAGAGTTTTAAACTTTACCTGAAAAGTTGCCAATTTCAGCCCTGCATTGGTTTTGCTGCTGTGCTCTGATTGGCCAACCTCTAGCAGCTTGGCCAAGCTGCCTTGATGAGGTGTGAAGTGGCCTGGCTTCACACAAAGGAATGTGCCTGTGGGAAGGAATCTCCCCTCAGCAGATGGTGAGGCAAAAAGCGGGAGGGCTGCCAAACTGGTCTTCAAAGGCAGAGAAGAACATTTGGAGCAACCAGCAACACCCTCACATCCTGCAACCCCAGACAGCCAGGTGCCCCCTTGATTAGATTAGGAGAAGGCAGGAGAGGGGTGTGTTTATGATTTTTAGCCACACCAGTGGGTGGGCTCAGCCAGATGTAACCTCCAAAAATCAGATTCAGCCATGATGGATTTTTAGAGAATGTTGCCTCCTGGGATTAATTTTTGCCACACTTCCCAGGAAGTAGTCATCACAGGGGGAAGGACCCTGCACCTGATTGGAGAACCAGGACCCCCCTGCTTTTCACCCAGGAGCAAGGATAAAACTGGCAGACCTGCACACACACCTCAGTTCCCTACCACATCCAACAAGGAAGAATTACAGAAGAAGAAGGACTGCCCTGCTGGACCCCTGGCCTGTACCTGGAACCTGCACTCAGAAGGACTGCACCAGCTGCACACCTGGGCTTCACCACAAGAAGGACTTTGCCTGGCTTCAACTGGTTCAAGGAGGGACTCCCTGTTTGCTACAGGTGAAAAATTGCTAACCAGAGTCCCCTGCACCAACTCCTGAAGAAAGCGACCAGCTGACCACTGTCCAGTGGCCAAAAAGGAGTTTGCACCAGGTGCATTCTGGGAGTTGTAGTCCGCACCCCCCAAGGACCATCTCAGAACTTCTGGACCCTTGGGGTGAGCTGTGGACCCCAAACGAACCTTAAAAGGACATCTGGGAGAAGCCCCAGAAGTTTGGAGAAGTTTGGACAACTTTTGTAAAAAAGCTCCATAGAGGGACTGACCCGCCGCAGCAACTCTGGCCGGCTTGCCTCAACCGCGACCCGGCCTGATTTGCTGGTTCGTCCCGGTAAAGAAAATCTCTGAAAAAGAGACTAAGTCCGAAGGTAAAAAGTTGACCGGGACCTCCCAGCCAGCGTGTCCGAGGAGGGCTCCATGGACGTCGGATCAAGATCCAGGTTTACCCCGGTCGAAGGATTTTCACCTCGAAAAAACGACTAAGTCCGAAGGTAAAAATCTCCACCGAGGATTCCCGCATCGTGTATCCGGAGAAGGGCTCCAGGAGGTCGGATTGGACTGGCAGATTCGTCCCGCTGAAGAAAATCTTCGAAAAAAAGACTAAGTGTGAAGGTAAACTTTTAACCGAGGCCTCCCGCGGTCTGTAGCCGAGCAGGGCTCCATCGCAGTCGGCCTTAAACTTTGACTTTGCCCCGGTCGAGGTGCAACCAGATGACCCGATTGGAGCTTTTTGTTTCTAGGCGCTAAAAAATTATAATTCTTTAAAAATTCATATCTCCGGTTCCCCTTATCCGATTTTATTCGTTTTGGTGTCATTTTAAAGATAAAAATATAATCTATTTTTAATAATTGGTTTGGATTTTTAAACTGTTTCCTGTGTTTTATTTAATTACTGTTTTGTGATATTTTAATGCTTTATTCTCTGTCTCCTAAGTTAAGCCTTGCCGCTCGTTGCCAAACTACCAAGTGTTGAGCTGGGTTTAATTTACTGAGACCTAACTGGACCTTAGTGGAGGTTAGTGGCATATTGCTAAGTGTAGGTACTTACCTGCCCTTACCAATAACCTATTTTCCAACATTTTTGGTGAGCAGTGGTGGGATCCTGTACTTGTGTTCAGTATCACGTTACAGTTTTAAGTAAAACAAATTAAAAATCCTTTAATTTTTAATTTGGATTAATTTCAATTATTGAATTTTTGTGATTTTTCTAAATTCTTGTTTCCAATTTTTGCAAAACGTTTTTGTTGACACAAAACCAGGGAACCATGGAGGTTGATCTGGCTAGCCTACCCACACTGACAGTAGTCCAGCTTAGGGGGTTGTGTACTGAAAGAGGGTTGCCTGCAACCACTGACCTCAGGAAGCATGTCCTGATCAAATCCCTGTCAGCATGGGCTGAGGCCCAAGAGGTAGACTCAGAAGAAGTTCCAGAGGAGGAAGAAGTAGGGGAGGATGCTAGCTCCAACCACTCAGGGGAGGGAGGGCATCTGAGCCTAAGTGAGGATGAGCAAGACAGGTCCTCATTACATACAGTCACTAGGGGCAGACCCAAAGCTAGTTGGGGGAAGGGGGTCCCTTCAGGAGGAGAGAACCTGTCCCTCAGGGAAAGAGAGCTGGAGGCCCACTAGCATTCACAGCTTTGGAGGCAGAGAAGCTGGCCCTAGAAAAGAAAAAGTGGGCAAGGGAAGAGAAAAGAGATGGTGGCAGCGACAAAGAAGCTGAGGTGTCCCTGGGTGGGGTTTTTTGCCCCACATTACCCAAAGGGGTGGTTCCTGCCTATGTAGAGGGGGATGATATAGATAAGTGGCTGGGGGCCTTTGAGAGGGCCCTCCAGATGAGGAGAGTCAAGCCTAAGTACTGGGGTTCACTTCTTTGGGAGTTGGTTCCCAACTCTGGGAGGGATAGGCTCCTAACCTTGAGGGGGGAGGAGGCAGACTCATACCCCAGTATGAAGAGATGCTTGACTAAAAAGTTTGGTCTGACCCCAGAGCAGTATAGGCTCAAGTTTAGGGACACCCAAAAAACAAGCACCCAGTCCTGGGTGGACTTTGTGGACATTTCAGTAAAAACACTAGAGGGCTGGATACAAGGCAACAAGGTAAGTACCTTTGAGGGGCTATACAATTTGATTATGAGGGAGCACCTTCTAACCAATTGTGTCCAAGAGAAGCTCCGCCAGTATCTAGTTGACTCTAAGTTGACCAACCCCAGAGAGCTGGGAGAGGCAGCAGATGACTGGTTAAGAACTAGGGTTAACCAGAACCCCCCAGGGGGTGATCAGAAAAAGGGAGGACATGGTTCTTCTCAGGGGAAGAACCAAGGGAAAGATGATAAAAAGCCCAAGGAGTCCTCACAAGAGTCCCCAAAAACTTCTCAGGGTGGGGGAGCCCCGAGCCATTCCACTTCTAAGGGGAAAGGGTATCAGGGAAAGAATTATGATCCTGCTAAAGCAGGAAAGTTTCAGGAGCTTGCTAAGGCCGGCAAGTGTTTTGAGTGTCATCAACCTGGAAACAAAAGAGGAGATGCTATCTGCTCCAAGAAGCCCCCCACTGGTGGGCAATCCCAGGGGATTGCTAGTGTAGGGTTGGGGGTGGAAGTTGGTCCAGGGCTGGGATCAGGGTACACAGAGGTCACCTTAGTATCCGTGGGTGGGGTGGACATTGCAACTATGGTCACCTTACCTCCCAGCATGGAGAGGTATAGGCAGAGGCCTAAAGTCAATGGAACTGAGGTGAAAGCTCTGAGAGATACAGGAGCCAGTATGTCAATGGTCACAGAGAAGCTGGTTTCTCCAGAACAGGTCTTACCTGGTGTCTTCCACCAAGTGACTTATGCAGATAGCAGAACCAAACTCCATCCCATGGCCATGGTGAGTTTGGAATGGGGAGGTGTGACTGGCCCTAAGAAGGTAGCTGTAGCTCCTGCCCTCCCAGTAGAGTGTCTGCTGGGAAATGATCTTGAAGCATCTGAATGGTCAGAGGTGGAGAGAAGGGTCCATGCACAGATGCTGGACCTCCCTGAATGGGTGAGTGCTGTGACCAGGTCACAGGCAGCACAACAGGGAAGTGCTGGACACTTGGACCCTGGAACAATGGGCCAAGCCTCCAAGAAGAAGAGAAAGGGCACTGGGTCTGGCTTGCCAGCCCCTAAAAGTACAGAGGGTCAGGAGGAGTCCAACCCTGAGGGGGAGGATCTGACCTCTGAGGGAGGGACACTTCCCCTGCAAGCTCTGCCTGACTTGGCAGAACTGCAAGGGGCAGGTGGGCCCACCAGAGAAGAGTTGTGCCAGGGACAAAGAGAGTGTCCCACTCTTGAGGGCCTGAGGCAGACTGCTGCCAGGCAAGAACAAGGGGATACCAGTGGGACCCACAAGGTTTACTGGGAGGATGGAGTTCTCTACACTGATTCAAGGGCCCTTAAACCAGGGGCCACCAGGAGAGTAGTGGTCCCCCAGAAGTATAGAGAATTCCTCCTTACCTTAAGCCATGATATCCCCTTAGCTGGACATTTGGGACAGACCAAGACCTGGAACAGGCTGGTCAACCATTTTTATTGGCCCCAAATGTCAGAAAAAGTCAAGGAGTTTTGCAGCTCCTGTGTCACCTTCCAACCCAGTGGCAAGACAGGGGGCAAGCCAAAGGCTCCCTTGATACCACTGCCAGTGGTTGGGACTCCCTGTGAGCGGGTGGTGATTGACATTGTTGGTCCCCTAGACCCACCAACTGCCTCAGGTAACAGGTACATTTTGGTGGTTATGGACCATGCCACCAGGTACCCTGAGGCAATACCCCTCCGGACAGTCACTGCTCCCACAGTGTCTAGGGCCCTTCTTGGTGTGTTCACCAGAGTGGGGTTCCCAAAGGAGATGGTCTCAGATAGGGGCACAAACTTTATGTCAGCCTATCTGAAAGCCATGTGGGATGAGTGTGTGTTACTTATAAGTTCACCACCCCCTATCATCCACAGACCAATGGTCTGGTGGAACGATTTAATAAGACCCTGAAGGGCATGATCATGGGTTTGTCTGACAAACTGAGGAGGAGATGGGATGTTCTCCTCCCATGCCTGCTGTTTGCCTACAGAGAGGTGCCACAGAAGGGGGTTGGATTCAGCACCTTTGAGTTACTGTTTGGGCACCCTGTAAGAGGCCCATTGTGCTTGGTGAGAGAGTCTTGGGAAAAGCCTCTCAGAGAGTCCAAGGAGAATGTGCTAGATTATGTGCTGTGCCTGCGGTCACGCATGGCTGAGTACATGAAGAAGGCAAGAAGAAACCTAGAGGCCAGCCAGGAGCTCATGAAGCTCTGGCATGATCAGAAGGCTACCATGCCTGAGTATCACCCAGGACAGCTGGTGTGGGTTTTGGAGCCCATGGCTCCTAGGGCACTTCAGGCCAAATGGACTGGGCCCTATCCAATTCTGGAGAAAAAGGGTGAGGTCACCTACTTGGTGGACCTTGGCACCCCCAGGAATCCTCATAGGATCCTGCATGTTAACAGGCTGAAACCCCACCAGGACAGGGCAGACATGACCATGCTGATGGTCACTGATGAAGGGAAGGAGGAGGAGAGTGAACCTCTGCCAGACCTCCTGTCCTCAAATGCACAAGATGGGTCAGTGGAGGGAGTGGTACTCTCTCCCAAGTTGACAGACCAGCAACAAAAAGACTGCAAACAAGTTTTGGAACAGTTTGCTAGTCTGTTCTCCCTGACCCCTGGACTCACCAATTGGTGTGTCCATGACGTTGACACTGGTGACAGCTTGCCTGTCAAGAACAAGCTGTACAGGATGTCTGACCAGGTCAAGGCCAACATCAAAGCTGAAGTGGCTAAGATGTTGGAGCTCAAGGTAATTGAGCCCTGTGACAGTCCTTGGTTCAGTCCAGTGGTACTGGTGCCCAAACCTAATCCCCAAGGTGGGAAGAAAGAATTGAGGTTTTGTGTGGACTACAGAGGTCTAAACGCAGTCACTAGGACTGATGCTCACCCCATACCTAGAGCTGATGAGCTCATTGATAGGTTGGGGGCTGCCAAATTCCTGAGCACGTTTGAATTGACCTCAGGATACTGGCAGATTGCCTTAAGTCCAGGAGCTAAGGAGAGGTCAGCATTTTCCACACCAGAGGGCCACTTTCAATTCAAGGTGATGCACTTTGGCCTGAAAAATGCTCCTGCCACCTTCCAACGGTTGGTGAATAGAGTCCTGTCTGGGTTGGAATCTTTCAGTGCAGCTTATCTGGATGATATAGCTGTATTTAGTTCCACCTGGGAGGACCGCCTGGTCCACATGAAGGAAGTGCTTCAGGCCCTGCTTCAAGCAGGCCTGACTATCAAGGCAAGCAAGTGCCATATAGGGCAAAGCTCAGTTGTGTACCTGGGCCACCTTGTTGGTGGAGGCCATGTACAACCTCTCCAGCCCAAGATCCAGACTATCCTGGATTGGGAGGCCCCTAAAACCCAGACTCCGGTCAGGGCCTTTCTTGGCCTGACTGGGTACTACAGGAGGTTTGTTCAGAATTATGGGACCATAGTGGCCCCTCTGACTGAGCTTACCTCCAAGAAACAGCCCAAGAAGGTCATTTGGACCCCAGAGTGTCAGAAAGCTTTTGACACCCTAAAACAGGCTATGTGTTCAGCACCAGTGTTACTGGCCCCTGACTATAGCAATGAGTTTATAGTGCAAACAGATGCTTCAGAGGAAGGGATTGGGGCAGTGTTAGCACAAGTTAATGAAGAGGGCCAAGATCAACCAGTTGCCTTCATCAGCAGGTGACTACTCCCCAGAGAGAAACGATGGAGTGCCATTGAGAGAGAGGCCTTTGCTGTGGTCTGGTCCCTGAAGAAGTTGAGGCCTTACTTGTTTGGCACTCACTTACGTGTACATACTGACCACAGACCTCTCAGATGGTTGATGCAGATGAGGGGGGAGAACCCAAAACTGTTAAGGTGGTCCATTTCCCTACAGGAGATGGACTTCACAGTGGAACACAGACCTGGGACTGCCCAGGCCAATGCAGATGGCCTTTCCAGGTTTTTCCACTTAGCTGATGAGGACTACCAGGGTGTAGGTTAGTACCCATCACTTTTCATCTGGGGGGGGGGGCAGTGTAGGAAAGTCCTCCTTTTTGCCCTGGTCACCCCCACACTTTTTGGACAGGTACTGGTGGTTACTGACTCTTGGCTGTGCCCTGGGTACTGCTTACCAGTCCCAGGGCCAGTGCTCCATTGTAAAATGGATATGCAAATTAGGCTAATTATAATTGGCTAAGTTAACCTACCTATAAGTCCCTAGTATATGGTAGAGCATGTAGGTTTAGGGACCATAGCATAGGTAGTGCACCCATAGGTGCACTGCTGAGGTGCCCAGTGTCATTTTAAAGGCAGGCCTGCTTTGCTGGCTGCTTTTAAATTAAAGTTATATGCAAATTCGACTTTGGAATTAAAAGTAGTTCCAAAGTCTTAAAATACCTTAGTTTTACATATACGTCACCCCTAAGGTGTGCCCTATGTGCCCCTAGGGCTGGGTGTCAAGTAACTATAAGCAGTGGCTTTATAAAAATAGTTTTATAAGCCCTGGTGAGGTAAAAACAGCCAAATTCGTTTTTCCCTCATTGTAGTAAATGGCCTTCATAGGCTAGAACGGGGAGACTTTATCTTAATTTATAAAGTCTCCTTAAATGATACATGCCAAGAATTTGGTATCAAATTAATTGTTGTAATAAATCCCACAACTTCCAGTTGTTGGATTTAATATAACTTGTTCAGGTAAAGAGTTTTAAACTTTACCTGAAAAGTTGCCAATTTCAGCCCTGCATTGGTTTTGCTGCTGTGCTCTGATTGGCCAACCTCTAGCAGCTTGGCCAAGCTGCCTTGATGAGGTGTGAAGTGGCCTGGCTTCACACAAAGGAATGTACCTGTGGGAAGGAATCTCCCCTCAGCAGATGGTGAGGCAGGAAGGGGGAGGGCTGCCAAACTGGTCTTCAAAGGCAGAGAAGGACATTTGGAGCAACCAGCAACACCCCCACATCCTGCAACCCCAGACAACTAGGTGCCCCATTGATTAGATTAGGAGAGGGCAGGAGAGGGGTGTGTTTATGATTTTTAGCCACACCAGTGGGTGGGCTCAGCCAGATGTAACCTCCAAAAATCAGATTCAGCCATGATGGATTTTTAGAGACTGTTGCCTCCTGGGATTAATTTTTGCCACACTTCCCAGGAAGTGGTCATCACAGGGGGAAGGACCCTGCACCTGATTGGAGAACCAGGACCCCCCTGCTTTTCACCCAGGAACAAGGATAAAACTGGCGGACCTGCACCCACACCTCAGTTCCCTACCACATCCAACAAGGAAGAACTACAGAAGAAGAAGGACTGCCCTGCTGGACCCCTGGCCTGCACCTGGAACCTGCACTCAGAAGGACTGCACCAGCTGCACACCTGGGCTTCACCACAAGAAGGACTTTGCCTGGCTTCAACTGGTTCAAGGAGGGACTCCCTGTTTGCTACAGGTGAAAAATTGCTAACCAGAGTCCCCTGCACTAACTCCTGAAGAAAGCGACCAGCTGACCACTGTCCAGTGGCCAAAAAGGAGGTTGCGCCAGGTGCATTCTGGGAGCTGTAGTCCGCACCCCCAAGGACCATCTCAGAACTTCTGGACCCTTGGGATGAGCTGTGGACCCCAAAAGAACCTTAAAAGGACATCTGGGAGAAGCCCCAGAAGTTTGGAGAAGTTTGGACAACTTTTGTAAAAAAGCTCCATAGAGGGATTGACCCGGCGCAGCAACTCTAGCCGGCTTGCCTCAACCGCAACCCGGCCTGATTTGCTGGTTCGTCCCGGTAAAGAAAATCTCAGAAAAAGATACTAAGGGGGTCATTCTGACCTCGGCGGTAAAAGGCGCTTACCGCCGGTCAGAAGACCGCCATAACACCGCCGCGGTCGCGGTAAACCGCCACGGTCATTCTGACCCGCAACTGGCAAACCGCCAAAAACCCGACATCAACAAAAGTCCGCCACACCAACGGCCAGCGAAAAACTGGCGATGACCAAACCTCCACCGTCACGCCAACAGAAATACGCCCATGCCATTCCGACCCACAAATCCCCGCAGCGGTCTTTCAACCGCGGTATTCCATTGGCGGTACACACCGCCGCGCTCAAAATACACATACAGCTCCAAAAAACACCGACATTGGACAATTTGAAATACACACACCTGAGACACATACACACAACACTCCCACACACCCAATTAACTATAAAACACACACCCACATCACCCACAAACCCTTACGACCACAATTGCGACGGAAGGCCAGAAAGAGACAGCACAGAATAGAGTACACCATCACACAGAGGCAAATCCCAACATCACCCACACAATATCCATGCACAAAACACCACACACCACCACACTCACCACACTCTACAACACATACACCACCCCACACCTCATCCACACCACCCCATGGCACCCCAAAGACACTCCAGGTTTTCTGACGCAGAACTCAGGGTCATGGTGGAGGAAATAGTTAGGGTAGAGCCCCAGCTCTTCGGGACACAGGTGCAGCACACCACCATTGCCAGGAAGATGGAGCTATGGCAAAAAATATTGGACAGGGTCAACGCTGTGGGACAGCATCCACGAAATCGGGACGATATCAGGAAGTGGTGGAACGACCTACGGGGGAAGGTGCGTTCCATGGTATCAAGGCACAACATCGCGGTGCAGAAGACTGGCGGCAGACCCCCACCTACTCCCCCAGAATTTACAGCATGGGAGGAGCAAGTCTTGCACATCCTGCATCCTGAGGGCCTCGCAGGAGTAGCTAGAGGAATGGACTCTGGTAACTCAAATCTTCACTACTTCATTCCCCCCACCCCACCTGCATGCCAAATCATACCCCCACCCTCACCCCCACCCCCATCACACCAACTCCTTGCAAATGGCTCACCATCACAACCCACCCATCCCAACACCTAGCCCTGCATGCGTCCACAAAGTATGGACACCCATCACCAAAGCATGCCCACTGCACATACCCATCTCCCCCACAAGCCAAAGTCACAACAGCCCCCACAAGGGAATGCCAGCACTGGGGTACACGGCCACCCACCCATTGCACACTATGGCACACACAGAAGCAATAACCATACTCTTATACCCCTGCAGGACCCGAACGCCACCACACCGCCCAGGAGGGTCCAGAAATGTCCATCCCCCCCCAGAAGAGGCCCCCAGTGATGACAGCAGCTCTGTCTCCCTGGACCCTGATGACCACCCCGGCCCATCTGGGACCTCGGGACAGTCGGTTCCCCTCACACAGCCACAGGCCACAGCAGACCTACCCCCCTCTGGGAACACCAGCACAGCTCCCACCCAGCGGGCCCATCCCTCTGTCTCCAGGACACATCAATCAGTGGTGTGTCCACCACTACAGGGCACCCAGGTTGACCCACCACCCCAACAACAGCAGGGACCTGGGGGCAGTGGTAGTGGGCACACGGTCCAGGGGACAGAGGCCCAGGGAAACAGGGGAACTGGGAGGGCTGCTGTGCGACAGGGGGGGGACAGGCCCAGGGAACCCACTCTCCACGAGGCCCTCTCCTCCATCATGGGAGCATACCACCACTCCCAGGAGACGATGGCTACGGTACTGGCCAGGTTCCAGGAGATCCAGGTACTGCAGGAGGAACAGTACATGGGGTTCAGGGAAGAACTCCGATCCATTAGTTCTGCAATGGGGACCATCGTCGTGGCTCTTAACCAGATTGTCACCACATTGCGGGACCATGTGGCACCACAAAGGGCCCCTGTCACTAGCATGGACCAAGAACAGGCAACCACCTCCGCCGGCGCTAGTGGACAGGAGGCCCCCACACAACAACAGGCCACCAGAACCCCACCTCCTGCAGAAGAAGAACCACCCCGCAAGCGGGGCCTGAGATCTCAGAAGAAGACAGAGTAGGATGCCAAGACCCCCGCCAGCAAAGGATACCCCCTGATGTCATCCCACTGTCCCACATTGTCACCCTGTCCAACCTTAAACTGCCCCTGCTCCATCCTTCCACAGGCATATGGACAATGCACCTGTGAGACTGAAAATCTGGACTCTGCCATGGACATTACTCCACCATCACCCATCACCGATTTTCAATCATGTCCCTAAATTTAGCACTTAAATAAAATCACTTATTGCACTAAAATTATCTGGAGTCTGCTTGTATTTTGAACAAATGTATTAGACATAACGGTGCCAAAATGTTCAGTTACATTGTGATGACAACATACCACTGTCACACAGCTGTAGTCCATGGGCAAACAAAGCAGAGGTCACGCAGTGGGGCCCACATCTCTGAACACGGAAGGGAAAGTCACAACTCAGTTAACATAAACTGGGGGGAAACTCAGACAGTAGAGAGGCAGGAGACTGTAAGTACATGTAAAATGGCGGTGTTGATTCGTACCTGTGTGTTATTGAAAATACTGTTGTATCACTGTGTCCCTGTTGTCTGTGTCGTCCCCGTCTTCTTCCTCCTCTTCACTCTCCCCAGGCTCCACAGCTGCCACAACACCACCCTCTGGACCATCCACCTGCAGGAAAGGCACCTGGTGTCGCAAAGCCAGGTTGTGAAGCATACAAGCAGGCCACGATGATCTGGCACACCTTCTTCGGTGAGTACATTAGGGATCCACCTGTCATATGCATGCACCTAAACCTGGCCTTCAGGAGGCCGAAGGTCCGCTCGATCACCCTCCTAGTCCGCCCATGGGCCTCATTGTACCGTTCCTCTGCCCTGGTCCGGGGATTCCTCTCTGGGGTCAGTAGCCACGACAGGTTGGGGTAACCAGAGTCACCAATTAGCCACAGACGGTGTCTCTGTAGCTGTTCCATCACATAAGGGATGCTGCTATTTCACATGATATACGCGTCATGCACTGACCCAGGGAACTTGGCATTTACATGGGAGATGTACTGGTCAGCCAAACAGACCACCTGGACATTCATCGAATGATAACTTTTTCTGTTCCTGTACACCAGTTCACTTTCACTGGGGGGAACCAAAGCCACATGGGTCCAATCAATGGCACCAATGATGTTGGGAATATGTCCAAGGGCATAGAAATCACCCTTCACTGTAGCCAAATCACCCACCTCAGGGAAAACAATGTAGCTCTGCATGTATTTCATCAGGGCAGACAACACTTTGGACAAAACCTTAGAAAACATAGGCTGAGACATCCCTGATGAAATGGCCACTGTTGTTTGGAATGATCCACTTGCCAAAAAATGGAGTACTGACAGAACCTGCACCAGAGGGGGAATCCCTGTGGGTTGGCAAATGGGTGACATCAGGTCTGGCTCCAGCTGGGCACACAGTTCCTGTATAGTGGCTCGGTCAAGTCTGTATGTCAGTATGACATGTCTTTCTTCCATTGTCAACAGGTCCACCAGCGGTCTGTACACGGGAACATTCCTCCATCTCCTCGCAAGTCCCAGCGGACGGTGCCTAGGAAGGACAACATGGAGCACAGAGTCAAGCAAACCACAGGTACGTTCCCACAGCTTGCACAGTACACGATTCGCTATGCATTGAATGGTTTGTATGAGTGGCAATGCAAGGCCTAGGCCTGTGTGACGCAGTAGAAATTAAGCCATGTGGGCCCTTGAAATGGCGGCTGCCTGACCTGTGAAGTGTGACAATGGGATGTGAGGTAAATGCGCTGGCGTGGCACACCGTGGCGGTAGGCGGTCGAAGACCGTGGTGCAAAGCCGCATTGGTTAACATAGAACCCTATGTGTTTCAGGAGCCAATGACGAAGTGCACCACCGGTCGCGGTACGCACCACCGCGGTACGCACCGCCGCGGGCGTGACCGCCATTTTCTATCAGCTTAATCACTCGAGACCTGATCATCCACAGGAGAGGACCTATACTGCAAGTGCTGCTGTGACCTCGGTCTGGAAGAGACAATGGCTGCTGCGACTGGGGAAAGGGCCCCTGCCTTCACTTCTGAAGAATTGGAGAAACTCGTGGATGGGGTCCTCCCCCAGTATGCGCTACTCTACGGTCCTCCAGACCAACAGGTTAGTACACTGGGACCATGCTTTGTGGGCAATGCCTGGGTTGAGTGGGGTGAATGAACAATGGTGCGGAGGGGAGCGTATGAGGCATGCATCAAACAACAGATGAGAGCATGTGCCACATGGCATGGGTGGGGATGGGGGGACACTCACATCGAGCATGCAGAAAATGATGATATTTTATTTTCTCTCCCTGTACATGTCACATAGGTCAGCGTCCATCAGAAAGTCGACATTTGGCGTGCCATCGCCAAGGACGTCCGGACCCTGGGGGTCCACAACAGACGGGGCACCCACTGCCGCAAGAGGTGGGAGGACATCCGCCGCGGGAGCAGAAAGACCGCAGAGGCTCTGCTGGGGATGGCCTCCCAACGTAGGAGGGGTGCCACTCGTCAATTGACCCCCCTGATGTCTCAGATCCTGGCGGTGGCCTACCCAGATTTGGATGGGCACGTGAGGACATCACAGCAGACACAAGGGGGTGAGTAAAAGCACATTCTGCTATCTTAGCGCGCAGTGGAGGTGTCTGGGTGGGGGAGGAGGGATGTGGGTATCCCTAGGCCAGGGCGATTTCTGTAGGCTAGTCCCCTCCGTAAGGCATGGCCCTGTGCCCCCGCCCTCCACCTCTGTAGGGTGCCAAGTACAGCTATCCATGGCCTTGTGTCACCTATGTGTGCAGATGTCGTCCATTGGCTTGTAGGCCAAGTCTCACTGATTGAGTAGTGTACCCCAAGTGCGCGGCGTAGTGCAGGGGGCTTCTGTGTCTGTCCTCTCCGCCAACTGTGTTGCCAATGCATGCACTCAACATGTCTTTATTTCTCCCCCCCCCACTTTTTTGGTCTGCTCTTCCTGTTCATGTGTGCATTAGCATCATCTGGCGGAGGAGAAGTGGCATTGGAGCACGAGGGAGCTGCATCTCACATGGCCCCGGAGGGCCATGCAACAGACTCTGATTTCACCAGTGAGACGGAGGGCGAGGGGGGCTCCACAACGTGGACGCGTGGAGACATCAGCGACACCGACACGTCCTCGGAAGGGAGCTCCCTTGTGGTGGCGGCAACATCCGTGCCCACCGCAACAACAGGTACAGCCGCCACCCAGCGCACCAGCTCCGCCCTCCAAGCAGCCCCTCAGCGTTCGCCCCGTGCCCGCTCGCACACCAAGGTGGGCATCTCCTTCGCCCCAGGCACCTCAGGCCCTGCCCCAGTTACCCCTGCTGCCCTCATTGAGTAGGTCATTGACCTCCTCCGGACGCTCATTGTTGGGCAGTCTACCCTTTTGAATGCCATCCAGGGGGTGGAAAGGGAGGTGCATCGGAGCAATGCATACCTGGAGGGCATTCATTCGGGTCAGGCTGCCCATCAGCGATCGTTCAACGCTCTGGCCTCAGCACTGACGGCAGCCATTGTCCCTGTCTCCTGCCTCTCTCCTCCAACTCCCTCCACCCAGTCCCTCTCCTCTGTTCCTCTGCCTATCCCAGACACACCTACAGACCAGCCTGCACACACCTCAACACCCAAGGTCAGCTCATCCAAACATAAGCACCACACATCCCACAAGCATTCACACAAGCAACATCCACATGCAGACATGCCAACAGCCACTGCCTCCTCTGTGTCCCCCTCCTCCTCGTCTCCCTCCTCCCTCCCTGTGACGTCTCCACTCACACTTGCATGCACCACTTCATCAGCCACTACGTCCATCACCAGCACACCCACCAGAACACTCCGCACACGTGCAGTCACCACCCCCACTGCCATTTACACGTCCCCTGTGTCCTCTCCCAGTGTGTCTGTCACCCCCTCTTCCAAACCACACAAACGCAGTCAGCCACCCACCCAACAGCCATCCACCTCACAACAGCCTCCGTCACAAGCACCTGCACCCAAAGACAGCACACTTGACTCTCCTACAACCACATCCTCTTCCTCCACTCCCATACCCACTGCACCTACCCTTCCCATTGCTCCTAAAAAGTTTTTCCTCTCCAAAATTAACCTCTTTCCATCACCTGACCCACCCCCTCCATCTCGTAAAAGCCCAATCTGCACCTCAGCCACCACAACCCCTGGACCTACAAGGACCATAGTCCAGGGATATTGGAGTCCACCACCTTCGCAGCTACATCGGCCAGCAGCAAAGGGACAGCCAGCCCACCCCCTGGGAAAAAATCCAAAAAAGGCAAGGGCCGGCGCGAGAGGACAGAGACGGCAGCCTCCACAGGCACCACCCTGGCACCGTCAGGAAGTGGGGGGCCACCTGGCACATCTCCAAAGGGAGGCAAGGGCCACAGAGGATCAGGCAAGGATGGCAAGGGTAGCACGGCCGACAAGTCCGGCAGCAGGCAAGCTGCCCAGGAGGGCCCCACCTGCCCCATTCCGGGGGTGAAGGAGTACACCCACGGGCACGGGACACCAGCACAGGAGGGCCCCGCAAGCGAGAAGTCGGATGGCGAGTGAACACCATATATTGGCCGGATCTGGTGCCCTGGAGACACATGTGAAGAACCGCTGAACAGGGCCCTTCAAGACAAGCACCGCTGAACAGGGCCCTTCAAGACAAGCACCGCTGAACAGGGCACCGCCGTCTCAAGAACCGCTGAACAGGGCCCTTCAAGACAAGCACCGCTGAACAGGGCACCGCCGTCTCAAGCACCGCTGAACAGGGCCCTTCAAGACAAGCACCGCTGAACAGGGCACCGCCGTCTCAGGAACCGCTGAACAGGGCCCTTCAAGACAAGCACCGCTGAACAGGGCCCTTCAAGACAAGCACCGCTGAACAGGGCTCTTCAACTCAAGCACCGCTCCGCTGGGCACCGCCATCTCTGCACCGCTCCGCTGGGCACTTCAACTCTAACACCGCTCCGCTGGGCCCTTCCTCTCAAGCACCGCTCCGCTGGGCACCGCCGTCTCTGCACCGCTCCTTTGGGCCCTTTAACTCTAGCACCGCTCCGCTGGGCCCTTCCTCTCAAGCACCGCTCCGCTGGGCACCGCCGTCTCTGCACCGCTCCGCTGGGCCCTTCAACTCTAGTACCACTCCGCTGTCCCCTTCCTCTCAAGAACTGCTCCACTGGGCCCTTCCTCTCAAGCACCGCTCCGCTGGGCCCTTCAACTCAAGCACCGCTCCGCTGGGCACTGCCGTCTCTGCACCGCTCCGCTGGGCCCTTCAACTCTAGCACCGCTCCACTGGGCCCTTCCTCTCAAGCACCGCTCCGCTGGGCACCGTCGTCTCTGCACCACTCCGCTGGGCCCTTCAACTCTAGCACCGCTCCGCTGGACCCTTCCTCTCAAGCACCGCTCCGCTGGGCACCGCCGTCTCTGCACCGCTCCGCTGGGCCCTTCAACTCTAGCACCGCTCCGCTGGCCCCTTCCTCTCAAGCACCGCTCCGCTGGGCCCTTCCTCTCAAGCACCGCTCCGCTGGGCCCTTCAACTCAAGCACCGCTCCGCTGGGCACCGCTGTCTCTGCACCGCTCCGCTGGGCCCTTCAACTCTAGCACGGCTCCGCTGGGCCCTTCCTCTCAAGCACCGCTCCGCTGGGCACCACCGTCTCTGCACCGCTCCCCTGGGCCATTCCTCTCAAGCACCGCTCCGCTGGGCCCTTCCTCTCAAGCACTGCTCCGCTGGGCCCTTCAACTCAAGCACCGCTCCGCTGGGCACCGCTCCGCTGGGCACCGCCGTCTCTGCACCGCTCCGCTGGGCCCTTCAACTCTAGCACCGCTCCGCTGGGCCCTTCCTCTCAAGCACCGCTCCGCTGGGCACCGCCGTCTCTGCACCGCTCCGCTGGGCCCTTCAACTCTAGCACCACTCCGCTGGGCCCTTCCTCTCAAGCACTGCTCCGCTGGGCACCGCCGTCTCTGCACCGCTCCGCTGGGCCCTTCAACTCTAGCACCGCTCCGCTGGCCCCTTCCTCTCAAGCACCGCTCCGCTGGGCCCTTCCTCTCAAGCACCGCTCCGCTGGGCCCTTCAACTCAAGCACCGCTCCACTGGGCACCGCTGTCTCTGCACCGCTCCGCTGGGCCCTTCAACTCTAGCACCGCTCCGCTGGGCCCTTCCTCTCAAGCACCTCTCCGCTGGGCACCGCCGTCTCTGCACCGCTCCGCTGGGCCCTTCCTCTCAAGCACCGCTCCGCTGGGCCCTTCCTCTCAAGCACCGCTCCGCTGGGCCCTTCCTCTCAAGCACTGCTCCGCTGGGCCCTTCAACTCAAGCACCGCTCCGCTGGGCACCGCTCCGCTGGGCACCGCCGTCTCTGCACCGCTCCGCTGGGCCCTTCAACTCTAGCACCGCTCCGCTGGGCCCTTCCTCTCAAGCACCGCTCCGCTGGGCACCGCCATCTCTGCACCGCTCCGCTGGGCCCTTCAACTCTAGCACCACTCCGCTGGGCCCTTCCTCTCAAGCACCGCTCCGCTGGGCACCGCCGTCTCTGCACCGCTCCACTGGGCCCTTCAACTCTAGCACCGCTCTGCTGGCCCCTTCCTCTCAAGCACCGCTCCGCTGGGCCCTTCAACTCAAGCACCGCTGACACATTGGCAGAAGGGGCAGGCCCGGATCAGTGTCGGACAGGGCTGCACAATACACTCTGGGCACCAAGACTCCTCCAGTACCGCTGGAGTCTGTCATCCACTTGAGAGACTGTGGCTTTGCACTCCCCAGGATGGCACAGTGGGCAAGCCACCCACTGTAGAGACTTGAGAGACTGTGGCTTTGCACTCCCCAGGATGGCACAGTGGGCAAGCCACCCACTGTAGAGACTTGAGAGACTGTGGCTTTGCACTCCCCAGGATGGCACAGTGGGCAAGCCACCCACTGTAGGGACTTGAGAGACTGTGGCTTTGCACTCCCCAGGATGGCACAGTGGGCAAGCCACCCACTGTAGGGACTTGTGAGACTGTGGCTTTGCACTCCCCAGGATGGCACAGTGGGCAAGCCACCCACTGTAGGGACTTGTGAGACTGTGGCTTTGCACTCCCCAGGATTGAACAGTGGGCAAGCCACCCACTGTCTGGACTTGAGAGACTGTGTCTTTGCACTCCCCAGGATGGCACAGTGGGCAAGCCACTCACTGTAGAGACTTGAGAGACTGTGGCTTTGCACTCCCCAGGATGGCACAGTGGGCAAGCCACCCACTGTAGGGACTTGAGAGACTGTGGCTTTGCACTCCCCAGGATTGAACAGTGGCCATGGAGGCCCCTCGTGGATCTGGCGTCGAGGACTCATGTGGCTGAGGTGCCCCCCCTTCCCTTCCCCCTGAGGTGCCTGTAGTTTTCCTATCTGATGCCCCTGCAGTGTTCTCTCCAATGGATTCGGGTCTCATGTGTGGGCTTTGCCCATGTGTTGAGGACCATTGGCCCACGTACAATGACAGAAAGCCAATTTTGACTGGACAATTTACATATGTGTATATAGTTATGGGATGTTCGACTTACTTATTTACTTAGCCTTACAATATATTTGAATTCCAATAACATATTATTTTGTCTTTGCATTCTTCCGGGGGGTTTGGGGGGTGTCACTCTGAGTTGTTGCTCTGCATTGGTGTGTAGGTAGTTGGGGGGGGTGTGTCTCGTATGTGTGTGCCCGTATTCTTTTCTCCTCCCCCCTCCCCTGTGTCGTAGGTGCAGTACTCACCGTTTTCTTCTGCGCCGGCGTTCGTGCTCCTGGTAGAGGAGCAGGTAGACAATTGCTGGTAGGATGTGTAGTTCTGGTTCCATGCTGTCCAGATTCCTCGTGGAGTGTGTAGGGTGAGCGTTTTCCCGTTCGTAGTCTGTTTCCGCTGGGTTTTTATCGGCGGGGCTCCCGCCCCAGAAAAGGTGGCGGATTGGTGAGTTTTGATAGGGTGGGAGGTACATTGTCTGCCGCCTGTCTGTTGGCAGTGACCGCCGCGCTGTTTGTTTGTCCCGCCGTGGCGGTCGGAGTGTTAAAGTGGCTGTCTGTGTTGGCGGTTCCCGCCAGGGTCAGAATTCCATTTTTTTGGCCACCTGCCTGTTTGCGGGTTGGCCGCCGCTTTAACACCGACCGCCAGGGTTGGAATGACCCCCTAAGTCCGAAGGTAAAAAGTTGACCAGGACCTCCCAGCCAGCGTATCCGAGGAGGGCTCCATGGACGTCGGATCAAGATCCAGATTTACCCCGGTCGAAGGAATTTCACCTCGAAAAAACGACTAAGTCCGAAGGTAAAAATCTCCACTGAGGATTCCCGCATTGCGTATCCAGAGAAGGGCTCCAGGAGGTCGGATTGGACTGGCAGGTTCGTCCCGCTGAAGAAAATCTTTGAAAAAAAGACTAAGAGGGTCATTCTGACCCTGCCGCCCGCCTGGCGGGAACCGCCAAATGGCCGCTCCGCGGTCAGAAGACCGCGGATGCCATTCTGGCTTTCCCGCTGGGCCGGCGGGCGACCGCCAAAAGAGCGCCCGCCGGCCCAGCAGGAAAGGCCCTGCAACAAGGAAGCCGGCTCCGAATGGAGCCGGCGGAGTTGCAGGGGTGCGACGGGTGCAGTTGCACCCTTCGCGATTTTCACTGTCTGCTAAGCAGACAGTGAAAATCTTTATGGGGCCCTGTTAGGGGGCCCCACGACACCCGTTCCCGCCATCCTGTTCCTGGCGGTAAAAAACGCCAGAAACAGGATGGCGGAAGGGGGTCGGAATCTCCATGGCGGCGCTGCTTGCAGCGCCGCCATGGAGATTCAGCCCATGCAGGGGAAATCCGGCGGGAAACCGCCGGATCCCCTTTTCTGACCGCGGCTTTACCGCCGCGGTCAGAATGGGCTGGGAAGCACCGCCAGCCTGTTGGCGGTACTTCCGTGGTCCCCGGCCCTGAAGGTCTTGGACCGCCAGGTTCGGAATGACCACCTAAGTGTGAAGGTAAACTTTTAACCGAGGCCTCCCGCGGTCTGTAGCCGAGCAGGGCTCCATCGCGGTCCGCCTTAAACTTTGACTTTGCCCCGGTCGAGGTGCAACCAGATGACCCGATTGGCGTTTTTTGTTTCTAGGCGCTAAAAAATAATAATTCTTTAAAAATTCATATCTCCGGTTCCCCTTATCCGATTTTATTCGTTTTGGTGTCATTTTAAAGATAAAAATGCAATCTATTTTTATAAATTGGTTTGGATTTTAAACTGTTTCCTGTGTTTTATTTAATTACTGTTTTATGATATTTTAATGCTTTACACTCTGTCTCCTAAGTTAAGCCTTGACGCTCGTTGCCAAGCTACCAAGGGTTGAGCTGGGTTTAATTTACTGAGACCTAACTGGACCTTAGTGGAGGTAAGTGGCCTATTGCTAAGTGTAGGTACCTACCTGCCCTTACCAATAACCCATTTTCCAACAAATGCTTTCTACATTGGGGAGTGGCCTAGATGCTACCTGTTCAATGGAGGCAGTCATTTCTTTAATCAAGAAATGGCCTACGTACAACAGTATCATCATCAACTGCCCCCAAATTTTCTTAAACTGCATATCTGTTGGAACATTTGACATCACTACTTATAAACGCTGAAATTGTTGGCTGCTCTGGGTAACAGGTCAGAGGGTAGTATTGCAGAGGATTCCTGACTTGTGAATAAAGGGGTGGATTACTGGTTAAGTGGGCTTTCTTTTCAAAATGTGGGCTCCCCTTCTCCTTAGATATCTTAAAGAATGATGTAATGCCCTTTTGGGCATTACCCTTTCCCTTAGAGTCAGACCCCTTATCCATCTACCCAGTATCTTTAACTTTATGATTAAGTAACCCCTCCACCTCCTCATTTAACTCATTGATTTCAGCAAGTGTGCAATTCTACACTGAATGTCTAGGGATTTAATTTACTCCCCCTGATCCGAGGGACCCGTCTAGAGCTTTCCATTTCACCATATTAGAACTCTTTCTAATAATGCAACACAGCTGTTTTGCTACAATAGGTCTGCATAAATAGTTCCACAGATAATTAGACACAACAAACTATTACTCAGTCCAATAGTGGGTTGTGCAGAACTTCACATCTACAATAGCCCAGGATAGCCCTAGTAGCGTCTAAGATGATATCACCCTGCCAATTCAGCATTCGATAATATAATCTGAATGCGGAAATGCCACAACAATGTTTACATTTGTAACAAGTCTGTTCAGGCTTTGTGGGACGGTCACAAAACCAATAAACACACAGCATGCTAAAAAAATCCTTCGGTGCAACAGGGTCTAATCATTAAGCTCAAACCATTTACGATAGAACAAAGCTTATCACCTTAGAATTTGCCATAAAACACTTAACAACACGATGATCCAGTTACAGGGAGCTTCAAGTGCTTCATTCAGTCAGTGAAAAAAATTAAGAGCAGTCTTACCAGAGTCAAATAGAACAACCAAAGGGGGTGGCTCTGCCCTGGATTATCCTGGCTCTGAAGGGCACAGGATGGGCTCGCCCTTGACCCAGGCTTCCCCCGGGCGCTGCCCGCATGCATCCCACACAGCAGTGTGGGGTAACACGCTTTTTAGCGCTGAAAAGTTGACTCTGCTGCTCAGGCCACCTCCACGGCCCGAGAATGTTGGGCACTGTAGCCCCTTCTGAAGATAGCACTCAGTGTTTTCCCGTGCAGCTGGGAGGGGTAACACACATTATAGCACCCAACAGATGACTCTGGTACTCAGGTCGCCTCCTGGGACCCAAGAATCTGGGTACTGTAGTCCCCCCAGAAGATAGCACTCAGTGGTGTACATTAGCAGGAAACTGTTCCCCAGAGAGAAGAACTGCACAGTGGTGGAAAAACAAGGTCATTGAAACCCTGCAATACTACCTGAAAGGTCGAGAATTCACCCTCTGTATGGATCATGCTCTCCTGGAGTGGGTGGCCTGCATCAAGCCTTACAGCCATTCCATTTCCAGACCCTACGTAGGAAAGGAAAAGAACAGGCTAATGCTAGACTTTTTGTCTAGATATCCACAGGAAGGATTTCTTACTAGTAAGAAAGTAAGGGAAGGGGCATGTGAGAAAACAGCCCCTGAACCTTCTACTTACCTTGCATGAATCCCCAAGTCCACACTGCTGGCTCCTGATAACTGAAGAACCCCTGCAGTCGAAAGAGAGAAAGGATTAAAGCAGGAAGAACACAGAGATAAACAACACTAACAGCGGAATACCATATTTTCAAACAGCAGGGCAGAGCTTCTGACGATCAGGACCAATCCAGCAAGAGTGAAGGAGGAAAAAAGAATGCCATACCTGCACAGGAAGGAAGTGAGGAGGAGCTTGGGAAAGGATCAAGACAAGAGTTTTAGGGAGCCCATCTGAAGCTGACGTGCAGGAGGAAACCACAATCCTGGACAAAGCACCTGACATGTGGAGTAAAGAGTGCACACCCCCCCGGAGGACGCTGGAAAGCCGCTACAACTCAGGAGAATTGGGGCATAGTGGGTGCGTCTTGAAGAGGAGGGAGTGTGTATGTTTAGGGGATGGAGAGGTCGCTTTGCAGGGTGGTGTCACAAGAGTTTTTTTCTTCTTCTTTTCTTTTGTTGTTTAATATATCCCACTAATTAACAAGGGTTTGACTTAGTGCTAACAGACCCTGTTAAATAGTTAATCCCAGACACCTGGTGAGGTTAACTGAACGCATGCTGGAAACCATGTGGCCCACCAACAAGGGGAAAGTGAGAAGGCATGAGTGGAGAGTAACATAAAAGGAACCTTTTCCAGAGGGCTTCTCCAAAGCTCATTCTTTGCATGTTTGTTTCCTCTTCTTTTCTCTTCTCATTACTGGCACAACCCTATTTTATAGAAGGACCCTACTCTACACATATGTCTCAATAAAACGCACAACAGGTGTGGTGACGCATAAAACAGTTCTTCTAATCTCATACTGACCACTGTTTCTCTTTCTTTGAAAAATCGGGGGTGGTGCCATCTGGACGGAAGACCCTGAAAACCCAAATGGAAGACTATTACCAGTGGATCCATCTCAACATTTTTAAAATTGTTGTTTCCTCATATCAATAACGCTAATAAATACCAGTAATCTGAATCCCATCGGGCCTCCGCGTTTGCATATCTGCCCAGCCCTCCCAAACACAGAAAGTTAATATATGAATGAAAACACATTCAAATAAGTCAAAAATTATATTATTTATAGTTACATTACAGAAAACTATATTCAAACAATATCATTAAAAATTATATTACTTACCTAAAAAATTTAACCTTGACATGATATTTTTGCAACCCAATATCTTTGTATAACAATATTTTGGTTTAGCTATTTATGTGCAAACATGTATATCTATCCAAACACCCCCAAATCAGATGTGGAAAGCTTGACAAATGAGCTTCTTAGAACTGGGTCAAAACACAATCTACATAAATAAAGTGGGTTGGATTAGGGTAACCATAGCTTATCCTTAAATTATAAGGCAAACCTTAAAAGAATGTGTGTTGTGTATGGAAGGTTCTGAAAAAAGCTATTAAAAAGACGCAATAAAAGCACTTCTTAAGAATGCATATGAAACCCCTACCTCAGATGCTGTCCCTTCACAGGTGCAGCACAGACAAGACACTGGCCTTGAGACATCTCTCATAAGCACAACTCTTTTCGAGATCAGATAAATCCAGGTTCCCCTCCAGGCTTGATGCTCTAATTACTGCTAGACTGCCAATAGCTGACAAAATTGATACTCTTGGCTATCTCAACCACTGCATCAGAAAGATCTAGACATTTCCAAGAACTGGTGCGGCCCACGTAGTCTTCTCCAGAGGAAACTTCACCCTTACAAAGTTAGTAGAGTCAGCATTTTACCCTTCTCCTACATCTAGGTATCCTTCTCTGTAAGGTACTCTTTCCTCCAAAGTTAGGGCATATTGATGAGTTTGGCGGTCTCACCATGGGACCGCAAAACTCACAGGGAGGAAGCCCCCACCATGGAGGTGACCCTCTCCCTGAGCATATTACAAGTTTCCCACCGGGCAGGCTGGTTGGAACATTGTAATACACATTCCTTCTGTGCTGCCCAGCAGGAACAGTATTGGCCTCTGCTCCTTTATGGGAGCCAATGTCCTAACACACCAGCACCCTCAGAATGCTCACTGACTGCAGTGCAGAGAGTGCACATTCCGATGGTGCTGGGCAGGGGGAACCCTGCACGGCCCATGCTGCAGGCATGGGAAGTGCAGCGGCCCCCCTGTGGCCCCCAGGACTGGCTTTCCAACAGTCTTTTCGTGGCAGGGTCCCCACCATGATAAGGCTAGCGGAAAGAGGGGTTGTAATTAGCCAGGGAGCACTGAGTTCAATGCCGCCTTGGCTGGTGACAAGCCCGACCACCGTCATTCTGTCGGTAACCATGTTGCCGGCGGGGACGGCAGTTCCCTGGCAGGTCTGCCCACCAGACTAGCTTGCTTAATCTCCACAACGGCCCCAACAGCGCTTGGATGCCTGGCTTCACCCTGGGGGTGCTCAGGAGTGGGTGCCTCACAGGGAAAAAGCCAGGAGGGGTTCCATAGCGGTATGAGTACAGCACCTTGAGACCCTAACGGGTGAGTAGTGCGCTATACAAGTGCTAATTTACATTTTTTTTACATTTACCAGGGTTATAATTGGGCAGTCGGACCGCCAAAGTTGCAGCAGTCTGACCACCCAACACAAGAATGGCAGTGCTCGGACCGCCACACTCGTAATGAGGCCCTTTATCTTTAATATACAATCCCGCATTGTGCAAGTAAGAAGACCTAGGCCCTCATTCGGACCTTGGCGGGCGGCGGAGGCCGCCCGCCAAAGTCCCGCCGTCAAAATACCGTACCGCGGTCGCAAGACCGCGGCGGGTATTTTGACTTTTCCCCTGGGCTGACGGGCGGCCGCCGAAAGGCCGCCCGCCAGCCCAGGGGAAAACGACCTTCCCACCATGAAGCCGGCTCGTAATCGAGCCGGCGGAGTGGGAAGGTGCGACGGGTGCTACTGCACCCGTCGCGTATTTCACTGTCTGCTATGCAGACAGTGAAATACTAGCGGGCCCTCTTACGGGGGCCCCTGCAGTGCCCATGCCAGCACTGCAGGGGCCCCCAGGGGCCCCGCGACCCCCCCTACCGCCATCCGGTTCCCGGCGGTAGGGGGGGTCGGAATCCCCTCGGCGGCGGAGCTAGCTGCGCCGCCTTGGAGGATTCCAATGGGCGGCGGTACACTGGCGGGAGACCGCCAGTGTTGCCGGTTCCGACCGCGGCTTTACCGCCGCGGTCGGAATGCCCATTGGAGCACCGCCGGCTTGTCGGCGGTGCTCCCGCGGTCCACCAACCTGGCGGTCATTGACCGCCGCGGTTGGAATGAGGGCCCTAGTCTGGTGACTTGCAATTGGAATAATCTGAGCCATTAGTAACAGAGCAATCATGAACTGATGACGTTGGAAAAAACCTGATATGTAATCCTACTACAAGATACTCATGTATTGCTAATTGCGGATATTCTAAAACAGGACTGGGTGGTTAAGGTGATTGCTGCATCAGGGGATAAGAATCTTGAGTTACTATCCACATCTGACACACAGCACTACAGGAAAAAGGGTCTGCTATCCTAGCTCATAAAAACTTCCTGTGAATGTATTGAAAACCTTGTCAGAGCCAGGCTCTATGAAACCCTCACTGAGGTAATGCTGAGGATGTAACAATTTAGATCAAGATATGATGCACATTCTATGAAGATAAAATTGAGTGAAGTGGTGATAAACTCTTCAGTTATAATCCCTTCACTGGAACTTTCATTGTCCCATGATACAAAGGACAGCAACGGACTGAACAACCACAGGACATGATAGCTGGATTCTAACATTGGCAAGGATCTGTATTCTGAGAAACTAGAAGTCAAGTGTTTTCAAACGCTCATTGAATGGAAAGGTGCTAAAATAATAAAAGCATCACACAAGTGCCTGATTTATAAATCGAGCAATCAACTGCAAAAGTATGAAGAGGTGTGGTGCTCTATGTTCCTGAAACCAGTCTCTGGGTAGTCACTGTTGTTCTATCCTTATAGTAATTCTATGGTTTTACTTATACTAGTTATATTGAATATTGTTTTGGTTTTGAGAGGGGATGGTAGTGTAGCCTAACTACATTTCTTATACTACAGAGGAAAGTCGGAAATTTGTTAACCACTGCATGATGAATGTACATAAGCATATCAGTGGTCTTTATTCTTCCAGTTTAGCAATAATCTAATCACCTAATTAAAAAGCACTTAAAAAAGCAAGTAAGCGAAAAATACAATAATTACAAATATCCAAATGAAAAATTAAATTAAAAACATTACATGAATATTCCAGTGATAAAATATGCAGCCCAGGGAGCAACAGTCTAAGAAGGTGGTAAGATCACAGACTTTCTGTGTTTTCTTGTAACTTTTATAAAAAAGTGCTTTTTTCTTACCTGTGTATGTTTATCAAATCAAATCAAATCAAATCAAATCAAATCAAATCAAATCAAATCAAATCAACCCAAGGGTAGATCGCTCCCCCTGCCGCTGCAGCTCCTCCAAGTTCCCGAGTTCCTGTGTTCCTGAGACCCACCTAACTGTAAGTACCCCCCTCCTCCCAGCCCCTCGCCCTGCCCCGCGCCACTCACCTTCTCTCCTGCTCCTGCTTCTTTTCCTCCTCTCTGTCTCTTCCTCCTCGCTCCCCCTCTGCAATCTTCTTCTGTGTTCTTCTGTTCTTCCATTCTGTTCTTCTGTTCTTCCCTTCTGTTCTTCTGTGTTCTTCCGGTCTTCTGTGTTCTTCTTCTCTGTTCTTCTCTGTGCTTCTGTGTTCTTCTTCTTGGTTCTTCTGTGTTCTTCTGTGTTCTTCTGTGTTCTTCTCTGTTCTTCTCTGTTCTTCTCTGTTCTTCTGCTCTTCCGATCTTCTGTTCTTCTGTCTTCTGCTCTTCCGGTCTTCTGTTCTTCTGTCTTCTGTTCTTCTGTCTTCTGGTCTTCTGTCTTCTGTTCTCCTGTCTTCGGCTCTTCTACCTCCTCCGTCTTCTTCCCCCGAGCCTGCCCTCCTGCTCCTTCCTCATCCCCCTCCCTCACTCGCCTCCCCCTCTCTCACCCCTAGCTAACCCGTTCGCTATCTACCTCCCTCACTCCTCCTATCTTCCTATCTCTCTAGCTCCCTATCTCACTATCTAACTCCCCCACTCTCCACCTCCTCCTACCTACCTATCTGTCTATCTATCTATTTCCCTATCTATCGACTTCTCTATCTATTTTCTCTATCTATTTCTCTATCTCTCCCCCCCTCCCGCCACCCCCTCTACTACCTATCTCCCTATCCTCTCACTCTACCTCTCTCCCTCACCCACCTCTACAACCCCCCCTCCCCTATCTTCACAACCCTACTCCTATCTCTCTCCCTAATCTCCAAACCTCCTAACACTCACCCTCCTCCACCCTAAACCCCCTCCCCCAGCTCCTCTCACTCTACCTGTCCCCCCCCCCTCCCTCGCGCTTTCCCGCCGCGACCTCCTGCACGCCCCCGCCCCCCAGCTCCCATTCGCCCCCAGCTGACCCCTCCCCCCCCTCCTACCTCTTATGGCGGCCGCTGCGCGACAGTGGTAGCGACCCTTGACCCAAGGGTAGGTCGCTCCCCCTGCCGCTGCAGCTCCTCCAAGTTCCCGAGTTCCTGTGTTCCTGAGACCCACCTAACTGTAAGTACCCCCCTCCTCCCAGCCCCTCGCCCTGCCCCGCGCCACTCACCTTCTCTCCTGCTCCTGCTTCTTTTCCTCCTCTCTGTCTCTTCCTCCTCGCTCCCCCTCTGCAATCTTCTTCTGTGTTCTTCTGTTCTTCCCTTCTGTTCTTCTGTTCTTCCCTTCTGTTCTTCTGTGTTCTTCCGGTCTTCTGTGTTCTTCTTCTCTGTTCTTCTCTGTGCTTCTGTGTTCTTCTTCTCGGTTCTTCTGTGTTCTTCTGTGTTCTTCTGTGTTCTTCTGTGTTCTTCTCTGTTCTTCTCTGTTCTTCTGCTCTTCCGATCTTCTGTTCTTCTGTCTTCTGCTCTTCCGGTCTTCTGTTCTTCTGTCTTCTGTTCTTCTGTCTTCTGTTCTTCTGTCTTCTGTTCTCCTGTCTTCGGCTCTTCTATCTCCTCCGTCTTCTTCCCCCGAGCCTGCCCTCCTGCTCCTTCCTCATCCCCCTCCCTCACTCGCCTCCCCCTCTCTCACCCCTAGCTAACCCGTTCGCTATCTACCTCCCTCACTCCTCCTATCTTCCTATCTCTCTAGCTCCCTATCTCACTATCTAACTCCCCCACTCTCCACCTCCTCCTACCTACCTATCTGTCTATCTATCTATTTCCCTATCTATCGACTTCTCTATCTATTTTCTCTATCTATTTCTCTATCTCTCCCCCCTCCCGCCACCCCCTCTACTACCTATCTCCCTATCCTCTCACTCTACCTCTCTCCCTCACCCACCTCTACAACCCCCCCTCCCCTATCTTCACAACCCTACTCCTATCTCTCTCCCTAATCTCCAAACCTCCTAACACTCACCCTCCTCCACCCTAAACCCCCTCCCCCAGCTCCTCTCACTCTACCTGTCCCCCCCCTCCCTCGCGCTTTCCCGCCGCGACCTCCTGCACGCCCCCGTCCCCCAGCTCCCATTCGCCCCCAGCTGACCCCTCCCCCCCCTCCTACCTCTTATGGCGGCCGCTGCGCGACAGTGGTAGCGACCCTTGACCCAAGGGTAGGTCGCTCCCCCTGCCGCTGCAGCTCCTCCAAGTTCCCGAGTTCCTGTGTTCCTGAGACCCACCTAACTGTAAGTACCCCCCTCCTCCCAGCCCCTCGCCCTGCCCCGCACCACTCACCTTCTCTCCTGCTCCTGCTTCTTTTCCTCCTCTCTGTCTCTTCCTCCTCGCTCCCCCTCTGCAATCTTCTTCTGTGTTCTTCTATTCTTCCCTTCTGTTCTTCTGTTCTTCCCTTCTGTTCTTCTGTGTTCTTCCGGTCTTCTGTGTTCTTCTTCTCTGTTCTTCTCTGTGCTTCTGTGTTCTTCTTCTCGGTTCTTCTGTGTTCTTCTGTGTTCTTCTGTGTTCTTCTCTGTTCTTCTCTGTTCTTCTCTGTTCTTCTGCTCTTCCGATCTTCTGTTCTTCTGTCTTCTGCTCTTCCGGTCTTCTGTTCTTCTGTCTTCTGTTCTTCTGTCTTCTGTTCTTCTGTCTTCTGTTCTCCTGTCTTCGGCTCTTCTACCTCCTCCGTCTTCTTCCCCCGAGCCTGCCCTCCTGCTCCTTCCTCATCCCCCTCCCTCACTCGCCTCCCCCTCTCTCACCCCTAGCTAACCCGTTCGCTATCTACCTCCCTCACTCCTCCTATCTTCCTATCTCTCTAGCTCCCTATCTCACTATCTAACTCCCCCACTCTCCACCTCCTCCTACCTACCTATCTGTCTATCTATCTATTTCCCTATCTATCGACTTCTCTATCTATTTTCTCTATCTATTTCTCTATCTCTCCCCCCTCCCGCCACCCCCTCTACTACCTATCTCCCTATCCTCTCACTCTACCTCTCTCCCTCACCCACCTCTACAACCCCCCCTCCCCTATCTTCACAACCCTACTCCTATCTCTCTCCCTAATCTCCAAACCTCCTAACACTCACCCTCCTCCACCCTAAACCCCCTCCCCCAGCTCCTCTCACTCTACCTGTCCCCCCCCTCCCTCGCGCTTTCCCGCCGCGACCTCCTGCACGCCCCCGCCCCCCAGCTCCCATTCGCCCCCAGCTGACCCCTCCCCCCCCCTCCTACCTCTTATGGCGGCCGCTGCGCGACAGTGGTAGCGACCCTTGACCCAAGGGTAGGTCGCTCCCCCTGCCGCTGCAGCTCCTCCAAGTTCCCGAGTTCCTGTGTTCCTGAGACCCACCTAACTGTAAGTACCCCCCTCCTCCCAGCCCCTCGCCCTGCCCCGCGCCACTCACCTTCTCTCCTGCTCCTGCTTCTTTTCCTCCTCTCTGTCTCTTCCTCCTCGCTCCCCCTCTGCAATCTTCTTCTGTGTTCTTCTGTTCTTCCCTTCTGTTCTTCTGTTCTTCCCTTCTGTTCTTCTGTGTTCTTCCGGTCTTCTGTGTTCTTCTTCTCTGTTCTTCTCTGTGCTTCTGTGTTCTTCTTCTCGGTTCTTCTGTGTTCTTCTGTGTTCTTCTCTGTTCTTCTCTGTTCTTCTCTGTTCTTCTGCTCTTCCGATCTTCTGTTCTTCTGTCTTCTGCTCTTCCGGTCTTCTGTTCTTCTGTCTTCTGTTCTTCTGTCTTCTGTTCTTCTGTCTTCTGTTCTCCTGTCTTCGGCTCTTCTACCTCCTCCGTCTTCTTCCCCCGAGCCTGCCCTCCTGCTCCTTCCTCATCCCCCTCCCTCACTCGCCTCCCCCTCTCTCACCCCTAGCTAACCCGTTCGCTATCTACCTCCCTCACTCCTCCTATCTTCCTATCTCTCTAGCTCCCTATCTCACTATCTAACTCCCCCACTCTCCACCTCCTCCTACCTACCTATCTGTCTATCTATCTATTTCCCTATCTATCGACTTCTCTATCTATTTTCTCTATCTATTTCTCTATCTCTCCCCCCCTCCCGCCACCCCCTCTACTACCTATCTCCCTATCCTCTCACTCTACCTCTCTCCCTCACCCACCTCTACAACCCCCCCTCCCCTATCTTCACAACCCTACTCCTATCTCTCTCCCTAATCTCCAAACCTCCTAACACTCACTCTCCTCCACCCTAAACCCCCTCCCCCAGCTCCTCTCACTCTACCTGTCCCCACCCCTCCCTCGCGCTTTCCCGCCGCGACCTCCTGCACGCCCCCGCCCCCCAGCTCCCATTCGCCCCCAGCTGACCCCTCCCCCCCCTCCTACCTCTTATGGCGGCCGCTGCGCGACAGTGGTAGCGACCCTTGACCCAAGGGTAGGTCGCTCCCCCTGCCGCTGCAGCTCCTCCAAGTTCCCGAGTTCCTGTGTTCCTGAGACCCACCTAACTGTAAGTACCCCCCTCCTCCCAGCCCCTCGCCCTGCCCCGCGCCACTCACCTTCTCTCCTGCTCCTGCTTCTTTTCCTCCTCTCTGTCTCTTCCTCCTCGCTCCCCCTCTGCAATCTTCTTCTGTGTTCTTCTGTTCTTCCCTTCTGTTCTTCTGTTCTTCCCTTCTGTTCTTCTGTGTTCTTCCGGTCTTCTGTGTTCTTCTTCTCTGTTCTTCTCTGTGCTTCTGTGTTCTTCTTCTCGGTTCTTCTGTGTTCTTCTGTGTTCTTCTGTGTTCTTCTGTGTTCTTCTGTGTTCTTCTCTGTTCTTCTCTGTTCTTCTCTGTTCTTCTCTGTTCTTCTGCTCTTCCGATCTTATGTTCTTCTGTCTTCTGCTCTTCCGGTCTTCTGTTCTTCTGTCTTCTGTTCTTCTGTCTTCTGGTCTTCTGTCTTCTGTTCTCCTGTCTTCGGCTCTTCTACCTCCTCCGTCTTCTTCCCCGAGCCTGCCCTCCTGCTCCTTCCTCATCCCCCTCCCTCACTCGCCTCCCCCTCTCTCACCCCTAGCTAACCCGTTCGCTATCTACCTCCCTCACTCCTCCTATCTTCCTATCTCTCTAGCTCCCTATCTCACTATCTAACTCCCCCACTCTCCACCTCCTCCTACCTACCTATCTGTCTATCTATCTATTTCCCTATCTATCGACTTCTCTATCTATTTTCTCTATCTATTTCTCTATCTCTCCCCCCCTCCCGCCACCCCCTCTACTACCTATCTCCCTATCCTCTCACTCTACCTCTCTCCCTCACCCACCTCTACAACCCCCCCTCCCCTATCTTCACAACCCTACTCCTATCTCTCTCCCTAATCTCCAAACCTCCTAACACTCACCCTCCTCCACCCTAAACCCCCTCCCCCAGCTCCTCTCACTCTACCTGTCCCCCCCCCTCCCTCGCGCTTTCCCGCCGCGACCTCCTGCACGCCCCCGCCCCCCAGCTCCCATTCGCCCCCAGCTGACCCCTCCCCCCCCCTCCTACCTCTTATGGCGGCCGCTGCGCGACAGTGGTAGCGACCCTTGACCCAAGGGTAGGTCGCTCCCCCTGCCGCTGCAGCTCCTCCAAGTTCCCGAGTTCCTGTGTTCCTGAGACCCACCTAACTGTAAGTACCCCCCTCCTCCCAGCCCCTCGCCCTGCCCCGCGCCACTCACCTTCTCTCCTGCTCCTGCTTCTTTTCCTCCTCTCTGTCTCTTCCTCCTCGCTCCCCCTCTGCAATCTTCTTCTGTGTTCTTCTGTTCTTCCCTTCTGTTCTTCTGTTCTTCCCTTCTGTTCTTCTGTGTTCTTCCGGTCTTCTGTGTTCTTCTTCTCTGTTCTTCTCTGTGCTTCTGTGTTCTTCTTCTCGGTTCTTCTGTGTTCTTCTGTGTTCTTCTGTGTTCTTCTGTGTTCTTCTCTGTTCTTCTCTGTTCTTCTCTGTTCTTCTGCTCTTCCGATCTTCTGTTCTTCTGTCTTCTGCTCTTCCGGTCTTCTGTCCTTCTGTCTTCTGTTCTTCTGTCTTCTGGTCTTCTGTCTTCTGTTCTCCTGTCTTCGGCTCTTCTACCTCCTCCGTCTTCTTCCCCCGAGCCTGCCCTCCTGCTCCTTCCTCATCCCCCTCCCTCACTCGCCTCCCCCTCTCTCACCCCTAGCTAACCCGTTCGCTATCTACCTCCCTCACTCCTCCTATCTTCCTATCTCTCTAGCTCCCTATCTCACTATCTAACTCCCCCACTCTCCACCTCCTCCTACCTACCTATCTGTCTATCTATCTATTTCCCTATCTATCGACTTCTCTATCTATTTTCTCTATCTATTTCTCTATCTCTCCCCCCCTCCCGCCACCCCCTCTACTACCTATCTCCCTATCCTCTCACTCTACCTCTCTCCCTCACCCACCTCTACAACCCCCCCTCCCCTATCTTCACAACCCTACTCCTATCTCTCTCCCTAATCTCCAAACCTCCTAACACTCACCCTCCTCCACCCTAAACCCCCTCCCCCAGCTCCTCTCACTCTACCTGTCCCCCCCTCCCTCGCGCTTTCCCGCCGCGACCTCCTGCACGCCCCCGCCCCCCAGCTCCCATTCGCCCCAGCTGACCCCTCCCCCCCCTCCTACCTCTTATGGCGGCCGCTGCGCGACTGCGCCGCTGGCGCGCCGGAGGCGCACCAGAGGCAAGCCCGTCTGCGCCCGTCCGCGCCTGGCCCGCGCCCAGCGCCATGACCCCTGGTCCCCAGCTCCCCCAAGCCCCGCTGATCCGCTACGACCCCACCACCCTCCACGACCTCAACCCAGGGCGCTCCAAAACCTGCTTCCTAGCTCACCCCAAACGCACCCATGGACCCTTCGCCTGCAACTCCTGCAAACGCATCTTCCACCACGCAACTACCACGACCACAAGCCCACGCGCCATCAACCACCTCAAGTGCATCCTGGTCAACGCTCGTTCCGTCCACAAGCACGCCGTTGAACTTTGGGACCTCCTGGACTCCACAGCCCCGGACGTCGCCTTCATCACGGAGACATGGATGAACGCCTCCTCTGCTCCAGACATCGCTACCCGCCATCCCCGAAGGCTACAAGATCTCCAGAAAAGACCGCACCAACCAAGTAGGAGGAGGTGTCGCCATCATCTTCAAAGACTCCATCAGCGTCACCACCTCCACCGAAGACCCCCCCCTCGCCGCTGAACACCTGCATTTTCAGATTCGCACCGACCCAAGGACCACCCTCAGAGGATCCCTCGTCTACCGTCCTCCCGGACCTCGCGCCTCTTTCAGCGACGCCATCGCCGACTTCATCTCCCCGCACGCCCTCGCCTCACCGGACTACATCCTCCTAGGCGACCTCAACTTCCATCTGGAACAAAACAACGACCCCAACACCACCACCCTGCTCGACAACCTCGCCAACCTCGGCCTCAAACAACTGGTGAACACCGCCACCCACATCGCCGGACACACGCTCGACCCTATCTTCTCCGCCAGCAAACACGTCTTCTTCAGCCACACCTCTGCCCTACACTGGACCGACCACAGCTGCGTCCACTTCACATTCCGACGCGAGACCTCCCACCTCCGCACTCAACCCATCCCTCGTCGACAGTGGAACAAGATCCCTGAAGAGCAACTCTTCTCCGCTCTCGCCGCCAACCAACCCACCCTCACCACCGACCCCAACGACGCAGCTCTCAACCTCACAAACTGGATCTCCAACTGCGCTGACAACCTTGCTCCCCTCAAACGCACGCATCGACAGACCAACACCAAAAAACCTCTCTGGTTCTCTGACACCCTCAAAGAATCAAAGAAAACTTGTCGTGCCCTTGAGAAGGCCTGGCGCAAGGACCACACCGCTGACAACATGACCGCCCTCAAGAACGCTACACGCGAACACCACCACCTGATCCGCACTGCCAAAAGGAACTTTTTCACCGACAGACTAGACAAAAACAACCACAACAGCAGAGAACTCTTCAGCATCGTCAAAGAGTTCTCCAACCCCAGCGCCAGCGCCAACGCCGTCACGCCCTCACAGGATATGTGCGAATCCCTCGCCACTTTCTTCCATCGCAAGATCAGCGACCTCCACGACAGCTTCGGACACCAGACCCAACCATACACCACTGAACCCGCTTCCCCGGACATCACCCTCAACAACTGGACCCACATCAACACGGAAGAAACCAAATCCATCATGAACTCTTTCCACTCCGGCGCCCCTTCGGACCCCTGCCCGCACTTCATCTTTAACAAAGCCGACGACATCATCGCCCCGCCAGCCGCACCTCCAGACCGTCATCAACTCTTCTTTTTCTTCTGCTACCTTCCCCGAATGCTGGAAGCACGCTGAAGTCAACGCCCTACTAAAGAAACCTACGGCTGACCCAAGCGACCTGAAAAACTTCCGCCCCATCTCTCTTCTACCTTTCCCAGCCAAGGTAATAGAAAAGACCGTCAACAAACAGCTGACCACCTTCCTGGAAGACAACAACCTGCTCGACCCTTCACAAACCGGATTCCGAACCAACCACAGCACGGAAACCGCCCTCATCTCAGTCACAGACGACATCAGAACCCTGATGGACAACGGTGAAACAGTCGCCCTCATTCTCCTCGACCTCTCGGCTGCCTTTGACACCGTCTGTCACCGCACCCTAATCACCCGCCTACGCTCCACCGGGATCCAAGGCCAGGCCCTGGACTGGATCGCCTCCTTCCTTGCTAACCGCTCCCAAAGAGTTTACCTCCCTCCGTTTCGCTCAGAACCCACCAAGATCATCTGCGGCGTACCTCAAGGCTCATCGCTCAGCCCAACACTCTTCAATGTCTACATGAGCCCCCTCGCCGACATCGTACGCAAGCACGACATCATCATCACCTCCTACGCGGACGACACCCAACTTGTACTCTCCCTCACCAAGGACCCCGCCAGCGCCAAGACCAACCTACAAGAGGGTATGAAGGACGTCGCAGATTGGATGAGGCTCAGCCGCCTAAAGCTGAACTCTGAAAAAACGGAAGTCCTCATCCTCGGCAACACCCCGTCCGCCTGGGACGACTCCTGGTAGCCCACGGCCCTCGGCACCGCACCGACCCCCGCAGACCACGCCCGCAACCTCGGCTTCATCTTGGACCCTCTTCTCACCATGACCAAGCAAGTCAACGCCGTGTCCTCCGCCTGCTTCCTCACTCTCCGCATGCTCCGCAAGATCTTCCGCTGGATCCCCGCCGACACCAGAAAAACCGTGACCCACGCCCTTGTCACGAGTCGCCTGGACTACGGCAATACCCTCTACGCCGGGACCACCGCCAAACTCCAAAACCGCCTGCAACGCATCCAAAACGCCTCGGCCCGCCTCATCCTCGACGTACCCCGCAACAGCCACATCTCCGCACACCTGAGACACCTGCATTGGCTCCCAGTCAGCAAAAGGATCACCTTCCGTCTTCTCACCCACGCACACAAAGCCCTCCACAACAAGGGACCGGAATACCTCAACAGACGCCTCAGCTTCTACGTCCCCACCCGCCCCCTCCGCTCCGCTGGCCTCGCACTTGCTGCCGTCCCTCGCACCCGCCGCTCCACGGCGGGTGGGAGATCTTTCTCCTTCCTGGCGGCCAAGACCTGGAACTCCCTCCCCACCAGCCTCAGGACCACCCAGGACCACTCCGCTTTCCGGAGACTCCTAAAGACTTGGCTGTTCGAGAAGCGATAACCCCCCCTTTCCCCCCTAGCGCCTTGAGACCCGCACGGGTGAGTAGCGCGCTTTATAAATGTTAATGATTTGATTTGATTTGATTTAAAAAAGCAAGTAAGCGAAAAATACAATAATTACAAATATCCAAATGAAAAATTAAATTAAAAACATTACATGAATATTCCAGTGATAAAATATGCAGCCCAGGGAGCAACAGTCTAAGAAGGTGGTAAGATCACAGACTTTCTGTGTTTTCTTGTAACTTTTATAAAAAAGTGCTTTTTTCTTACCTGTGTATGTTTACATTTGGCTCTTTGTTTTTCTGAAAACTTGGGGGCATATTTATGAGCCCCTTGCGGTACCTTGCATCACATTAGCGTCATATTCTATTACGTTAATTTGGCATCAGGTAGGCAAAAACGCAGTGCCATATTTACAATGAGGCGCAATGCACGCATTTCGTCACTTTGTAAACCTATGCACCACATTATGCCTGCACCAAGCATAATGTATGCAAGGGGGGCATTCCGGCGTTACACGGTGCAGAAAAATGGCACAGTGGAATCTATAGCATCATTTTGAACGCCTGCTTAAGGCAGGTATTACAATTATGCTCCCATTATTTTAAATGGAGCTCGTTTCACTTTGCAGGATTAGCGCAAAATGTTTTGGTGTTAATCCTGCAAAGCACCAAACTGGTCTTAAAACTTTTGACGCTAGTTCCCTAAAATGAAGCACGGGTGGTAGGGGGGGCTAAATAATGGTGCAAAGCTTGCTTTGCACCATTATTTAATGCCTGTGTCAGACCAGGCGTTGGGGGACCTGTGGACCATTTCTATGATTAAACGCCATGGAATGGGTCCCCAGTGCCCTCACCAAGCCCCAGGAACACCCCCACCAGAGGGACACCAGAGGATGGGGGACCTCATCCCACGTGAGTAGGGTAAGTATAGATAAGTATATTTGTAATTTTTTTAAAGTGCCATGGGGGTCCTAGCGTGGGGCCCCCTGCATGGCACACTGTGCATTGGCCATGCCCAGGGGACACTTGTCCTCTGTGCTGGTCATTGGGGTGGTGGGAATGACTTCTGTCTTTCCTAAGACAGGAGTCATGTTTTTGGTGTTTGTGCGTCTGGAAATGGCGCTAGTCTGGTTAGAGACTTTTTTTGCCTCTAACCAGGCTAATGTCATTTTTTTATGCACAATTCCCTCCTTCCCTACCCCCACCCCCACCTGGCTAGCGTCTTTTTTTAAGATGCTAGCTCAAGTTTAGCGCCCGCTTGTGCCATTCCTTTAATATGGCTCCCAGATGGCTCTGAGGAATGGTGCAAGCCAGCGCTATACTTTTTTCTGCAAAACTGTGCTACCTGTGACTGTATGAATTTCCCACTTAGCTTTCCACAAAGACTATATTAAGCCTCACCAACCCCTCCCCTTCAAGTTCCTTAAAAAAGCTAAATATACCTCAGTGGCTAACAAGAGTGTGTTTAGGAGACTGCTTAATCTGCTCTGTGGTTTAAACTAAGCTTGGAAAGTGTGTGCAGCACTCGTTTTTGGCTTGTAAAAGTGATGAGTTTAAGCATGTGAAAAGCAGTATTTCGGTGATTTCAAAACTGCCACTCACCTGAAAAGTAGAATCTGGTAGCTAGAAATTGTGGATTGTGCCTGTATGTATCCAAGGAGACTCTGAATAGAGGGGCACCTCCCTGCCCCAGCAGCCTGGGTATGGTGGTTGGCTCTCCAGCTCTCAGGCAGCCTGAGCCCTCCTCTCACACCTGCACTGGCCCTTTAAGTTTGTGGAGAGAATCCCAAGACAGCCACCTCCATCTTGTAAGCCCAGCTTCTCTGCACCCTAAAAAGCCCAGTGAGCAAGAGTCAAAGAAGATGGTAAGATCAGACACTTTCTGTGTTTTTTTGTAATTTAGGTGGTCATTACAACCCTGGTGGACGGTGTTAAAGTGGCGGTAAAACCGTCAACAGGCCGGCGGTAAAAAAATTGCAATTACGACCGTGGCGGAAACCGCCAACAAGGACAGCCACTTAAACACTCCGACCGCCACGGCGGTACAAACAAATAGCGCGGCGGTAACCACCAACAGACAGGCGGGAGACAATGAACCACCCACACTATTATGACACGCCAATCCGCCACCTTTTCCGGGGGGAATTCACAGCGGATAAAAACACGGCGGAAACAGGAATTTCGAAGGGAAAATGCTCACCTCTACACACCCCACGAGCAACGAGGACACCATGGACCCGGAACTCCAAATTCTACCTGCGATAGTCTTCCTACTCCTCTACCAGGAGCACGAACGCCGGCGGCGAAGACCACAGTGAGTACTGCACCTATGACACAGGGGAGGGGGGAGGGAAAAAACAGGGACACACACACGCAAAACCCCAACCCTCACCCACTACAACACACACAAATGCATATCTATACATCACAGTTACACCCCCCCAAACCCTCTGGAAGAATGCAAAGACAATAGAAAATTAGTGTAACCATTGTAATATATTAAAAACAAGTAGGCAGAAATATATATATATATACACCATGTACAAAATAAATACCAAGCATAGTAGTCCAGGTAGTGCACTAAGATATTCCGTGGAACACTGGGACCACACGGTATGGGTGAGGCCCACACAAGATCCCCGACCATGACGGAGAGAACACTGCAGGGGCATCAGATACCAAGAAAACAGGCCCCTCAGGGGAAGGGAAAGGGGGGGCACCTCAGCCGCTTGAGTGCACAACGCCAAATCCACGAGGGGGCCACATGCCCACTGTTCCATCCTGGGGAGTGCAAAGCCACAGTCTCACAAGTCTCTACAGTGGTTGGTCTGCCCACTGTTCAATCCTGGAGAGTGCAAAGCCACAGTCTCTCAATTGGATGACAGTGGGTGGTCTGCCCACTGTTCAATCCTGGGGAGTGCAAAGCCACAGTCTCTCAAGTCTCTACAGTGGGTGGTCTGCCCACTGTTCAATCCTGGGGAGTGCAAAGCCACAGTCTCTCAAGTCTCTACAGTGGGTGGTCTGCCCACTGTTCAATCCTGGGGAGTGCAAAGCCACAGTCTCTCAAGTGGATGACAGTCTCCACTGGTTCTGGAGGGGGCATGGTGCCCAGAGTGCTTCATCCTGTTAAGGACAGAGGTAGTGGATGTCAGTCTCCACTGGTTCTAAAGGGGTCATGGTGCCCAGAGTGCTTCATCCTGTTAAGGACAGAGGTAGTGGATGACAGTCTCCACTGGTTCTGGAGGGGGCATGGTGCCCAGAGTGCTTCATCCTGTTAAGGACAGAGGTAGTGGATGACAGTCTCCACTGGTTCTGGAGGGGGCATGGTGCCCAGAGTGCATCATTCACCCCGTGACGGACTCAGTTGCGTCAGTGCCCCTGACGCTCATGGGCTAGCGGTGCTTGAGATGGTGGTGCCCTGTTCAGCGGTGCTTGAGATGGCGGTGCCCTGTTCAGAAGTGCTTGAGATGGCGGTGCCCTGTTCAGCGGTGCTTAAGATGGCGGTGCCCTGTTCAGCGGTGCTTCAGATGGCTGTGCCATGTTCAGCGGTGCTTGAGATGGAGGTGCCCTGTTCAGTGGTGATTCAGATGGCGGTGCCATGTTCAGCGGTGCTTCAGATGGCGGTCTCCATTGCAGGGTCTCGGCTGCTGGCGGTCCTTCATGGCCCAGCAGGGCTGGCGCTGGCGGTCCTTCATGGCCCAACGGGCCTTTTGCTGGCGGTCCTTCATGGCCCAGCGGGCCTTCTGATGATGGTCCTTCATGGCCCAGCTGGGCTTGTGCTGGCGGTGGCCTCCTGGGCAGCTGGGCTTGTGCTGGCGGTGGCCTCCTGGGCAGCTGGGCTTGTGCTGGTAGTGGCCTCCTGGGCAGCTGGGCTGGTGCTGGCGGTGGCCTCCTGGGCAGCTGGGCTGGTGCTGGCGGTAGCCTCCTGGGCAGCTGGGATGATGGTGGTCTTCTCCGCCGTGCAGCTCTTCCCAGACTTGCCGGGTTTCTTGTGGCCCTTCCCCACCTTGGAAGGTGTCACAGCTGACTCCACACTCCCACCAGGACCCCTGGGAGCGGCTTTGATGGCTGGAGTCTTCACCCTCTCCCGCCTGACATTGGCCAACTTCTAATGCTTCACAGGTGGGGGACTGTCTGTGCTGTGGCTCCGTGCCACACTGGCTGCCCTGGTAGGCGATGCACTCCACATTCCGGTGACTACAGGCACCACTGGTCCCGGAGATGTTGTGGCTGAGGTGCTAGTTCGGGACCTATGAGACAGACGGGGTGGGGGAGGTGTGGGAAAGAGTTCAAGGTTCGACAGGAAACGTTTTTTGGACACACTGGGACGGGTAGCTGGAGGGGGTTTGGGAGTGGAGGAAGAGGTGGTGGTTGTAGGAGGTGTATGTTTGGTGACTTTGGGTGAAGGTGCATGTGCTGGAGGCTGTCGTGAGGTGGATGACTGTTGGGTGGGTGTGTGCCTGCGTTTGTGTATCTTGGGAGGGGGCATCACAGACACACTGGGAGAGGACACAGGGGACGTGTGAAGGGTAGTGGGGTGATGACTGCACGTGAGCGGGGTGTGGTGGTGGGTGTGCTGGAGAGGGACGTAGTGGCTGGAGAGGTAGTGCATGCAGGTGTGAGTGTAGACGACACTGGGAGGGAGGAGGGAGACGAGGAGGAGGGGGACACAGTGGAGGCAGTGGATGTTGGTGTGTCTGCATGTGTGTGATGCTTGTGTGATTGCCTGTGGGATGCGTGGTGCTTATGTTTGCCTGAGCTTCCCTTGGGTGTTGACGTGTGTGCATGTTGGTCTGTAGGTGTGCTTGGGATAGGCTGAGGTACAGGGGATTGGGTCAGGGTTGAGGAAGTTGGAGGGGGGAGGCTAGAGACGGGGACAATGGCTGTCATCAGTGCTGAGGCCAGAGTCTGAAAAGCTCGGTGAAGGGCCACCTGACCAGAATAAATGCCCTCCAGGAATGCATTGGTTTGTTGCAACTGCCTCTCTACACCCTGGATGGCATTCAAAATGGTAGACTGCCCAACAGTGAGGAACCTGAGGAGGTCAATGGCCTCCTCACTGAGGGCAGCAGGGGTGACTGGGGCAGGGCCTGAGGTGCCTGGGGCGAAGGTGATACCCACCCTCCTGGGTGAGCGGGCACAGGGCAAAGGCTGAGGGGCTGCTGGGAAGGCGGTGCTGGTAGGGGGGGTGGCGGCTGTACCTGTAGATGCGGGGGGCACAGATGTTGCCGCCACCACAAGGGAGCTCCCATCAGAGGACGAGTCCGTGCCGCTGGTGTCAGCTCCTGTCCCTGCCGAGGAGCTCCCCTCGCCCTCCGTCCCAATGGTGAATTCAGACTCCGTAGTCTCGCCCTCCAGGGCCATGTGGGATGCAGCTCACTCGTGCTCCGTTGCCACTGCTCCTCCACCTGATGATGCTATTGCACACAAGAACAGGGAGACCACAAAAAGGGGAGGGAAGACAGAAGAAAGACATGTTGAGTGCATGCATTACCGCTATCATTGGCGGACACGACAAGTTGGAGCCAGACCTGATGTCAGCAATCCGCCATCCCACAGGAATCCCCCCTCAAGTGCAGGTGCTGTCAGTGCTCCATTTCCTTGCAAGTGGTTCCTTTCAGACAACAGTGGCCATGGCATCAGGGATGTCCCAGCCTTTGTTTTCCAACTTATTGTCCAGAGTGTTGTCTGCCCTTCTGAAACACATGCGGAGCTACATCGTTTTCCCTCAGGTGGAGGATTTGCCTAGAGTGAAAGGGGATTTCTATGCCCTGGGACACATCCCCAACATCATAGGTGCCATTGATGGGACACATGTGGCTTTGGTACCCCCCCACAGGAGTGAACAGGTGTACAGAAACCGGAAGAGTTATCATTCGATGAATGTACAGATGGTATGTTTGGCAGACCAGTACATCTCCCATGTGAATGCCAAGTTCCCTGGCTCAGTGCATGACGCCTACATCCTGCGGAATAGCAGCATCCCTTATGTGATGGGTCAACTTCAGAGGCACCGTGTGTGGCTATTAGGTGAGCACCTGGAAGCAAGTCAGTGGGAATGGTTGTCTGGGTTTGGGGATATCCCTACAGGTTAGTGTGTGTCTAACAGTTGTCCCTCGCCATTTGCAGGTGACTCTGGTTACCCCAACCTGTCATGGCTACTGACCCCAGTGAGGAATCCCAGGACAAGGGCAGAGGAACGCTACAATGAGGCCCATGGGCGAACTAGGAGGGTGATCGAGCGGACCTTCGGCCTCCTGAAGGCCAGGTTCAGGTGTCTCCACATGACAGGTGGATCCCTATTCTACTCACCAAAGAAGGTGTGCTAGATCTTTGTGGCCTGCTGTATGCTTCATAACTTGGCTTTGCGACGACAGGTGCCTTTTCTGCAGGAGGATGGTCCAGATGGCGGTGTTGTTGCAGCTGTGGAGCCTGTGGACAGTGAAGATGAGGAAGCAGAGGAAGAAGACATGCACAACAGGGACTCAGAGATCCAGCAATATTTCCAGTGAGACACAGGCAAGAATACAAACCTACCTACTACATGTACTTTAACACTACTACCTCTCTACTGTGTGTCGTTGTCACCCAGTGTATGGTCACTGAGTTGTCACTTTCCCTTACGATTTCACAGATGTGGGTCCCACTGTGTGACATCTGCTTAGATTCCTCATGGACTAGAGCTGTGTGACATAGGTATGTTGACATTAAACTTGAAAGAGCATTTTGTCACTGTAATTGCTAATACACTATTTCGAAATCACAGACAGATTCCAGATTGTTTTGTGCTTTAAGTGTGTTCATTTAAGTGCTCAATATAGGAGGGGGTAGTGAAATGATGAGGGGTGATGGCGGAGGAATGTCCATGGCAGAGTCCAGTCTATTAGCTTCACAGGTGCATTGGCCATATGGGCATAGGAAGTGGAGCTGGGGCAGTTTCAGTATGGACAGGTTGACAAAGTAGGACAGTAGGATGACAATCAGGGTGGTCTCATTTCTTGGCGGGGTCTTGGCATCGTGCTCTGTCTTTGTCCTGGATCTCAGGGACCGTTTGCGGGGTGGTTCTCCCTCTGCAGGGCGTGGGGTGCTGGTGTGGTGGTCCTGTGGCGGGGCGTCCTGTCTACTAGCGCCGGCGGAGGTGGTGGACAGTTCATCGCCCATGCTAGTGTCAGGGGCCCCTTGTAGTGCCTCAGTGTCCCTCCTGGTGTTCACAAGCTCCTTCATCACCCCTGCGATGGTGCCCAGGGTGGAGATGATGGTTCTGAGTTCCTCCCTGAAGCCCATATACTGTTCCTCCTGCAGGCGCTGGGTCTCCTGAAACTTGGCCAGTACCGTTGCCATCGTGTGCTGGGAGTGGTGGTAGGCTCCCATGATGGAGGAGTGGGCCTCATGGAGAGTGGGTTCCCTTGGACTCTCCGCCCCCTGTCGCACAGCAGCCCTCCCAGTTCCCCTGTGTTCCTGGGCCTCTGTCCCCTGGACCGTGTGCCCACTACCACTGCCCCCAGGTCCCTGTTGTTGTTGGGGTGGTGGGTTATCCTGGGTTCCCTGTAGTGGTGGACACACTGCTGATTGACGTGTCCTGGGGACGGAGGTATGGGTCCGCTTTGTGGGTGCTGTGCTGGTGTTTCCAGAGGTTGGAAGGTCTGTAGTGGCCTGTGACTGGGTGATGGGAACCGACTGTCCCAAGGTCCCCGATGGGCCGGGCTGGTCATCTAGATCCAGTTGGACAGAGGTTCTGTCATCACTGTGGGCCTCTTCTGTTGGTGGTGTGGACATGTGGGGACCCTCCTGACCGGTGACGTTGTTTAGGTGTCCTGCAGGGGTATAAAAGGATGGTTATTACATCAGTGTGTGTCATGGTGTGCAATGGGTGGGTGACCGTGTACCCCAGTGCTTGCATTCCTGTGTGAGAGCTTGTGTGAGGATGGTTTAGGGGGTTGTATGGGTATGTGCAGTGGCCATGCTTTAGTGATGGGTGTCCATGCTTTGCTGTTGCATGCAGGGCTTGGTGTTGGGATGGGTGGTTTGTGATGTTGGGACATATGTGAGGAGTTGGGGTGCTGGGGTGAGGATCGGGGTATGTGATAGAATGCAGGTAGGGTGGTGGTTGTAATAGTTAAGATTTGACTTACCAGAGCCCATTCCTCCACCTACTCCTGCGAGGCCCTCAGGATGCAGAATCTCCAAGACCTGCTCCTCCCATGTTGTTAGTTGTGGGGGAGGAGGTGGGGGTCCGCCGCCAGTCCGCTGAACCGCCAGGTGGTGTCTTGAAACCACGGAACGCACCTTCCCCCGTAGGTCGTTCCACCGCTTCCTGATGTCCTCCCAATTTCTTGGATGCGGTCCCACTGCGTTGACCCTGTCCACTATTGTTCACCATAGATCCATCTCCCTTGCAATTGAGGTGTGCTGCACCTGTGCTCCAAATAGCTGTGGCTCTACCCGGACGATTTCCTCCACCATGACCCTGAGCTCCTCCTCCGAGAACCTGGGGTGTCTTTGCCGTGCCATGGGGTGGTGTAGGTGATGTGTGGGGTGGAGTGTGTGGTGATATGTGTGCTGATATGTAGTGGTGTGCTGTGTGAGGTGCGTGGAAGTTCTGTGGGTGATGGTGTTGTGTGCCTGTGGATGCTGTTGTTCTTGCTGGTGCTCTCTCTCTGGCCTTCTTTCGGAATTTGTTGTCGTGGGGGTTTGTGAGTGTTGTGGGTGTGTTTTTTATATTGTATTGGGTGTGTGGGAGTGGTGTGTGTATGTGTATCAGGTGTGTGTATTTTGAATTGTCCAATGTGGTAATGTTTTGTAAATGTGTGTGTATTTTGAGCACGGCGGTGTGTACCGCCAATGGAATACCGCGGTTGAAAGACCGCCGCATGGATTCGTGTGTCGTGATAGTGTGGGCGTATTTCTGTTGGCGTGACGGTGGAGGTTTTGTTTTCGCCAGTTTATCACTGACCTTTGGTGTGGCGGACTTGTGTGGGTGTCTGAATTTTGGCGGATTCCGAAATGTGGGTCATAATAGCTGTGGCGGAATTCCTCGGATGCAGCTGTGTGTTGGCGGTCTTCTGCACGGCGGTAAGCCGCTTTTACCGGCAATGTTGTAATGACCACCTTAGTGTGTTTTCCCCACCCGTGTCTGACTCTCTGTGTTCCTGCATATTTGGTATTTAAAACTGCTATTTTGCTCTACCTGTGTTTGTATGTATTTACATCTTGGTTTTCTGCAAACGTGGTGCTTTTAAACTGTTGTTTCTGTTCTGCCTGTGGTTTTCTGAATTTAGCTCTTGTCTATATGCAATGTTTTTCACAAAGACTGAATTAAGCCTCACCAGCCCCCACCCCCTTACAAGGTTTTTAAAAAGGCTAAATACACCTCAGTGGCTAACCAGAGGGTGTTTAGGAGACTGCTTTATCTGCTCTGTGGTTTAAATTGTGCTTGGAAAGTGTGCGCAGTACTCATTTTTCACTTGAAAAGTGATTAGTTTAAGTACAAGAAAAGCAGTATTTCAGTGGTTTCAAAATTGTCCCTTTCCTGAAAAGCAGAATCTGGTAGCTACAAATTCTGGATTGTGCCTGTCTGTGTCCAAGGAGATTCCGAATACACGAGCACCTCCTTTTCCCTGCCCCAGCAGGTCACTGTCCCTTATATAAGTTTCTACTTTTTGCTGCATCTAGTGCTAGGGCTAGGGCTTTTACTGGGCTAAGGGTTTAGGGTTACAGTTCTGATTGGCCATCAAGGCTAGGGTTCTGATTGGTTAGTAGGGCTTGGGCTCCTATTGGACTTAGGGCTTAGGGCTTTGATTGGCTGTTAGGGCTAGGGCTGTAACTGGTTAATAGGGCCAGATCTCCCATTGGCTCTAGGGTCTAGGAATATGATTGGTTAGGGGTAGAGCTGTGGTTTCATTTGCCAACAGGGCTATTTAAGCTTAGGGTTCAGGGCGTCTCATCCCGGGTGTCGAGGCAAAGGGCAGAGAGGAAAAGGGCAGCTCCCTGTTTGGGCCTGTTCAAGCTGAGGGCCAGAGATGCTGCTCAATTTTTCACTCACCAGCTACCACCGTAAGCACTCCCCATCCACAAACATCCAGGTACAATATCAGCAAAGGCATTCCACTCCTACATCACAAACAAAACTCATACCGATTTTAATGGCTCAACAACTACTACAAAACACTGCAAACCACACTTATACAAAATTCAACCACAACTACAACACTAAGGCACCATTCTCACACAAAAACAACTCCATCCCATACCACTGACACATCAACACATCACCAACACAACACAAAGCCACATTATACATAACTTTAGTGCATCTAGACACACACTACCTATTCATACAAACCAGCACTATCCTCTATTTCCTGTTTATCATGGTAAAACCTATACTCAGTCTTCAATCACACCATCCACCGTTACCCTCCTCCTCTTTTTGCCAATTACACACAACAACACAAACTCCGCTCCTCCACACATATTACCTCTTGCAGTGATCAAATCTAACACACTCATAAATCTTGTCCATCGCCTCTTACACGCCACATACACTCTTCTGCAAAATACATCACTAGCCCTTTACTCTTCAAATACCACTCACCAGCAGTAACTCACATACAAGTCCTTCACAGAAAATCACTGCATCAATATCTCCTCTCACTACTCCACAAAAACAAAACAAAACAAAACACACACTCCAGAATATCAAAACAACACACTTTCATAATACTTCCTTGTCACACCCACTCACAGCCTTATGACTATACAAATATTACAAATCCTAAACCAACTTCAATCCTAAATTCTCAATGTTCCCCAACATCCATCACAAACACCCCAACACAGCAACATTAATTTGCCCGCCTCTCATCCATTGTACAATTTAAAGCCTTCGAGTATGACCCACATGCTCCATCACCACCCCTAGCCCACAATCCTTCCACCCTGAACAGACACAAACAAAATAAACAACATGCTGCTTTTTACAATTCCACATCCCTATATCTATTACTCAACAAGGCTACTCTACAAAAAGAACACAACTCACTCTCCATGTCAGTCGCAACCACCATCTCCAGCACCGACACACACAGACCCAACAAAATGCCTTCTAAGCCTGCTGAATGAGGTACACAAAAGTGAAACACAACACTATTACGACCCCCATTCAGTTAACATCAGCACAAATTACATACCTGCTACAAGTTCAAAATATACTAATCACTCTTCTACAAAACAAAATTACACCATCACCAAAACACAATCTCTAAACTGCCTACTCATAAATACTCGATCATTCTCCAAAAAAGCACCACATCTGCGACCTACTCCCTGACGAACAACCTCACTTATAACTGAATCACAGTTGGGAGATGGCATGGCCTCAGTGTTGCATGAAGCCGTTCCGCCAAGCTATCAAACCATCACACAAAACACTATAGGCTAAAGGGGAGTTGGACTAGCTGTTATATTCAAACAAGCAATAAATCTCCATACAAGGTTGTGAATCCCTCATCACCAGATGCAACCCTACACCAAAGTCCTTCTGTATCGTCCTCCTCCTTTACAGACCAACACCAAGCATTTCAACATTTGCAGACACATTTCTAGACACAGTTTCAAACCTTATAAAACTATATCCCAACCTATGCATTCTTGGGGATCTAAACATTTGGTTTGATAAACCTAATATGCCCCATCCAAAAGCTATCATCATGGCCTAGTCAGATTGAACATACATCCGACTGTACACAATCCCACACACATCACTGGACACATCCTAGATGTCATTTTTGCAAACCCAGAACTAGTTACCATTCAAAGCATCACTTCAGTCACACCACCATTTGGTAACTTTCCAACATAAAACACCACAAATCAACACACCCAGACGACCTTACATACATCCACCTATCAACCATGGAACAAACTCAATTTTTAATACTTAGAAACACAACTAACAGCCAACACTGATCTATTGACAATAAATCCCACACAAAAACAAGTGTCTACAGGAAGCTTTCAATGGCCTAATACCACTCAGAAAAACAAAACAGGGCAAAAGAAAACAAGCACCTTGGAGAAATACAGAACTAAAAAAGATAAAATAACAAATCAGAAAGCTGCTACGAGAGTGGCCCAAAACAAACAACATTTAAGACAAACTTCAGTCACGCAAACCTAACAAAATATACAAATCATCAATTAAAAAAGGTAAAAAAAGATACTACCCAGACATAATTCAAAATCAAAATGCTATATCTGCAAATAAAGAATTTTACACAATTCTCAATGAATTTAAAAAACCTAAATGCATGGAAGTAATTTATCCCGTTACTCAAGAAACAACTGGAAAATCATTACACAACCAAGGCAGACACACTGGACTCCTATTTAAAACAAAGGAAAACCACTAGCACCAACCTGTTTCCAAAAATCCCCTCTAAGAGTAAGCCAACCCAGCCTCTGCACTCCTTCAAACAAATATCACAAAGTGAATTTATGGATCTGGTCAAAGCAAGCAGGCCTTCTGGATGCCCTTCTGACCCTTGTCCACCACACATCTTCAAGAACATTATTTTATCTAACTCTGCTGCCACACCATAAGAAGATTAATATATAATTATTTAACTATGGGAATCTTTCCTGTAGACCTTTAAATGGCATACATGCGTCCATTATTAAGGAAAACAAACCTAGACCTGCATGACCCCAACAACTACAGACTGAGTACAAATGGACCTTTCCTGGGCAAATTGATCATGAAACATCAGCTTTAGCTCAGATTTCTCAATTCAGTGAAGGTAACTGCATACTTTCAGACTAGCAAACCGGATTCTACCCTGGAAGAGACACTGAATCTGCCTTCATTGCCACCTGGGATGATCTTAAAAACACAATAGACTGCAATAGAGTTTCTGCACTACTTTACCTGGCCCAGTTGACCAAGACACCCTAATACAAAGACTCTATGAAGCCGGCATAGAGGGGACTGCTCTCGACTAGATCACATCCTACTTTCAAAACAGAACAAATGTCATCCATACTTCCCCTTTCTTGTCCAAACCCTACTTCACAAAAGCAGGGGTCCCTCAAGGCTCAATCATCTCACCCATGCTTTTCAACATCTATATGATATCATTACCGGCAATGATCAAGGGATTTCAACTCACATGCTATAGCTATATAGGTGACACACATATACTTCTTAAACTGGAATGCCCCAAAGCCATTGGAAACTCACAAATCTTCAATTGCCTCAGAGGCGCTGATCAGTGGATGACATGGAGCCAGCTCAAACTGAATGCTTCCAAAACAGAAATTCTCACATGTGGCGATTCGAGAAATTATGATCTCTGCACTTATCCTGATGATTTGAGACCACCTCCTAAAGTATATCTAAGAAAGTTAAAAACCTAGGAATTACACTGGAGTCCAAGTTAACAATGAATGCTCAAGTGAACAAATTAGCAAGATCAAGCGTCATCACCATGAAAACTCTGCGACGCATCTTCCCCACCTCAGATTTCTAGAAAAGGTGCAGAAGACTATCTTTCTTGTACTATCTAAACTAAATTACACCAATTGCCTCTATGATGGATCATATCTATTTACTATAAAAAACTACAATGCATTGAGAACTCAGCTGCCAGACTACTCCTACATGTAAAGCCACAAGCCCACATCTCCCCTGCCTTGAAGGCCCTACATTGGTTACCGGTTGCCAGAAGATCCATCTTCAAGATGCTTTGTATCACCTACAAAGCAATACATGCAACAGGACCGCTCAAGATTAGCATCCCGCCTCAAAACACCATCATACAAGGAAAAGACAATAGGTTGTTCATCTTTCTCTGTTCAAGCGGCCAAACTAAACTATGGAATTCATTACCCCCAAATATGAGATCCATGGATAACTATCTCTTCTTCAGAAGATTAATCAAGAGTTGGCTCTTTACTACATATTCACCATACTCAAACAGCAATATCCCTGTATAACATTTATAATTTCATTATATGTATATGTTGTGGGTACCTTGTGAAGAAAGAGGTTCTTATTTGAAAAATGACAAGACAAGAACTTTTTCTGTGCTTAATAATTTTTTTAGCTTTCTTTATTATTCTTTTCTGGGGCTTTCCAGGTATGAACACAAAATGTTTCTCTTTTTTCTCTTATAAAACTGCTATTTTAGTTTCCTGTCATTTCATTCCTTTTTATTCCTCTCTGGTTCTTCTCTATGCTTCTTATACGTTCAGATGTCCTGTTTATGATTCCGTTCTTTATTCGTAACCTCTTCTCTTTTTAGTTAATTTCTCTACTGTTTCATTTTATTCTTATTGTCCACATCTCTTGACTCCTTTTGCCCACCAACTGTGCTTTCTTCCTTCTAAGTCGCTCATTCCAGTCGCGGCGTGGTGGTGTCACGTGGAAAGAGAACGATCGGGGAAAATCAGGTAATTGTTTACCTTTGTTTACCACAGTTATTGTCACAAAAAAGGGGGGAGAGGAAGAAGGGTTATTGTCCAAGGAGCGTGCAGGGAGGGGGGGAGTGAACAAAACAAATTAACCACGATGTGTGTGAAACATGCAGGGATCAGTGTGCGATACTTCGCAGTGCTCCCAAGTGTCCGGTTCTCCTTTTCTTCCTCTCTCTACTCCTTTAGCACCCTTCGTCCCTCCTCCCACCTCCCCACATCCACCAATAACCTTGTGTGCCCGGAATACGGGTACGCACCTGAAGGAGCCACGTCCCTCTGGGAACGTAGCTGGGAGTTTCAGCGTTTCCCATCAAAGGTGCTGGGTCCTCGATTGCTTCTGCGTCTCAGCACACAGAGCCTGGTTTGCTCTCATCGTCACTTCTCTCAGCTGCTGGTTCCGCACGTTCGGGAAACGATCTGCTTGCTCTCTTGTCCTCTTTTCCTTCACCTTCTGTCTCTGTTCCAATTCTTTCTGAGCGTGCCGTCCTCACAGTTCTGGTTCCCTTTTGGGTTATTCCCAAGCAGATATCCGGATTAATGCTCCAAGCACTGGCCCATTCCAAGGTACCCACAGGGTATGTACACAGCGGCCCCATAGGGCCTTCGGAACCCGTGGATGTTGTGACCCTGGTACACTATGGGGGTTATTCTAACTTTGGAGGAGTGTTAATCCGTCCCAAAAGTGACGGTAAAGTGACGGATATACCACCAGCCGTATTACGAGTTCCATAGGATATAATGGACTCGTAATACGGCTGGTGGTAAATCCGTCACTTTTCCGTCACTTTTAGGACGGATTAACACCTCCTCCAAAGTTAGAATAACCCCCTATATATCTAGATATGTGTATTTCTTTTAATAAATAAATATAACTATTTTACTTTAAAATATATGCATACTCTTTATTCCTGGTTTAACAAATGTATTTTTTACTTATTTATAAATATATATATGTATGTAGGTGTCTGTATAAGTATATATACATTATACATGTGTATGTCTGTATATACATATATGTATATATTATTCTACGCTTAACTTGTTCATAAGTCGTTGCATAGTTTCTATATAAGCTGTTTGATTGGATGCTTAAGAGTCTCTATTTTTATTTTATTTATCGCAATAAGTAAATATTATCTTAACTATTTATCTACACTATTGAAATGTTGAGGAAAGATAAAGCAATGTTATAAAAGTACACAAATAAATTTATTTCAAATACTGCAACTCTTAAAAGTCTGTTTATACAATACAACTTAAATCTCAATATATTATAGTCCTTACACATATATTCCCTTACTATGTAATCATGTATCTATATATTTATTACTTTAGTCCTACTGAACAATAGGAAAAAAAGACAAATACTCTCTTGAAAGCTTTACTCTGTCTTCCAATCACCCTATACCTCTATCAATCTATCCTCTATCACCACTCTCTGACTCATCCTAAACCTATTCTACTACTATTATCTGCAAAATAACCCTTCCTAGATTTTTACCTTCCTGTGAAGAAGGCTAAATATGTACATGAAAATGTTTATTGTTTCTAATGCTTCAAGTTCTTGAAATAGCAAGTCCCCTAAAACATTCCTTTTCATTTGTTTATGTTACATGTTAAATTGCTTGAAATCTGAAAATTGTCTAGTCCATGACAGTTTTCCTAAAGTTTTAAATTGGCACACACACTTTTCAGTTTGGTTTGCAATGCTACTCATTTTGCAATATGTTTCTAATTTAGTTTCAATATTGTTGTTTACAAGGTATGCAGAGGAACATTTTAAAAGGCAATAAATATTTATTTTTAAATGTGTTCTATGATTTCCTTTTATGTATCGCACCAAAAATATTTTGGAGCCAATGCACAGGCTTGCAGTGAGACACACCTAATGACATGAGGCAAAGGGAAAAAAAAAAAAATGTTCAAACAACAACTCATTTGGGGGTCCTATTACCCACCACATCAAGCATATTTTAATTTAGAAAATGAGATCTGTTTGGAAATAGCTTCATGCACCTCTAAATTAATTTACTCCCACAAATGTAAATGGACGATTAAAAATACCTTCAATGGTTATCAAATAGTAGTATTTTAAAACTGAGAAGGTACTAAGTGACAGAGACCATAGGCAGTCTAAGTAAGCAGATGAAAACCCATAGTTTCCCTCATAGTTTTTAACTAGCTTGTTTCCTATCTGCATTAGCATCTCAATTCTCATTTTCTTCACCCTACTTACAGTCAAAGCTTTACATTCAACAGCTCATATTCCAACAAAATTGCTTTCACTTTTTTTCACTTTTTTTTTAATGCGAAATGTCAGCACTGAAGTTATTCATTAGACTTCTATGGTGAAGCTGCTGTAGACCAGTGTGGAGTAAACTTAAAAACTGCTCCTTTTGTAGGATGTTAATCTTTCACTCAGAGTGCCAAGCTTTCATTCTGATGTGGAAGAGGGTGATATTTGAGAACGTATAGAAAATGTGACCTCATTTTAGCTTTCTAGGGCCCTAACCGTAATTTTTATGACAAGCCCTCAACCATTTTGTTTATTTAACTCAGTCTCTTCTCTAGAATATCCTTACAGTCCAATGGCTCTGATTCTCAGGATAAGGTGTTCAGGTGTGCCACACATTTTTCATGAGTGCAGAATGTTAGCGCTCAACGTGTTCATTAGAATTCTGTTGTGTAGCTGCACTAGAATACTAGGGGAGGTCAACTGACAGACTGCTGCTGCTGTTGGGAGTACAGGTTTTATTGAAAAAGTAAGACATTTATCCCACACGAATGAGGGAGATGACTGTCAATTTGTAGAAAATGTTTAGTACATTCAAAACTTCTTTTGGGAAACCTTTGGTGATTCAGTGATTTGGTCATTGTGAAATCTTTGGTGGCACAGCTCCTCTTCTGCAATCCTTCAGGATGGCCCAGACTGTCAAAACCTAAGAAACCTTTGTGCCACCCCAATATCAGAGTCATTCACAGTCAGTGGCATTTCCAGAATTCTAATTGAAAATCCAAGGTTACCATTAAAGATGGTTTTAAATTCCAATTAATTTGATTGCAAACAGCATCTCTATTTGCTCCTGCTAGAGCAGGTGTGTTAACCAGAAATTTATTAATGAGTGTTATGTATTTTGAATAATTAATTTGTACAAAATGAATAACGTAGAGAAAATGAACGCACACATTTGAAAATGTGACCTTGAAGAGTGGCCACCAATGTTCATGAAATGTACTAATTAATGATTAATACTTTTGAATTATTGAACATGTATTAGATTAATATAGTAATATGTCATATTAAGGGTTATGAAGTATGTTCTAGCTTTGTTAATTGTAGGCCTTAACTTAGCGATTGTCCTGGCCTATTGTGCCAGGCCTCATGCAGAAGCTGTATTCGGTTAATAAAAATGGTGACAGAGTGAACTAAACTGTGAAATGTCCATTGTCTTGTTAAAAGTGCTTAATAGAAGTTTTTGTGAGAAGCGACTAACAGGAGATGATATTCCTGCTAGAGTAACAATTTGTGTGTAATGTGTGTGAGATGTACTTTCCCAGGCCGAGAACAATGAAGACACTGACTGGAGCTGAAGATGCAACAATATTGTTATCTGATGAGCAGGATGATGAGGATATCATAAAGTAGACCAATCAACTTTATGAGAAGAGTGAATTATTAGAATTCATAGATTTGGTATAGAAATATTATTGGGTAGAGTATAAACATACAATTAACTGACCAATAGAGAATTAGGGGATAGTTAGGTGACTTTGATATAACAATGTGACAGAGGAGAATTATTCAGATTAGAGAAAGACTAGAGGGAGATTCCAGACCTTATTCTGATTTGAGACCAGATTTGAGATACAAGATTCATTCTGTCATTGGGCTAATATTCTCTGACTGAGAGTCTGATGCTTTGCTGATCGATTGATGACCTGAGGATGAACACTAATTCTGCTTGCTGACCCATATGGTGGATAGGTAGATATGACGAAATGTGACTGTTATGTATTCTTATGCCTTTTCTTTCTAGGTACCAACTGCCCTGTTTTGATGAATCTGTAGTTAGATGTTTTCCTAAGTTTGTGTTGTAATTGTTTGCATGAAGCCCAACATGCTGATGCTAATCTGACGTTAATTAAGGGAACTCACAATTGATGGACGAGATACAGAGACTAATGATTGACGAGTTATCTTGCTGAATTCACCATACGTTATAACCTTGTCGCAACTGATTCTACTTTTGATGTGTACTGTAGCTCTATAATGTATTGTGGTTCAAGCTTTGATTAGATTGCGTTTCTTCTACCGCTTTGGACAACCAGTATTGTTTTTATATGTGTTTCATTTGATTTTGAGATGAATCTACATGACTTTAGTATTGTTAATATGAGGGAAATAAACGTATTAAACTTTTACTAAAGGTGTGGTTATTCATGGCTGAAAGGTCATGGTGTGTGACAATTACTGACTCCATTGATTATTGATTTTATTGATTACTAATGATTATTGATTATTGCGTATTGATTATTGATTATGTACTAGAGCTATGGTAAGAACTTCTTAATACGAGTCAAAAGGTTCATCGACTTATACACGTTTCCTTGTAAGTTGATTTATTAAGGTCTGACGTGCTAACAGTTGTGGTAAAAGACTGATGGTTTGTCTCTTTAAGAGCTTGCCATAGGTGTCTGGTACAGAGTGACAGGTGTTAACGGTTGTGGTAAAGAGACCAATGATTTGTCTCCTTAGGAGCCTACCATAGACGTGCAGTATAAAGTGACAGGTGTTACCAGGGATGGTAGCAGTTTGAAGCTGGTCCTTTTGATAGTTCACTATTATTGAGATTTGGATTTAGTTTTTTTTCTCAAGATGATAATTGTAGATCCTGGATCCTCCTAGTGGTGTTTGAGGATGTTCCCGGCGTTCTAGTGGCAGAGTGAGTGGAATAGATTGCGCTTGCACAGCTTATGCAAATCGCAGGTGAATTGTGAGGTTTGCAAGGATTTTTAGGGAGTTTGCATACTCCAAATGAAGTTTTAGTAGGAGTGTGCGTACTCCGCAGTGTGAGAGTAGGGAAGTCATCGAACTTCATATGTGTGTGGCGCTTTGTGCTCAAAAATTGTCCATGTGGTTGTTGATGTATGGACCCTGTGTGGTCTAAGACTCCGGAGTATATTGAAAAGTGTATGAGAAACTTGGTTATATGTTGTAATCTCTCTGGTTTACTAGGTTGATCGGGCGTGGTCAACAAGCCAATGTGTGAGTTAAAGTGGGCAAGAGAAAAATTTGAATGAGATTTGGCGAGCACAATGTGCACCATGACAGACCCATTGATCAGTTGAGAGTAAAATTTGCGGTTCGAAAAGGAAAGAGGAATTGCTGCATGAGCGAAAAGAGCCATCAGTGAAAATCCGTAAGGTTTCTGAAGTGATTGTGTTACCTTTCATGTAGTAAACCAGCAGATTTGTTTTGTTTTTTGGTTTTTGATTGGTGCTCACAATATTTTGCATTCGTTTTGTGTGGACTGAAGTTTAGGAGGATGAGCCGCAAGACTTTGTCAGCCACAGTACGTGTGGGTGTGACGCATTAGAGCCACGCTGGGATAGGTTGGTTAGTGAGAAGGGTCATGCGCGGATTAGCATCTGTCCGTGAGAGGCAGTTGGTTGAGAACGTGGGTGAAAGGAATCTTGGGATTAAAAGTAATTTCCTGATTTGATTTTGAATAAACAAAAGTAGAAAAGATGAAGTTTTTCAAAGCATTGAAAAGTGCCCTAAGGGGAGATACATACATTAAAGCGAGTGTAAGGGAGCCCACACCGCCAGAGGGTACACCGGCTTACATTGTAATGGAAGATAGCGGTGTCGCGCCATGTCTTTGGTTGAAGCAATGGTGCAAGTTGACAGAGAAAAATGGGAACTTAGCGTTTCCTGAAAATGGGACATTTAATTGGAGGATTCTGGAGCAATTGCAGATGGTGCTATATGAATCGAAGCCCTTTCCGAGACCAGCACAGTTTGAGGCATTAGCAGTTTGGGAGCTGGTAGCAACACAGCAACAGCAATTGAAATTCGAGAGAAGAATAAGAAGGGTAGAAAAGACTTTAGCGGAAGCGAGATGGGATTGGGAGCAGAAGAAATGAAGATCAGAGACTTTGCAGGGAGTTAAGTTGTTTCCAGCTATTACACAGGACAATGAGATGGAAGGAAAGAAGGCAACTAGGAAGAATAAAAAAAGTCTGTCCGAGAGTAAGGGAGCTAGAAGGTCTTCAACAGCAGAGGAGAAATCGGATGCTGAAGATCTTGTTACACAGATATTGAGAGATTGGCCACCACCACATGAGAATGGTCCGAGAATTAGTACTGATCCGACAGCTCCAGCACAGGTAAAGGAGACAGTGAGCCCGGTACAGGTTAATGCTAACCTGACACAGAATGCAGTGCAAAGTAGTTCTAATGTGCAGACTACTTCTGTGGTGAAGACACAGATGCAGCCGCCACAGATACAGAGAATTTATCCTGATGTGTCTATCTTAGAGATGACTTCGAACTTAGTGGTACCAACAGAACAGGTGGTTCCAAGACCAATACTGGTTCAGACTGAGTAGACTCCGATTTTGATGCCCCAAGTGCAGCAGCAGGTAATGTCGAGATTTACGCCAATGACAGGGACACAGTCAGAATTGACTCCGGTAATGAATCAGAGTATGTGAGTTACTCTCCCACAGAGTGCAGGTGCAAGAGCAGCCCCGGATGCAATATCGCTACAGATTACTGTTGGTCCAACAGTACCAATATTTGCACAAAAGAAACCGACTGTGAGTGAACATGGAGCAATGACTCAGAGTTTAGTAAGGGGAGGACACCATGAACAAACTCAGGTAGTCTCTTCCATGGGTCAGACTTTTGACGGATCAAGATCATTGTTAGATCTTAGTCCACTTGTTGCACTTCCAGATGCCGTGACTGGACCAAATGCAGGTCAGAGCATGAAATTATTGACACCGCAGACTCCGAATGCAGTGGTAGAGCAGGTGCCACCAGTCTAAGAGAGCAACATTTTGTTACATGTACTGACATCTCAGCAGTTAACTGAATGGTTAGACAAGCTGAGTATCCCACAGAATGCCTCTAAGGGAGAAGAGCAATTGAATTGTGTCCGATTAAGCATGGAAGCGGGTGAATTATTTGAAGGAACAATGGGGGTGAATAGATTGAGTCCTATACAGAAGCAGCGTTAAGATACTTGTGCCCAAGGATTACAAGAGAAGTGAGCAAGATACACCAGAGATTAGAAGATTTGGCAGAGAAACATGGCATAGAAATTGAGAAAATGAAACATTTGAAGAGGAGTTACAGGTTAGACTTTGAGGCAAAGGATTTTGAACATATGAGGTCGGCCGGAATGAAGGCACACCTTAAAAAATTATTACAGAGTGCTCAGGTCTGGGGAGCATTAGACAAGTGGGAAGGCAGATGGGTAAAGAAAAGAGACAAGAAGAAAACAGATTCCCTGGAGCTGACTGAGAATGTACAGCAGGATAAAGATCCAGTGAAGATTTTACCTATGAGGGAAATTCCAGGGGGAAATTTTGTTCATGTCCCTAGGAGTAGGAATGACTTTCTGTCATTTACGAATGATTATCCAAAATTGAGAGAGAAGCCAGTAAAGTGGTATCAAGAGACAGACAGGTTAATGAAACTTGCGAAGTGTTTGTGGGAGGACTTGAACACATTACTGGAGATAGTGGTTCCAGCTGACTTATG